>NW_022995746.1:6057997-6614100 GCF_900245975.1 Drosophila guanche
GCTGGGGTCTTGCTCGTTGTGTATTGTGGTTGATTGTGTTTGGCTCTGCTGAAGGGGAGGCGTGGTGGGGGGGGGTGGGGGGGGGGGGGGGGGGGGGGGGGGGGGGGGGGGGGGGGGGGGGGGGGGGTAAATGTATGCATTTGAAAACCATTTAAGCCGCTCACAAAACGGAGAGACAGGGAGTGGGAGCTTTTGGTTGAGTGCCAGGAACGAACGAGGGAAAACACCAAACGGTTCGGACCTAAAAAGGGCAACAGCCACGCCCAGTTTGTGTGTGCAACGAATGGGGAATACCTGGCATAGTGGCAGAGAAAATGAGGGAAGAAATGGTGAAAGATTTTCATGATGTTTTCATCAACTTGCATCATTCATTGATCTGCCTAAAATATTCCACACCTTCCTTTAATGATAATTAGTCTTAAATAAGTCGGTCATTTATTTAGATTTATAGTTGAGGAAACATTCTTTTTATAGTTCAACGAATAGAACTGAGAACCGTAGGACCCACCCTCAAATCTCTCACTTTGTTGCATTTCTTTTCCTGCGAATCTTGGCCAAAACTCCGCTTAAAGTTCACCCATAATTGAGTTGTCTTTAAACCTTGAAGTCGCTCCGCTTATCGGGGCAGCTTTAGCTGTTGGCGCTGTGGCACTGCCACTTGCAACCAGTTGCTTTTTTTTGGACAGACAAATGTGTGTGTGTGGCCTGGAAAATCGATATGCCGTGCTGCACAAAAGCAATGCTCCTGCCAAGTGGCAAGTGAAGGGAAGCCAATGAATAACAATTGGGGCAAGCCACACACCCAGAGAGAGAGAGAAAGAAGGGAAAACTACAAGCTAAAGGAGGACAGGACGAACACCCGCAACACATATTGGGGCGACGCGTCGTCATTTTGTCGCGTCCTGGCGCCACTTTGTTTTATTTATGAATCCTCGAGGCAGACAGTCGGGCAAGACTCTTCCTTCTAGTCCTTGCATCTTATTTTCTTTGCTATTTGCTCAACTGATTTGAGGCACATTCTTTTATGGCTTTGCCTCGCTTTAGTTTTTATATTTTTTTTTCCTTTTCTTTCTCATTTTTATTTGATATTTTCCATAGCTAGCGAGAGATTTGGGTCACACGCATTGCTCTCCCCCTTTTGGCTGAATGTTTTTCACGGAAATTGAATTGTTTTTCGCTCACAGAACTCTGTCTCTGTCTCTGTCTGGCTGGTAAACAAGTGGAGTAAGAGCTGCTGTAGGGTGGAGTGACATAATTTTCCATGGTTTTCCTCCCCTCAATGTGGTATTAATAAGTTGAAGCCTTTGGCAGGTTTCCTCCTGCTCTCTGTACCATTTCTATTGGCCACATTTGACTTTTATCAGGAGTTCTTTCCTAGCTGAATCATTTTCTGTAATGAATCTGCAGCTGTCCTACTATTAAGTCTTGACTCTAGATTAAAGATGGTTTCCCTCTCGCATTTTTGGCTCCATTCTCCCAGCAGCAGCCTCCAGCCCTTCCGGACAAGGGGCTTCCTCTGCAGAAAACGAGTTCAGCACGTGACAATGGGCCAGGAAGCTTGTCTTCTGGGGGTGTGGAGCACAAGGGCCGAACGAGGTCAACTATTTGGCTTTTTGCGCTTCTCACATTCCTCAACCGAAACCGGAACAAGAGTGTGCCAAATGCAGGACTGACGGGAGGGCAAGGGAGTGACCCAAAGGGGCTGCAGCAGCGAGGGGTCTCATGGGTGTGTGTGGTCCCATTTGGCAGGTGTCTCCACACTTGCAGCTAATTGCCGTCATTTCGTGTGCAAATTGTGCACAAATAATTGACGTTGCTTGGAGCTCCCCTCTGGTACACCTTTGGTTCCCCTTTGGTTGCTGTTTGTCTCCGTTTTCTATTGAAAAGTGGAGAAAGTGCACAAGGTCAGGGTTTTGCTTTTGAGCTGATTACAACTAGTGGCAAAGTTCTGGTAAAAGATCTTCAACGGAGCGAAGCATTTTGCTGTTTTGTACGAGCTACAAGTAACATTTCAAAGCATTCCAAATTCCTGATCGTTATAAAACACTCAAAAGGTTACCCTCGCCTGATCTCTGATCTTTAAACTTCCTGGAATGCCCCCACGAAAACTCTATTTGCACCCCCGCCTAAAAGTAATTTCTCCAAGTGACAGCTCAAAATTTAATTTCTACACAACTCAATTTGGGTGCCAGGCCTCTCGCCCGGCACGCTTCAATTACTGGAGACGCACACATGTCAGGGGCGGAATGGGTGTCCAGGACTCAACAAATAAAGTGTCAAAATGTGTGTTGAAAAAAAGGCTCTTAAGTTTATTGTTTTGCGTATGCGCCGACCACTCAATTAGGGCTGAGAGATAGGAGTTGGCAGAGGGCGCGGGAGGATGCAACAATTAGAAATCTCACCGCGGAAGGAGAGGGAAAGAGAGAGCAGCTGAAGGAGCGACCCTCAGGGCTGCACTTAGTTGCGCAACATTTGCCAAGGGATCCCCAGATAAGGACACTCGAGGATGGGACATTGCGCAGCGTTTGTCAATTTTAAAATGCGTTAAACGTTAAAGAACAGCTGCCAGCAGAGGATCCTTCGACACTTTTTAGAGCAAGGAAAAATAGGTTCTGGAAGAAAAGAAGTTTTCTGCTCCTTTTTTAGTGAATTTCTCGCTGCGTTTCCTGTGTGTTGCCTTTGCCCCCAAGTGGCAGCTCATTAATTTTGTGTGTGGCACGTGTGCGTGGGGGTGCCAGGAGCTGCTCGTGTGTGTCCTTTCATATTCGTAATTAGTTGCGCACCCATAAGCAAAATCGTTAAGCGCCAAGCAATTTGTTAACTGTTTGCGGCAACTCCTACAAGTTTCCTTTTTCCGAGTGCTGCTCCTGTTGCTGCTTTTCCTGCCCCTCCTGCTGCTCTTTTCGCTGTTTTTTTTTTCCATTGGGTTTCGTTTTTCGCTTCATGAATTATTCAACCAGCAAAAGTTTGGGCTTTTCCTTCTTATTGGTTTATCGCAAAACTTTGAATAATCGACAAAGAGTTGCCGCTCGCTCGCTGTTTTGTGTATCTTTCACCTGCAAACATCTGACGGATATCCAAGGCAACGTTTCTGCCGCAGCATGCGGGCCGAGAGCTCAAGCGAAAACAGCCCAAAGTCAAATTCTGACCCACCCCAGCACAATTTGCGAATAGATTTTAAGGAGGAACTAGAATAGAGAATAGTTGTTGGAGTGGGGCCTGGGTGTGTGCCATGGGGGGAACACATGTCGTGGCTTGAAGAGAAGTCTGTGAGGTGTGTGTCATAAAGAGGAGAGGCAACTAAATAAAGATTCAGAACTTGAGATACTCGTTAGAGGATATTTGGGTGTGATAATTAGGCAGAAAAGTTGTGCAAATTAACGAAAAACATTAGTGGAAATTGTGTTAAAATTGAAATGAAATTATGCTTTGGTTTTTATAGCACAAATAGTGTAAAAAGTGGGAGGCAAAATTAATTTAGAGATTTAAAAAAACGCCACAAGAGTAGGAGAAAATATTATTGAAAAATATAATTGGAAAGAGTCTTTGAAATATCTCTATGATAAACACCGAATAATGATCTGAAAAGAGCCCTGGAAAAATCTCTACAATTATCCAGAAATTATGCAAAAATCTTTGGAAATATTCTGGGAAAAAGTGCTTGAAAACAGCTCTGAAAATAAATCTAGATATAATATAAAAATGATTGAAGGAATGATTTGGTGTGGAAATAATTATGGAAAATGTGAAAAATAAATTGTAGAAACTGCAGAAAGTGCTGAACAAATTTGTATGGAGATTTCTTACCCATCCATCGCTACCCCATCTACAAATCTGCATTCGCCTTGCAGGATGCCCTGCCAAAGGAGCAACTGTGAAGAGAGTTTTGCAGCGCAAAGTTTTCCACAGCCCAAGGCAAGTTCTAAGCTGCACGAGGAAGAAGAAGGCACCTCTTAGCGGTCCTGGCTGCTCTTCCTGTTGCCCTGCACCCTGCTCCTGCCCAGCAGGCCACGCCAGTTGGACAGGGCCCAAAGCGGAAAGCTCAAAAATTAAATTTAAGCTGATTTGAGATTTACGAGGCCCCCAAGGCGCGGTGTAGGAGAGGCGGTGGAGCGATGGAGAAGGATTACCCAGGAAGGAAGGAAAACGGAGGACAGGAAAATCCATCTGACAGACATGTCCCTCCCGTTCTAATTTGTCTCATGTCCAGTGGACAGCAGAAGGAGGCGGACTGGCGGCCACGTAGTTTTTCGCGCAGATTTTCGCTTTCTCTTTTTTTTACAAATTTTTTTAATTAAAAGTTTTTTCCCTAGCGCTGCGAAAAACAAGGAAGAGCGAGCAGAGAAAGAGAAAGCGAAAATATGACGTTTTCCGGATAAGTTTTCCTGCTACAAATTGCTGAAGAGCAGGACGAAGGGTGGACTTCCCGCTGAGTCAACTTCTTGCCTTCTTTTTATTGCCCAAATATTGGCCATAATTAAGGCGATAAAAAAGTGACAGTCGCCGCTAGAAAAGAGCGATAATTATTTCCGTTTTTGGCGTACACTAAATTCGGACATAATTCTTTCTCTTTCTGTGCGACTCTCTCTCCCTCTTACTCTCTCTTTGTGTTGGTCTGTTAATTTGCATTTTAATTTATGGCCGCCCATAACTTTTATCGAAAAAGGCAAAGTCGTTGTCGTCGTAGTCGTCTTTGTCTTTCTTTATTATCCTATGAGGATTGTAGGGGATTTCCATGCCTCCCGCTGAAAGGCCGACCGAAAGGTCACACAGCTGTTGGACGGGGGCTCGGGTCAGAAGACGTCATTCGGTTTGGGTATGCGCTGCTGAAAGGCAATTAGCAAGGAGGTCAAACGTTAGATATGATTCCAGGCCAATCGGGGGTTAGAGGATAAGAGAGTGGGTTAGGCTTAGCGGCCAGCGTCAACAGCTGTGGATGGGTGCAGAGAGAGAGAGAGAGAGAGAGAGAGAGAGAGAGCAGAGGCTGGGGTAAATCGAGCAACTGACATTTTGGGATAAGGAAAAGGAAGACAAAAAGGTTTTAAAGAGAAGAGCGAGAATGTTCCGAATCAAAGTGAACGGCAAACCTCATGAAATCGTAAAGGAATGATCGCTGGAATCGCCTCAGCGTAAAGAGCGTAAAGAAGAGTAGGCAGCAGCGAAGAGAGAACTTTAAGCCCGCCGAGCACAAACAAATACCGCAAGAGCACAGCTTTGTGGGGCCTTAAGAAATGTATTAAATCCTCCCCCACTTTCGAACACTTAAGCTTCCTCTCTTACGCTCCTCTATAGAAAGAGAAAGTGCTGCCCAAATCTGAAACTACAGCATTTCGCTGCCTCCCTCTCTTCCTCACCATCTGCTACTGTCTACTGCCCCCTTTGGTGGCAGTGTCTTGCTTCTAATGAACACATGTCAATTAATGCCCAAGTCTCGTGTCTGCTGTCCATCGAATGAAATATGTTTGGCCAGTCTCTCGGACAGATTCCGACTCCTGGCTCCCACTGGCTCCTGCCGCCAGTCCTCCCCCACCCCCAACTCAGTTTCCAACTGCAACTCAAATTCAGAGCGCGACAAGAGTCTTGCGTGTGTGTGCCTGGCCTCTCTTTTGATGGCCTGCCTCTGTGTTACGTTACGTCTCTCCACGCACAGTTATGCTTCAGCAGGGTGGAAGGAGGACAGCGTCAGCTCAGACATGTTCGCCTCAAACCCCTCAAAAATGCGAAGCAAAAATGCAAGTGTCTCGCATTACAGATCGGTCTCTCGAGCTCCCCCTCTGCGCTCCTCCTCTTACGCACGCACTCAAAGGCAGAGACTCCGCGTCTGGGAGCCTGATTTATGTCGTCGAGTGTGTCGCGGGTGTTGCGTGTCACCCACTGTACGCCCCATACCCCTACCCCTTTTGCAGTGGTCAGTGGAGCGGAGCAGGCGATTTCCGCTTTAATGTAATTTTGACAAGGCATCCACAAGGGGGAGGGGTTGGGTGCCGAGACGGGTGTCGTCATCTAGGAAATGTCATGATAAATCTTGCTTGAATTTCCCCCCCCCCACTCCCCAGCGTACGCAAATCGAAAACCGTTACAGTAGCATTTTGCGCGGATTTCGATTTCATTTGCTTATCGTGCGATTTGTCGTTTTGGCGTGTTTCTACTTATCTGGATTGGCGTTTGGTATTCGATTACTTCAACCGATAAGCACTTCACCCGTTTGGGGAAGCAGTCGAAAGAGGCTTTAGATCGCCTCCTCATACCCGCTTTTTACACTCAAGAAATGAGCGCAGTCTCCTCTCTCTTTCCACTTTGCACTTTTGCTTACAGTTCCGCTTGCTGTTCTGCTTGCAGTTTTGTTTCCATTCCTCTTCACATTCCTTTTCGTTGAAGAGACGCCTACCAGTCTGTCTGCTTATCGCAAGCGCGCTCTTTTCTTAATATTCTCGTTCCCCGTGGAGTCATAAAAGTTCTCCTTAGTGACCCATGCAGTCGTAAACAGAGATTGACAGACTGATGCATTGATGAGGTCTTCATAATCTCTCTCTTTGGCGCTCCTTCTCCTTCCACGCAAGTTCCGCTAGAACTCAAGTGAGAGCGAGTGCCTCTACTCCTATGCTCAGATAGAAAGAGATGGAAGCTATTGTGTATCCTAATTACCACAGTTACCTGCACCGTGGAGCAAGTTTGAAGAAAGTTCCTCACTCTGCTCTCAGCTTTTTGCAAGGGAATACTAACACCGCTAGGGAAATTCTAGTTAAGCTCATTATCAAAATACGCCCTAAATGTTGCCCCCCATGGAAAAACTTTGATTGATTGCTGGACAAGTTGATTAACCCATAAGCCCATGGCTGTGATTGATTAGAACATTGTACTAGAACTAAGACAATGATTTGTATTCATACACCGTGTAATTTGTGGGGCGTGTCAAAAGGGGGTGGATTGAACCAAATCAAGATAAGGTGCAGATTTGTAAAGGGAAAACTCTTCTCAGCACTCCCACAGTTACAGTGTGTATTAGTGGCTGTTATAGAGAGATTTACGATGGAACGAATGCAGAGATTAAGCTGCAAAAAGCTCACATAAATATAAAGAATGATTTGTGGGATCACAAGGAGAATCGTATTGTGCTTTATCCGCATTAAGAACTTTCCCTTTCTTTATAATTTCTCGAAATACGCTGAGCTGTGCTCGTAGAATCGCACGGCCTGTATATTTATCGCTGGGTGGAAAATCGCATATAATGCAAAACGAAATTAATTATAATAATACTGCAAGCTGCAACAGCAAGAAAAATATAAGTGAATAAATATAATTAAAAAACCGCAGCAATAAAACGTGCGAAGCAATAAAAACAATGGAAAGCGAAACGGCACAAAAAAGAGAGGCAGATCTCAAGAGAGAGAGAGAGAGAGAGAGAGAGATAGAGAACACTGCTCCAGATAGTGGCCCATTGTACTGGGGGAGTACGATGGGATGGAGCTCGCTGCGTTCTTTGTTGCCCCGTCAGTCTGAAAAATCGAATCGAACGCGACGCGACATCGAACCGCGAACTGTGGGATTAACGGGAATAAATAATGATCCAACGAATGGGCTAGCCAAAGCCAACGAAAACTGCAAGAAAACGGGAAGGAACGTAGATAAACTGGAAGGAGAGATAGAATGAGTTCCTATAGGACCCTGGTGGATCATGGAGCACAGTCGACTCACCTCGTGGGTGGCAGCGACATCTCGCTGGCTGCCACTTCATCGCCCAAGACGCTGCATCGCATGATCAAGTACTGGCGCAACAGTTCCGGAAAGATTCCAGGACTCCGAAAGAGCGAAAGCTTTGCGGATTACAGGCGACACTCGTCCAACTCCTGCCAGGGAGTGGGTGGAGTAGGAGTCACAGGAGCGGGCGGCAGATCGAGCACTCCGAGCACCCGATACCAGCGACTGGAAAGCTGCGACAATGTTTGCCTGCTGGCAACACCAACCACAAGGTGAGTGTAACGGGGGACAGTGGGCCACCATTGTGCATAAATCTTTGAAGTTACAGCTGCCGCCCCTTTTAAGTGGGCCAACACTTGCAGCTGCAGCTGCAGCTTCTTTGGTGTACCGCCCCCCTGGTCACATTTTGCGTTTATCTTGTGGGATGCTGTGGCTCTTATCAGCAGAGGGGTCGGGTCGCTGATAAAAACAAGTGCAACACGCCGCCGCAAACGCTGTGGATTCTACGCTCTTTGGTTTGTGGATGTCATTTTGTGGTTGTCGCTCTCTGTGTGTTTGTGTGTGCTTAGAGAGCGCGCTGCTCTCTCGATTTACTTCCAGTATCCACACGAGCAACACAACAGCGGCAGACAGCATCCACAGAATAAGCGCGTGGTGGAGCATGGAAGTTGTTTCACACTGCACTACAACATTTTAGTGCCATGACGGACCATGCAATTTTATTGAACTTACTGTGTCTATAGTGAATATTCTGAATAAGTTTCTACGCATAGAATACGTCTGTAGGTTCAGACAATTTTCTGCTGAATATCTGAAAATATTTAGGCCAAAAATTAGTCGATTTTTACAGTTATAGGTCTTAATTTAATTTAATTGCATAATGCAACGAATATTAGTACGAAAATATGCCATCCATACATAAATAATCTACACATATCCGCACATAAATCAACGCCGAAGGCCAAACTCTTGGCTGCGCAGTGTAACAAACCAACTGTTTATGTTTTCATTCCAACCAAAGAGAGAGCTCGCGCTAGGGAGAGAGAGAGAGAGAGAGCTATGCTATGTCTCTCTGGCGCCCGAAAACAAAACATATGGAGCTGTGCCTGTGGGCGCTGCATCTGTATGGGTCCCATGCCGGTCGTTCGATTTGTTTTTGTTATCTCTTTCGGCAGCAGCCGCAGAGCAGCGTTAAAAGCGTGCCGCCGACGCTCACGCCTTCTGCATACTTTTGGGGTGCCACCGCCGCCCGCCCCCTTGCAACAACAGAGACTATGCAAATATGACTGCATTCCTCTAAGTGAACGGGGACGCGGGCGGCTCTTTTGTATTTGAACTGAAAATTGTGTTTGCTTTTTGCCTAATGCGGGCCTCTGTTGGTCTCTGTCACCCTCTTCCCCACTCTATGCAAACAAACTGCGCGCATTTGGACTGCATTCCCATTCCCGACCACTCTTCCAAACAGCAACTGCAACGACAACAGCAGCCACCCACACACCACCCCACTACGAAAACAGAAGCAGCGACAGCGTCACACACACACATGTTTCTTCCAGTGCCAAGAGAGAGAGAGAGAGAGAGAGCAAGCAGCACTCTCTGAGAGCGTCGTGTGGACTTCATTGTGGAACCTGAAATCTGAGCTTCGTGCGCAACGTAGCTTTGTGCCACCAGTGGGGCCCCGTTTTGTACCGTTTTTTCTGTCGTTGCGAGTGGGCGTTGTAGCGCAAGCTCTGGTCCCCCAAATAAATGTGTGTGACGTCTTCGTCGTCGTTGTCGTCGTCGGTGTTGTCGTCGTCCTGCGTCGCCACGAGTCTGCGTCAGAGTACGAGTCTGGCAGCGGCTTTGGAGTCCGCAAACTCCTTACCTTACAGTTCTAACGGTACTTCAAAAGCAGCAGCAGCAACAGTTGCAACGGCAGCCAAGGCAGCGGCAGCAGCAAATAAGTCAAAAATCAGAAAGCAGCGGCAAAACAGCAGCAACAAATGTAAGGCATAAAACTAAACAACAAATCTTATATTTTTGGCAATCTCTGCCAAAAGTGTGGTGTGTGTCTGTGTGTGTGCGTGAATTATCACTGCATTTTCGAGATAGTGACAAAAGAAGCGTCAAAAAATTAAGTCGCGCGAAAGTGGAGGGCAGCCAAATGCCAGCACGTTCCAAAAAAAAAAACAAGCCCAAAAAAAACGAAAAGTGAAATTCAAAAAATAATACTATAAATAATAATTGCGTGTGCCTAGAAATAACAATTAACGGCGGCAGCAAAAAGTGGAAGAAGCGCTGTTGCCAAACGAAAGTGTTTCCAAAGTGAAATTGTGATTACTTTTTTTCCTGTCGTGCAATTCAATTACAAAATAGCAAGAGATAGGATAGCAAAAGTGAGAAAATAACATAATCAAGGCAAAACAAATGTCAAAAAGAAATCAAATCAACGAACAAAAAAAATAACAAGCAACAATTAAGAAGCTATGTAGAAAAACCAGCAACAACAAATAAGACGCTGAAAAAAAACGCAAACAAAAACGGCGCAAAATGAGAAATAATTTGTGGAAAGAGAAATAGCCGAAAAATACCAACAAGAAAAATGCAGAAAAAGAGATCTCTCTCTCTCTCTCTCTCTCCACCGAGCTCTCTTTAAGTGTTTTTTGCCGGGTTTTGTCTTTGCTTTGGTTGTTGCTGTAAGGAGTTGAGTGCAGTTTTATCACAGTGTAAAGTGTTGTTGGAGTTCCCAAATTTGTTGTTGGACAGCTAATGCAGTTATTGTTATTGCTGTTCCTGCTGGGACTCTCTTGTCTCAGGCTGCATTGCCATTGATATGCGTCACGCATGATTATTACGTGTTGTATTTGTTGTTGCGTTTTATTATCCCATTGAATTCGATCTCCCTTTGACGATCATAATCGTCTGTCTCTCTCTCTGTGTGCCTTCTTATGTGATTTATGTGCAGGTTATGTGACGCGATTATGCTTATGACTGCAGTGTGGAGAATGGAATGGGTTTAGGGTTGTCCAACAAGTGGCGAAACGGCATTAGGTTCCATGTGACACTTACTTTTATGACCCAAAGCAGTTCCCTTACAAATCGGTGAATGATTCAATCGCTATTCATAAAAAGTGAGTGTCATACACTGTCTGTTAGGGTATTCCGACAGGTCTTTGCCGTTGTCTCTCTCTTCCATTTATCAGCGTTTATTTTTATTAGGGGTTGAACGGCTGCCACTTGAAGATCATGAACCTGAAACGAACAGGTTATTTCGGTTATATCGGAGAAAATATATGCATATGTGATAATGATGGATCCCATGCCGAGCGAGAATGTTTTATGGACTTACATATTTACAAGTCCTCTCAACCCACTCGCAGTGGGTAGGACAACTCTCTCCTTCTATAAAAAAAACACAGCAACTTTTGCTTCTTTTGGTTTTCTCTCGTTTCCGCATTGCAAAAAATGTAAATTAAAATTCACGCACACCTCTCTCTCGCTCTCTCTGTCTCTCTCTGCCTCCTTTTTTTGCCTTGTTCGTTTGTCCCGTTAGCTGACAATGTTGCTTCTGCTTTTGCTTGTTATACTCTTACGGGAGGGCATACCGATTGTTATTGGAACTTGCCCTGCAAGTGAAAATCTGCCCATAGACCCAGCTTATTGCTTCACCCACACATCTATACCAAAAATAATTGGAAAAACATGTTTAAGGAGGTAAAATGTAGTTGCCTTTGTCGTCATTTCCCTGCTAGAGTATCCTTTCTTCGGTTACCCCAAACTATTCATATTTATTCTCTTGTTCTTCTGCTGTTATCAAGCCTGTTGTTGCATCTGTTGTTAATATGCATTTGCCGGCGGCGCAACGCGTTTTGTGGCATGGCATGCAAAATAAAAATCGCAGCAAGTGAAAAATCTGCAGAGCACGTGAATTTCTTTTTCGACTTTTCGAAACGGGTTTTCAGGCCTGAAATAATTTCAGTTTTTTCCTTACCTCCCAATTGCTGTTGTTGACTTTTCATTTTCGTTAACATTTTTTCTCAATTTTTGTGTGTTTTTCATGGGGCGGTGTGGGCCAGTGGTTCCATGGGGCAATTTCCAAGGTGCAACTTGCAAAAATATTTATTGGCCAAACGTGTGTAGTATCTGTAGGTGTGTGTGTGTGTCTCGTGTGTGTGGCTGCTGTATCGTGTATCGTTTGGCACCAGCTGCAAGTTGCGGAATTTCAAAATTTCAGTGCTCTGAAGAGATAAATGGGGAATATGGGTTCTATGAAGAGTTTTGTTTAGGAGTATAGCGAAAAGAAGTAAAAAGCATTTAAGGAAGAGGATTAACTGTCAATGGATTTAATTTTCGAAAAATTATCAATTAACTAAAAGTTTAAGCTATTTGATTAATTTTTTAGCTGATTCTATGGTATCAATAGGTCCCACCTTTCTCTTTCCGCCCTCCAAATACTGTTCCTTTGCCTGCTGCATTTTTTACCCATCGATTCCCATTTTTATGGCAATTTTGTTTTAAAAAGGTAAAACGACAGCTCGTCAAATATTCAAGCGAAAGAGCAAGCAGGAATATCTGATAATATTTCAGAGTGTTTGATTCGGATGTCAGTTGTCCATCCGATGACGTGGGAAGAGTGGGGAAAGTGAGTAGTGCGAGGCTCCAAGTGAAATTCCATTCGATACGGCGGGCGTCGAAATGTAAATGAACTCGAAAAACAAATTGGCCTTGTCCCCAGCGCCGCGTATGGAAGATGAACGATAATAACTGACAGGCGAAGGAGAAGAGTGCAAAAAGAAGAGCACAAAAATAGCCACAAATAAAAGCAAAGTAAAGAACGAGCGAATACAAAACAAATGGAGAGAAAAACAGCTGCTTTTTGGGCGCCCGCCGCACAATATTATATTTCTTGTATTTTCTGGTGTTTCTGCATTTAGCCCTTTCTCACTTTAAATCTTTTGCTATCTTTCTTCCTTTGCTTTTTTCCCTTGCTGCTTTTCCCATTCTCTTGTTCTGCCTTGTTGTCCCATTCATCTTTTGTCGCTGTCTGGCCCATCAATTGTCTTGTCATCTCCCTACCGCCCTCCAGCAGCTCTTGGCCGTGGCTCTCTTGCGGAGCTGCCGTTCGCTTTACACACAACAGTGGGCTGCCCACTCAAAAGTTCAAGTTGAAGTGCAATCCGCACAAAAGCTAAGCTCAGACAGAAAGAGAGGGCAAAATGAGTGGAGAACGAAGAGAGGAAGACAGCGAGCGGGCAAAACCTTGCTGTGTCATTCGCCCTGCATTGATTTTGGATTCTGCCCTGCACAATTTACCGTTTTGCCAATGCGTTTTCGTTGTGGTTTTTTCTGTTGTGTTCGGTGTCCTATCTCGTTTTCCATCTTCTCTCTCCCCCCTTTTGTCTGCAGTGAAAACACACGCGAAATTTTGTAATAATTTATGGGGCGTGTGCCGTCGCGCCGCTCTCGCACGATGGTGGCCCAGTGCCAAAATGTTTGTGGATACGAAAAATGGCAGGGGGATTTGTAGATGAGAAGAGTGGGATGGACGGATAGGAGAGTGGAGAAGCAAATAGAAGAAGGCAACGGTTTATGGGGGATTGGCAAGTAAGAGATGCTAGTGAGTGTGTGTGTGTGTGTGTGTGGGAAGAGGTGCCAGCAGGCTGCTGTCTAACGGAAAGGGTGAATGCTCTTCCTCATACGCAACCTCTTCTCCCCTCTCCATCACTATTCCAGTGTTTATCCCACTTTTAATTGTTCCATATTTTGCCCATGGCGGATTTTTGTTTACGATCTGTTTACACCTGTGCGAAAAAATACAAGAAAAGCAAAAAGAAAATACCCCCAACCCAACCCGAAAGCAAAGCAAAGAGTTTTCCCAAGAAATTATGCAATTTATGTGTTTTATGGGCTGGGATTTAATGGGATTAAATTATTACGACGACATACGGATATGAAGGTCGCGTGGCACAGATTGGACTTTGAAGTTTTCTTGTTTACATTGGAGATTAAAGGGAAATTCAAGCAAAAGGTTGGGGGAGAAAAACATTTGTTGCAATATGGAAACCTAATGCCTCCTTCAAGGTCATGCCTAGGGGGAGAAAATACTTAGAAAAATGGCAAGGGTGCCATAAATAGGGTTTTGGGGATAAAATATAGAATTTATTGAAGGGTAATCGATATGTTTGGGGGGGAAATTAATTGGAGTTTGCCAAAGGTTGTTGTAAAAATAGAAGGGAGTGTGTATTATATTTCATTCAACAAAGAAAATAAATGCAGAAATCAGAAAATGCGCTAAGGAACATTTGGGAAATAAAATATTGTATTTCGATAGGGGTAAAAATTGGATCCAACGAAATTTGAGGTTGACTTTTTAAACAATTTCCAAGTTTTTCAGTAGTTTTCGAGCATTGTTTATGTCTGGAATGGCCGTAAATAAATATTTTCAGCCAGATATGGTGTACTTAAGGGATATTTGTTATGCCATGGAACTAAGAGATCAATTTTCCACCATGTTCAAGTGTAAAACTTTGGAAAACCCCGAGTCCTGAAGTTTCTATGAAGCATCTACGGAAGGAGTCTCTAAATTAATTTAATTCTCATCTAAATATCCCTTAAAGCCGGAAATATCACCACAAATTCTACTCAATGACCGTTCACAGATATTAGACCGCGTGTGGCAGCAGCTTTCAAGGTTGTGCTGCAGAACCATTCAAAAACTGATTAGTGAGGCTCACAAAAATTGGAAGCTGATTAGATAAGATACAACATACAGGCACCCACCCAACGAAGCAGAAGCCAGCAGCCAGAGACCACAACAGAAGGGACAATCGATTGGAATGGAAAATTCATCCTAAAAGAAGTTGTTGCCCCAAAACAAAACCGACAGCTGTTAACGTTTGTTGCCCCAAAGATGGGGCCTAAATTTGTTTACAGAATTTGTCATGGCATAAATATTTGAACACGTGCAACACACAACGGCAACAGGCAGCACAATATTCAGAGTAAAATGTGAAACAACAAAAACGACAAATGACAGTGGGACAGGCAGACCGTCTCTATAGGGAAGTGTTCGCTTGTACACGGAAATGGTAGGCAAATCCCCAGCTTGGAATTTTGGCCAAATATGCTGCCGGATGTGGCTCGGAAATTAGTTTTTTGTTTGGGGGGTTTTCCTGCTCTAAAGCAACAAATTTTCTCTAGGAATATTGTTTCAGACGATAAGAAAGCCTCAATCTTGCAGCTTTTTGATAAGGAAATATTTTCAGTTCGTTGGTTTTGTGGTTTAGTGTCTCAATTGAGTCACAGAATGTTATTGTTGGGGCTCGTAAATGACGTATCGATATGGTTTTAGGGCATAAAACCTACTAACTGAAATCTGATTGCGAAACGTTGACGCAATATTTGTGGTGGCCCACAATCTAGAGGAAAGGGAAAGGGCAGAGTGGTAAATATTTACAGGGGGTTAGCGAATGTTTGAGTATGTCGAGCACTTGACACAGTTATCATTCGTATAATTGAGGGTACGATAAAATGATATGTGACTCATGAAATTGGGGAGAAAGTAAAGGAAAGAAATCTAGGAAAAAGTGGGAGTAAGGGATGTGAAATAATATCAGAAAATAATAAGGAAAATACTGAATACGGAAAATATACCAAAAATAATAGAAACAGCAGCTGAAAAATACCAGAAAAATGCTAGAAATACGGGACATCGTGAAAAGTCTAGGAATTTGAGGTTTGAGGTTTGCAAAAATGATTGAAAAATTCACAAAATTCAGCTGGAAAAATGTTTTTTTTTTTTCAACATTAATTGTGTATGGAAATGGCATCAAATAATGCTCTCCCATTACCACACATCATCTGTAAATGTATCTTCTATCTTCTGCTACACTTCATATGCAAAAGCAATTTGTATCTTTTTGCCACACTTCAGCTGCTGCAAAGTATCTCCCATATCGCGCTCTTGTTGCTTCATTAACTCAATCAAACGCGCGATTTCTATATTATTTGCGGATCACAATAAATCAATAAAAAGTAAAAAATGGAAAAATCCTAATTGAATGAACAGCAGAATGGGGGGGGGGACCACCCACTGGGCGGCGCAACCCAGCGTCCCACACAGACCAACAACGCTCTCTGATCTCTCTTCCTCTCTCTTGACATTAATTTGAATGAATACAAATTTGTATAGATATTTCCTATAATTCTGTTGTTGCCGTTGTTGCATGCCACCCCATAAATGGTTGTCGTCGTCTTGTCGTTGTCGCTCGGGGGCGGTGACTGAGCGTCTGATTTAAATAAATTATTCTATATGCGTTTTTATAGTGCAACAAAAAATACAGAAAAGAAACGGCAAACCGCGAGGCAAACAGCCGCCCCATTTTTTATATCTTTTTTATTTTTTATATTTTTTTGTAGCTGCAAATTGTTTTCTATGCCACGTAATTCAATCTATTATGAGGCATCTTTTTTTTTTAGCACTTTTTGTGTCTTTTTCGCATGCGGAAATGAGGAATTTGCAACCGCGTAACGGAAGTTGCGTGTTGAAAAATACAAATACAAAAAAAGCGATAGAGCTGCAGATACAGATAGGGATAGAGGCTTGCGGATTTGATGTGGCAGCTACAACATTTTGATTGCTCTTAATACGATTTTACATTGGGTAATTGCATTACAGCGACAGCAAAGTGTATCTGCGTGTGTGTGCTGCAAATGTATCTGTCTGCCTGCCTGTGTATCTGTATCTTTTAGCAAATGATTTGCCAAATGTTGCGGAGAAAATTTACAGATTGAATGCGAATTTGGGTCAACATCATCATCGACAGGGGGGGTGGGTGGAGTAATGTATCTTTGAAATTCCCATGAAAATGAAGTAATATTTGTGGGAAACATTAATGAGAAAATGAGGTAATGTCTGAGGATATTTTTGGCTTGTGCTTTCATCAAAATTGAACCAATTAAATGTGGTTTATGCATGCCTATTGGTTTACCTTTAGTTTGGACTAATTTGCAGTGCAGCTTTAGAGATAATTAGACGTTAATTGAGTTGATATTTTGATTGGTTAAGCCTTTGGGTATGTTGGGGGACATGTTTGCAGAGAGATTTATGGATGGGGATGCATATTTGTTGGCTTCAAGTTAAGGGCACGTTTTACCTTGTCTCCAACGACCAAAAACTATCCGCAAGAGTAGTAAAAAGTAATCGAAAGGCAGTCCAAAGCATCTTTACACCCCGAAAAGGTAGTCAAATGTAGCTGCTCCGCTCGTCATTCTGTTAATTTCCACTGGCAACACTCTGTCCCCCTGGTTAAGTAGCTTCTGCTGTTTGCCCCATTCACTGGTATTTTCTTTAGTAAACCTCTTAGAGGAGCAGCTCCCTTTCTTAACCATTCAGAACTCTCATAATGTACGCACATTACCACTTAAGTGAGGGAGTGGGAGAGCGAGTTGGTTCATCGTCCCTTTCATCGTCGAGCACCTGACAACAGAAAGAAGGAATTTCTGGCGGGGCTTGCCAAGTTTATGGCGGTTTCTGCCCAGCAGCAGATGCCTTCAGTCAATGCCGTAAATCATAAATCATCAGTCGGGGGCGAGCACTTGGACACGTGCCACAACAGCCGTTTGCCACAGGCATAGGATCGCAATCGCTCGAGATTTTTGTTGGGATTTTGCGTGTGTGTGTGTGTGTGTGTGTGTGTGTGGCATAAGCCAATTGTCAGTGGGGCAGGTTCAAGCGCACACAGACAGAGAGCACAGAGAGTTTTCTTAGCCGCTTTATGAGCCGCTTTCCCGTGTTGCTTTTTGCTTTTCGCTCCTGTTCTGCTGCCTTTGGCTTTGGCTTTGCCTTCTCCCACATGTGTCTCCTCGTATGCACGCATTTTCACGCGCTTTTCCTCGCCTCGATGGGCAGACGGGGCTCAGTGTTTCCAGCATTACTCTTGAACACCCAACCCTTCCTCTAATGCTTTGACTTGAGTGATTTTCTTTGTTGAAAAATATTCTGTTTTACGACCATAAAGTTATTAAATTTCCATTCTTTTTATTGCGTAAAGCGCGGCAGGGAAATTAGAGGTTGCCCAACATCGTAAAATGGGGAAAATTCATTATGGAAAACTGTTACAGGCCGCTCAAGTGACCAATGAAAAAGTGAAGAGAAAACCTCCATTGAAATTTAATGAATCTTTAACAAGAAAAAAAGGGCCCAAAGGGTGGGTGGGAGAGAGAGAGAGAGAGAGACGGAACACTTGATCTGATTTCCCAATTGAATTCCGCAGGAAAATGTAAAGTGAAAAAAAGGAAAAACTTATAGAAAAAGGAGTGCAAATTAAAAGGAAAACCTGAAGAAAACTCTAAAAAGATAAAAGAAGAAAACAAACAAATAAAAAAACCAAACCAAAAATACTTCCAAACCAAAAATCTAAAACCAAAATCATCATCACAAGAAATAACAACAAACCTTCAGTCAGTCAGTCATTCAGGAGTCAATCGCAGGAGTCAATCGCTGCTGTCAAGCCCACATCAATCATGCTTAAGATACACATGCTCGAGCAGGTCGTCAACACGGAGAATGTCTGCGAGAATGCCCAGGAGCTATCACCAAAACGGAAAGTGGCACACGGCATTGCCACTGGCAGTGGCATGAGCATGTCTGGCATCGGTGGCAGTTCCTCTTCGAATGGCGGCAGCAGCGCCAAGAGCACACCAACAGTCTCTGCCACATCGTCGCCGCATCATCAGCCCACGCCACCGCAGCGGCACATACACGTAACGGGCGGCGGCAGTGGGAAGAGCGTCAGTCAGGGATCATCGCCAGCAGGGTAGGTGGAAAAATATCTATGCAAATGGGGAAAGATCTGGGCATGAGTAGAGAACGATCAGGGAACGATCAGCGAAAGTAATTCCCAAGGCAATCCAACAAATATTTCCCCATAAATAGTGTCAATATTATTCCGATTTCTGGCCCCTTTTTTTTGTCACATTTTAAACACACGTATTTGCCCCATCCCTTTCACACAGTAGCCGCTCTTTTCACACATCACGCTGTGCATTAACAATTTTCCCCCATTTAAACACACCTCAAAACCCCAACCACAACTCTCTCAAAAACACAATGAAAATAACTAAATTTAGCGGTGAAATTTTGTTAACTGGGCAAATGGCCAATGGACAATGGGGCAAGCAATGCAACGCAATGCAGTGGCATGGCCACTGGGCAGCAGTAGTTAATGGGGAAAGGAAGGGTATGCCTGATGGACGATGCATTCATTATGACAACCACAGAGACCAAAGGAATGTGACAGCATGGAAATTGCATCAACGGACAGACAGAAAGAAGAGAGTGTTTTGTGGGGGAAAGCGGCAGCGAGTGTTGCTGCTCATCAAAAAGGCATCCATCATGCCACAGATTGTTGCAACAAACAGCGAAAAAGCGCTCGAAAGGCTGCTCAATTAGCCAAAATACCAGGAGTACATTTGGGGAAGCGAGTGTGGAAATCAATGGAGTTTTTTAAGCAGTTATTCCATGAATCTTTGGTGTTAAAAGATACTCTTAAAAAATAGTTTGAAAGTCTTTCCAAAACTGTGATATTCCTCTCTTTTATCTCTATGTTCCCCTGGCAAACAATCAAAGTCTGCGGTGGACACTGTTCAGTGATTAGCATGCTCCAACAGATACTTTTCTGCTTATTGCCACAAGTTTTCCAACAGCTTAAGCTTAGATGGACAATTGGCCATAGAATTTCATTCATTGTTCAGTCGTAAGTTGCATAAGTTCTGGGTAGCTGCAGCAGTTTTTCTTTGCTGTAGTTTTGTTCACTCTAAGTAGCTCTATCTCTTTCCCCTCTAAGTATCTGTATGCCATCCTTCTATGCCATCCCACTCCATCTTTCACCTGACTCTGTGTGAGTTGTTTTGTGTCCATTCTGTGCTTCATTTAAATCTCTCAATGCAACAATTGAGTGTCTTTCAAGCTCATTTTACTCAACTCTTTTGTTGGTCAGTTATCACACCCACACAAGGCACACTTTTCCTGGCATTTTCCGTGACATTTTCTTCATTGTTGTGTGTTTCTTTCACTTGTTATTTTCGCATTAGACTCTCGAGGTAATTGATATCTTGCGGATGGTTATGGCTTTCTGCCTGTGAGAGCGACACATCAAGGCAAAATGGAAAAAACCAAAGCAAAAACAATGCAATGTGGGCGTGGCCCTGGGCTTAGTTTTGTTAATAATTATCTGTTGGGATGCATTGTCACAGTTTTTTGGAAACCAAAGCAGGGGCTATAGATGGGGGCTTTCGTTTTCTATGAACTTGACAATCAAAAGGGATTTTCCTCGGGGCTTTTTCTCTCTCTTTTGTAAACATAATTTCCCCAAACACACAAAAAAAAACATAAACACTTCCGTTGGCGCCCCCTTTCAATCCTTCTACAGTTTTTCTCTGAGTTTTCCCTCCGACTTTTGTTGTTGTCTATTTTTGACTTAATTACTTGAAGACTTTTGGGGGCTTAAGGCCCCGGTCTCTGTCGCTCGTTGTAGCCATTATTTATGCCACGCATTAGTCGCATGCCCCACACCACTGCACTGCACTGCCTGCCTGCCTGTGCCACAACAATATTTGATTTATCTTGCTGCCGGTCTTCTGCTCTCATTATGCCACAAGCTGCATCTTCCGTGGTTCATCTCCATTTCGTTTCGTTCGCGTTCTACAGCTACGTGACCCCGAAACGCTGCCAAAAGGCGGCCAACACAGCGCGGCAGTTGTTAGCCCAGTTAGCCAGACACCCGACAGAAGGCTGTCTATCTCTTTTCCATACCACAACCAAATTGGAGTTCTCTCTCGAGTTCTGTTTTTGGTTCTGTTCTAACCATTTTTCCAGGCTAATTTCTATGCAAAGATTGAGCCAAATAACTGGACAAAAGCCAAAGTCAAACAACAATCATTATCTATTGCCATGGCAAAGCGGCGACTCTTGACCAGGCCAAAACCATTTATCACTTTCCAATTTTTTAAACATTTTTTGTTGCTTTTTTGGTTTTTTCTTTTTTTGTTTGCCTTTAATTTTGGGGGGATAATTTGGCATGTCAGCGGCTTTAATATCGCAGCATGAGATGGTATCTTATCTGCTTTTGGGGTTTGGGTTGTCTCTCCCTCTTTGTTTTTGTGCTGTTTTGGCCCCCTTTTGGGCCAAAATTTTGTGGCCTCTTTTGAACCTATTTTTCAGGCATTTTTGTGGGTGGATTTTGGTGAATTGTGACAGTGGTGGGCTGAAATATTGAGCAAGGGACAGTAAACTTTCGCAAAGTGTGGCTCGGACAACGACTTCTGCTAATATAAGCCAGGGATACCCTCTGGTCTCAAAAGTAGTTACACTGGCATCCAACATAATGAGACAGGTACTTATAATTACAAGCAGAAGCCCCTTCTGTAGTCTTGAGTACATTTACAGTAAGTATTCTTGATCCTCTCTTGTGCACACATCACCCCCACCGCACACACAAAAACAAAACCCATTGCAAGTGCCTGGCCTGGTCTCATACGCAAACGCATTAACGGTTGTTGTCCTGCAGCGCACGACCCAAAAACGCGCAGGTAGAAAGAACGGAGAGAGAGCGCCAGACTATGAAAAATTGTTTTTGCAATTAACATTTGTTTCAGCTTAACGGCTGATCTGACCGCGTGCGTGTGCTTGCACTCTTCGTTCTATTCTCTTTTGTTCTCTCTGTAAGCAAATGTGAGTGCGTGAGCGAGCAAGAAGTAGAAGTTCAGTTTGAGGAGCAACACTGGCTTCCTGCAATATTATGACAAAACGAAAGTAGAGCTTAAGCTCTCTACAGTGGCCCCCACTAACATTAGTCCAGATGTAACTTTAGCAAGAAACTAAAGCAGCAACGTACTAAGAACAACAAAAGTTGGCTGGGATTTAGTTGCTTTCACTGCAAAGTAGGTTATTGGATTGAAGGACTTGGCAGGACAAAAGGACTTGCACGTGACTTTTGAGGGAACTTCACTTTGGACTCACTCGACTTTGCTTATGCCACAACACGTTGCAGCAAAACCTGAAGAAATGAACCCCCGCACCGCTCTTCGCCCATGAATTTATTGTACGTGATTCTTGGCTAAGAAACAGATGGAGCGAACCCGAAAAGGCTTCAATCTTGATAAAGTGGGGGAGACCAAACGCCCGAGGGGCAGCCAAAAAAAAACTTGTCATTGGGCCAAGTGCTTCGACAATTGCCAACCCGAAAGACGTCGATTGGATCTACGATTGGAGCTCAAACTTCGAACAGGAAACTATCTATTGGGGGCGTCGGCGGCACAGATCAATCGCAGGCGAAGTCGAAGGCGAAGGCGAAGGCTTTGGCCCTGTAATCGCTCTAAATTTTGTATAATTTATTACCGCACTCGAGTGACAGGCAGCTTCAGCTACACAGCTCTCTGGGGCACACGAGTGGGTGCCCCAACCCCAACCCCATGCGAGGTTCAAAGATGCTGACAAACAATTAAATTAATGTCAGGCCAGGCAAAAATGCCTCAGGGAAAATCAATAAAAAAGAAAAAAAAGAAAAAAAAGAAAGAGCACAAGAGAATAAGCAACCTTTGGGTTGGGATGGGGTGTGGTGTGGCATGATTTTCCATGCCACTGAACTGTGTCTGCGAGTCTGGGAGTCTTAGAGTCTGCTTTGATGGCTCCACTAATTGGGCGAAACTTCAGAGGCAAACGAAATGCGTTGGTTCCATTTCGGTTGGTTCTACGGTTAAGAGGTGAGAGATGGGAGATCTCTGTGTGCCTGCCTCCCTGCGCTCTTCACTCTTTGATTTCTCAGCGAGATGCTAATTTATGCCCCCAGACACAAAACTGATGTAACTTTTGTTTTCTATTTGCTCCACACAAAAGTCACCTTTGTTTTCGCAGTAAATAAAAGAAAAATCCATTCATTGTCTGGCTCTGGGCGCTGGCTGTTTCCTTATGACTTATGCATGAGACACAGAGGGGCCAGAGAGTCAGTGGTTTTTATGCTGGAAGTTTGTTGGGTGTGTGGCAAATCCATCCAACCCATTTTGCTACTGTCTAACATCGTTTCGATCAATTAGCCAGATTGAAAGATTGATTGGTTGATGGAATGGCAGGCTGGCGGCCAAAAGAATAATTTCTGAAGGTGTGCAAAAGCCCAAAAGATGAAAAAATGGGTCATGATTTTTATTGGTTTGATCATGAAATTAGTAGAGAATAGAAGAGAAATTTATTGGTGATGGGTGTTAGTTTTAGATTAGATAAAGGTTTTTTTTTGGGTATTTCTTGAAGTCCCTGAATCTAAATAAAATGCATATAAATGGAAATATTATATTTAGATGCAATAAAATAAATATTTTACATGATTTTGGGTACTTAAGATAAATTTTTTAAGAATATTTTGGACACGTTTTGGGAATATTTTATAAATTTTTGAATTTCTTAATAATTCTAAATTCTAAATAATTCTGATTTTCATTAACATTCTCGTTCTCTGGTCATAACGGTCCAACTCCTTCAACCACTAATTAGAACAGTTTCCAGGAAAACGCCATTAAAATCATGTTAAAGATACAAAAATTCATTGCCACTTAAAATCGTAATCGCAAATATAAATCAAAGCTATAAAAATAGCAAGAAAAATCATTAAAGAAATGTGTGTGAAAATCAGCGGAAAAATGTGTTGGCCAACCGACTGCTCATCCAATTTTCCCGCTAATGAAGTGGAAAAAGCTAAAGATGAAAATGAAGAAAACTTAATGGGCAAACCAACGGCAGAAGACAGAGACACAGAGCCGAGCCAGTGCCGCGCTTTTTGTATCTGTTATGTGGCTGAAGATGCATCTAACAGATAGATGCATATCGGACGTCATTGGGTGGCTGTCGGGCTGGCTGGCTGCTTCACTCGTAACCCAATTATGAGACGCAGCTTCCCTCTCACATTCCTTTTTTTTTTTTAGCTCTTTCCCCATGGGGAGCTCTTCCAACAAATTGCCAAGAAAAACACTTTTGAACAACAAGTGTTGGAAAAAAGAAGGGGCTCAACGTCTACGGGCCTGAAATCTTTATGAATTATTAATTGGAAATTGTTGGCGCAGACAAAAGATGCAGCGGGGTGGAGTGGCAATGACAAAGTTATAAAAGTTAAAATCACTTGGAGCAAACTTTTACATTTTGCGGTTGCTGCTGCGGTCGCTTCTGCCGTTGTTTGATGGATGCAAATATCAAATTGATGTGACAGACAATTTTCATAAATGGGTGAAGACTCGAAGGAAAGTGGCGTGGGTATGGAGAAGATATTTGATGGCTGTTTATACTCTTAAAGTGAGAGTTTTTACTATGCCAGCAGCCTTGGGGGAAAAGGTTATTCGATTTGATTGAGACTTTGGAAGTTAGTAGGGAAATAGATTTATACTTTAATATCATAAATTACTTTGTATTACAAAGTAAGGACATTTTTCTAGATTTTTTTATAATGTGAAATAATTGCAATGATCCTTCTAAAAAATCATCAAAAAGTCCCTTTAGGACACAGTTTGTAATGCTTTTCTTCTTCTAAAGCACAATATTTCGAGCCATATAGCACTCGTAATACTCTCCCCTGAAAGTGTATAACAGCCTCAAAATAAACACAAACTCGATTGCGAGTGTTTGGTTGGTTTTGTCATTGTACTCTTGGTAGATTGTTGGGGGGTGGCGCACAAGTGTATTAGCAGCCCCTGTCATGGCATGGGAAATAATGGAAAAGTTCACTTCATGGCATAGAAAAGTTCTCTCGCCACAGAAAGAAAAGTTCAGACATATTCCCCAAAAATGAGGCTGAGACCCCGAAAAACGACACACAGCTGAGCAAAGAGTCAGACCATTAGCTCGTAGCTGGAAAGATGGAAAGATGGAAAGCATTTCAAACCATCAGCGCGACTCCAAAAACTGAATGCTGCAAAACAGAAAGAAATAAGCGTACAAGTTAATTACATTTGTGGCAACAAAAAGTGGCAGCAGCGGCAGTGGCAGAACGTTGTATTTATGGTGATAAAATATACGAGTCTACTACGTATAACGTTTACATGAAAAATATCAGTCAGTGGGTCAAACAAAAGCCAGGCAGCCGCGCGACTGGCCCCGTGCCCCCTCTGCCACTTGAAACGTTTTTGGCATGCGTTTTGTCGATTGTCGTTGTCGTTGTTGTTGTTGTTGTTGTTGTTGCATGTTGAATAATTGTTGTTGTTGAGTTGTTGAATTGTTGTAGTGCTTGGACTTTGTTGTTGGCAGCACTGGCAGCAGACCAAAAATAGTTTGTGGCAGTTGATTGAGCGGCGCACCACCACCGCCACCACTTCAAGCCCGTTCCAATGCTGAGCCAAACACTCGAGGACAACAAACTAGCAGCGGCCTCAACCGGTTTGTGCGTCTACGTGTGTGGCTGTGTCTGCTGCCAAATGAGCGACAGTTAAATTGATTAGCGAGCATTAAGCACGGCATTTGGATGGGGCTAAGCGAAGAATCGAAACAAAAGAAAGTCACAAGTTCGGCCAAGTTCAATGTGGCAGATACGCCCTGAAGATGGAGCTCTCTCTGGAGATGCCAAAAGGCGGGACTGGTGAGCGCATAATGAAGGTCATCGCATCGCATCGCACACAAAAATTATGCAATTTGTGAATGAAAAAGCTGCGATAAATGATGAATGGAAATGGTTTGTCCAAAAAGAAAGAGAAGCCTTTGCTATTGTTCGAAAGTTGTTCAATCGTTTTGGCGGTATACGTAACCCAAATGATTTGAACATAATTTGTCAAAGAAATAAATAATCCGCAGGGGATATATGAGAAATATTTTATATTTGATTGGAAAATGGTATTTTATGAAGAGTTTTTGATGTATTATATCTGATTTCATTATAAAAAGCTTAAGGAAAATGGTTATGGAACAACTATAGGAGCTGCTACTACTTCTTAGACTTTTGTAGGCACCTCCCGTTCAAGCAGCAGAGGGGCACTGCCGCATTACGCACTCTAGACCCTAATTCTATGCCATTTAGCGAGGTTTCTTTTAACTTAAATACTACTTTACCATTGCAGATAGCTAGAACCAGCGAAGAACCTTCCCCAATCTCTATAAATACCTACCAAAATGCAGTCAAATGTTGTCCTTAAATAGTTTACACCACCAATTTGATGCATGAGGCTGAAAATAGGTTTACGACCAATTCAGTTTTCAGTTCAAATCGATTTGTAACCTGCGCTGCGCCAATTACCATTACACCGATTCGTGTTTGCTCTCAATTTACACCTTGGCAACGCCAGCGTCGACCGAAAACCGAAGGCGAAGGTGCCACATTTCGTGCCACATGCAAACGCCCCAAACCATCTATCCAACAACAAACTTTCGCTTTCAATGGAAACTTTAGAGCAAAACTTGAGACTCGCAGGAATCGTGGCTGCTAAATTCTTTTTGTGGGCACAATTAAATGCTCGAATTGGCCTGGGGCTGGTTGATTTGGCTAAGACGGGGCGCTGCTTTTGGCCTGAGACGCTCATGAGACGCTCAGGAGAGACGAGTTGCTTTTAATTGGAGAGACGCTAATTAACCCGCAATTAAAATCGAAAAGTAATTCTGAATTCGATTCGCAATTAAATGAAATACGAAATAAATGGGCTTTCAAATTCACTTTCGATTAAGGCCGGTCTATAGCCTCACCCCTGCTCCTGCTTTTGGCCATGTCTCTGTTTGTTGGCTAATTACGTGTCTGTCTTGTTGCTGTCTCTTTCAATTTTCGTCTTGGGCCATTTTCGTGTGCGGTGTTGCCCGCTGCCTGCATTCATTTGTCGGCCATAAAAGTCGCCGTCGTCAAAACACCAAAAAGTCTCTACTCCACGGCTCCAATGTTGTTTTTGCCATAATTTGTCCCACTGCTCCCCTATATCTCCTTCCCTATATCGATGTACATATCTCTAGAGGCATTCGACTTCTCGTTCTCTCTCTTTATTTGTATTATTTGCGGACAAATGTAAAGCTGTTGGAGTGGGGAAGCACAGACGGCGGCTGCTGTGGGCGTGTGGGTGGTGTGTTGTATGCTGATTTGTTGAGAGAGCAACAAGTATTGTAAATCGTATGCGCATTACAGATGACGTCAATCTCGAAAACAAGTAGGAATGAATATTAATAGGGTATTAGAGCGACTAACAGGGATGCTACGTAATTGATGGAAGATGCGGAGAAGGAACTAACAAAAGTTTAGAGGGAAAAACATGTTAGGATCGTGATGAAGTTTGGTAGATAGATAGTTAGATAGACATAGATATTAATCTACCAAAAAAAAGTCCCAGATCTTCGAAACTTTTGAAAGTATAATTTGGTTACTAAAATCAAAACTTTTCCTTAAGAACAGAAAAACAAATATACCGGAGAATCGTTATTTTTTATATTTATTAATAAATATTCCCATCCAAACCATCATGCTCTCTTCTGCACTCCTAAAGGGTATCAAATTTATGCTTATAAATATAAATACGTATTGGAAATTCAAATTGGACGATTGCCGAGGGAGCTTTTTGAGATTATCAAAGAGAGCAAGTGTGAAGGATAACATGAGGAGTGGAAACGGGAGAAAGAGGAAGTGAAATCCAGGGAAGAAGGCACAGAGAAGGAGTGGAAGCCAGTGGGAGACAGTGATGAAGAGGGGAGCGCGCAGTAAAAAGGTGTTGAATGGGATTATCGCAGAGATGGATACAGAGGGGGAAACGGTAACTCTCCACCTCTCATTTGGTTTGGGGAGATCATCGCGCATTTCGTATGCTATTATTGTAACGCTTGTGCCTGAAGCTGCTGCTGCCTTGCGGTTGCATTTCGAATTCAAACGAGTCGCAGGAGCCGCCGAAAACTCATCAGCAATTCAATTGCCTCGAGGGGCCCAGCTCGCCCCCCGCTTCATACATGCCATTTTGTATGCATCTTCAGTACGATTATCTTTTTGTTTACCTTGGGGACAGCGTTCGGCTTCCTGCTCTGAGTTTTCTCGCTCTCTTTTTAAAGCATTCATTCTCGATCTTGAAGCAGATGCCAAAAATCTCTGTTTTCTCCGGTTCACCATCTGAGAATCTCTCTTGGGGTTCGTGCTGCCTAATAGGCGCTGTCTGTCGTACACCCAACAAAATAATCATTATCGTAGCAAGATGATGATGTGAGAAGTGTCTTTAAAATTGTGCATTGACAACCACAAACAATGTGGTCGCGGACACACACCAGAGAGAAGAGAAGCCTCCCACCATTAGCGGGCATTTTGGTTCTAGTTTCTGTTGTCTGCCATGAACAGTGGAACAAAGTGTGCAATAGTGTGGATTAAAAGTCTTAGAACAGAAAATCAACAGTGGACAGGGAGACAGTGGTTAAGAGTTGCATATGTGAGTATAAATGAAACAAGAAAGAAATGTACCAATGAAATCAATTGTCTTGATATTTCCCCGTGCGCTCCATTGTCCATCAGTTCCTGCTTCTGCATTTTTATTGCTTTGCAGCCTCAAACGCGATAAGCAATGCACAGAGAGACGCCAAAATATTTCGTGAACCGCAATTCGTTATGCTTCCTTTCACTCTCACTCCCACTCTCGATCGTGACAGCATTGCAATTCATCCGTTCCATTGCTCTCTCAGCGATTCCGTCTACCTGCCCACCCTCTCAGCAGCAAAAACAACGGATGAAATGACACTCTCTCTTGCGCTTGCACTACAGCAACAACAACAACAACAACAACACATGAAACGGCACTCTCTCTAGCTGTTGATCCACGCGCTCTCTCAGCATATATGTAAATACGGTACCCTTGCTTAACTGCGTAGTTTCTGGGTTTTGGTTTTAATTTGCTTATTGCTAAGCTGGTCCAGTTAACCCTTTAAAACAAATTGCGGAGCAACAGTTCAAAGCGTTTAAAAGTTTCCGTCTACACGCTGTTGCTCCTCGCTGTCAAAGACACTTGGCCCCAATGTCACCAAAAAGTGTGGGCTCCCCTTGGCGTCGTCTTTCCATTATAAGTATTCCAAATACACACACACTCTCACACTCGTACAATATATTTTGTGTGCTTTTCGCTAAAGTTCGGAAGTAATTGCTACATTGTAGATTTGTAGCATTTTGTGAACAAAATGTATGGATGGCACCCAGAGAAATGGAGAGGAGAGAGATACATGATATAGACTTTTGTCGACGACATATTTATGACTTTGTGCGCCCTTTCCGTACCCCCTCAACAGCTTTCCGAACAAACTTTGTGGCATGGAATGGACCGGCAGAGTGGTTTGAGTGTTTTTGGGGCAACCAACTCCAAAAGTGCAACTATGAAATATATTTTGGCAGCGGCCGAGTAGCAGAAACGGAGATTATTACATGATGGCCAAAAATATAATTTCCACACAAGGAAAAACTTTGCAGTTGTCTGGCGTTGGCCTGCCGGCGGTTATGTGGGGGAAAATGCCTCAAGAATTATGAAAAATGTGTTGCAAAAAAAAAGAAATAGAGAGCAAAGTTTTTTTTACAGCTGCAGAGAAATGAAAATGGCGTGCAGCACGAAAATGTAAAAAAAAAATTTAAAACAAAAATGTGAAAAAACGGTTCGAAACGTGAGTGGCCGCACCAGGTCTTCATTCTGGTTATAATATGCTGAGGCAAATTCTTAAAGTTACTGAGAATGGAAAGAACAGATAGACAGACAGGCTGATCCAAAATAAATATAAATGTTATGTCTAGTTTTACATTCACCAAAACGAAACTAATATACCCCTTTTGCTCGTTGAGTACCAAGCATTACAAAAAAATAAAAACTAAAGCCTGCTGGCAGCCTGGGGTTAAATTTGGTGGCAGGCGAGACAACGCCTGAAAATTGTCTGACCAACGGTGAAGTGCTGTAAGAGTGGAGAGGGAGAACCGGCAGAGAGAGAGAGAGAAAGAGAGAGAGAGTGCAACAAACGTACAAGTGTCCGACTGTTTGTCTGTCGTGTCTGACTGTCTGGGGCGAGCGCTTTTGGCTGCCACTGTGTTTTGCGCTCCATTCCTGCATTGTTTACGGGATGTTGTTGCCTCACTCCATTCCTCTCGCCGGCTTCTCTATCTCGTTACTTTTTCGCCCTTTTGTGCTCTCATTTCTTCTATTTCTTTTTAGGCTTTTCACATTTTTATTTTACTTTTTTTTTCGTTCCGTGTAATGCATCGGAAATAGGGGGATATAAGTTTCTTTTATATTTAGTGACATTTATGATGAAATTCATTCACAGAATCCATAAAAAATCTACTGTTGATACCCTATTTTTCCATACTAATAAATGGTAAGAAATCGTAAAGAGTTCCTAGATCAAGAATCTATCTTCTCCAATTAAGGGGTATCTTTCTGTTATATGTGTTTTTTTTTCGTTCTTTAAGCTTCCGTTCCATCCTTTACAAGGCGCGCCATACAACTGCACATATTTTTCTGTAGACCCCTGTGTAAACGGTACAACTTTAATTGCTTTACAAGCTGCCGGCGCATCGGTATTAAAATTAAACTAAAATATATTCGTAGCAGTTATTTTTCCCGTATTTTCTTTTTGCATTTTCCTATTTGGGAGGAGGCTATTAATCGACTGACCTGAACATAACACAGCAACCAGAACAGCATTGAACCGAATTTGGCTTGAAACATTATTTATGCGCATTTTTATGCGAATTTTCTCTGTCGAATTTGTCAACTGCAGCAACGGCAGCAAAAAAAAAAGATAAAAAAAAGAAATGAAAATTGCATTTTTCGATAGGATTTTCAATGCAGGCTCCACAGGCGAACAGTCGATTAAAAGAACGAAATGAATAAAAACACAATGCCAAAGCAATTAAAATGCAGTTTGGCAATAATAAAAAAAAGACGAGGCAACCCGCTGCGCCTGGCATGGTTGCGTGGATTCTGGAGAAGATTGTGGATGTTCTGGTTTGTGGATCATGTGTGGTGCCAGTGCCAGGGCATAAGGTTAGTCATAAGTTCTCGATGAATCTTTCTTTTAAAACTTTGATTTGTGGGTCAGTTAGTCATGTTAAGACCATAAGTCTCTGCAGCTCTGAAAATTGCAATGCGCGTGGATTTTTTATTTTAGTTTGGGTTTTTCTCCCTTGAGGTTTAGGCAGTGATTTAATGTGCGTCCTATGGCTCATTTGTAGGACCTTTAACCGCTTCACTACCACTCGAAAGCTGCCACACAGATTGCCACTTAGCACCTGATAAAAAACCAATTGAGAATGGCCCCACGCCACACCACTTCACTCTCGTAATTCCATTCCAAATTCGATGCATGGATGGATGAATGGATGGTTGAATGGTTTGCTGAATGTGTGGTTTTATTTTTCGTGCACCCTCTAATTTATGTATCGGACAACAGCACCGGTCCTCGACCGACGAGCGCGTATGCAATTTGCTCGCTAATTGGCAAACACTTGCACTGCCACAGAGCCGCACAGCCGCTGCGATATTTATGGTTGGTTATTAACTGGAGGTGAAACTGATTTGGGGAGACCGCAAAGTGGATAGCCCCCCACAACCCACAACATGCTCCAGTCTGCAGTGCTCAAAAAAAAAACACGTGGCCATTAATCAGTGCGAAAATCGCCGCTGGCTGCCACAGACCCAAATAAGCCGCCAAAAATTGGCCGCCTGTCACATTAAGAGTTTTGTAGGGCGGGGGAAGAGAGGTCCGAGTGAAAAAACCGCTGGGACCGCCGACAGCCGCTTGTCAAACGGGGGCAATGTTGCACATGCAAATTAGACATAAATCACTGCATTTTAGCACCCAACTCACTTTCGTTTCCCCACTTATGCACCCGAAGCCATCACAATGGCTGGAAAGCCATAAAGCCACAAAGCTATTAAGATTGATCTGCCAGTTAAATGATCTTCGGAAAGGAAACTAATTCAACGTGTGGCTAAAACTAATTTAAAGTTATGGGAAATTTATTGAAAACGAAAGGATAAAGGGAGTTTGAAAAAATAATCCAAAAAACTAAAAACGAGTAAAATTAGCTCTGGAAAATCCAAGCAATTTGCTCAGAATATTTGTGTAATACAATATATTTTACACATAGCCAAAATAAGTGTGTCAAAGTCCATTTGTAAAACGTAAAACAGAAAATGTAAATGTACGAAAATAATTTTGATTAATTTCTTTTCCGTTGAAATTCTTTTGAAAGAAAATAATCATTTCTGGAATCACCAATGAAATCTAAAGACTACAAAGAGTACATAATATTTGCATTCCAATTTATGGAACTGCCTACCAGAGCTCCCTACCAGAATTTACTCCCAAAACTCGAATTAAATCTCTCCAAAATGAAACATATATTTAGCACCAAACAAACCTTGAATCAGCACAGTCTAGCACACACATTTATCAGGCAACCACCTACCAGTGCACAACTCTACAGTTCTTTATTTACTGGTGCGTACAGTGGGAATATCTGTTAATTATATAAGCAAATTCACACACGTCCCCCCCAATCATCACCCGCAATCATCTCTCATGGATAAATAAACCAGCAAGCACACACACAAGTAATATTTGGACATAATGAAAAATGTCATTTCTGGCTGAGTAAACAAAACAGAAAATATCTTTTCGCCTGACCGACAAAAACATGGCACAAATTTGTGAGGTCCATTTGGGTTGGTCAGAAAGTTGAATAAATAAATTTAATTATATGCAAACTACATGCAACAACATCATAAAACTAAAACTAAGAGAAAACAAAAACGATTTGCCACAACTTGTTCATAATTTAGGCGATAAATCTTTAAATATACAACACAGAACATCGATGGTGGGTTGGTGGGGCAGGGACAGTGGCTGGAGGCTGGAGGCTCCCAAAAGTCTGAAATTGAATTACGCATCCAATCCCTCCTTCATATTCCATCTGTCTGGCCAGACACGCAGTCGACTGTTGACTGTTGGTCCAAGGGGAAATTATGGAGTCCAACTTATGGAAATTATCGTGACCAGACAGAGGCTGTGGAGAGGAGCGATGTGGGGTGCGTTTGAGGTGGAAAAGCAGGGAAGTAGCTACTTGATATAAAGTCAATGAAGTTCTGAATAAAATAGAAGCATTAAAGGATCACTTTACGAACAAAAAGGGTACACCTGCCTCTTCTTGATAGCTCCAATAAAACTCTCCCATAGACATGTAAATATTATCCTAGAATTCTGCATGCATTCTACACTTTTCCTTACACATTTACTGAATGTATCTTCCTGGAAACAAAATCTCTAGTCCATAAATCTGCACCCCATAAATGAAAAGATTGTAAAATGTTAATTCGTGCAGCAATCAAAACCCATTAGTGGTAATCATTCCATTTATGGATGGGTATTGTAACATTTAACAAATTTAAATCATTAGCAAAATGAAAACAATCAAAAAAAACTATAACAAACTTTGTTTTCATGCAATTTTTAATTTGTTGTATAATTATGTAAACAAAAAATCAGAAAACCCCCAGCCAAATGAAGATTATAAAATCATATAAATAATAATAAAACATGTAATTGTAATTTGGGATAATTTCGGCTAATATCTAAAAACTAAACACACAGCAAATGAAATGCACAGCCAACCACAGCCGCAAAAGGGAAACATACCGACGGGCCGTACCTTTAAAAGCGTGTAATTTAATTTAATGCAGTGGCAGTCGTCGAAGCTCAACCAAAAACAACAAAAACTAAAACTAAAACTAAAACTAAATGTGGCGCGTGAATAAATGTGGAAAATGTTGCAACATCGACCATTTTGGCTTATATGCGATGCGATGTGCGATGTGCGATGCAATCGCCAGCCAAATCGCTCAACCATTCAACAGTTGTGGGGGCACCTAAGTGTGGAGAAGGGGGTCTGCTGTTGGGGGGATACATTTAATCACTTATATCACCGACCGAAAAACAAAACAAAAATTTGTTGCTGGTGGCTAATAAAGTTGTTGGTAACAGCCACCAACAAAGTAGCAGCGCAAAATTGTTGCCAAAAATCAACTAAAAAACACACATAGAGATAGCAAAAGATATATAGATACTGTTACAACAATAAAATATTGCTTAACTTGGAAAAAGATACAAACATGTGTGGAAATGGAAAGCAGAACGACCAGTTTGATGCACTTAAATATTTCGTGTAGCTTCGAACGGGGTAAAACCCTTTCTGTCTATGTAAAATTCAGCTTTTATTGATGAAATTAAATTTTGTACATTTTCTTGTCATATTTTTTAAGGCATTTTATATTAAAAAATTACTCGTTCAGGCAACATTTAAGCAAAGAGACACATCAATGTCAGTTTTAAAGGAATTATGAGCTGGCGATTTGGAGCTTCATTTTTAAATTCTTAATTGAAGAAAAAGTCCGAAAGTCACACCCAAAATTTACTCTGGATCCTCTACAATTACTATTTGATTTTTCTCTCCTTTCCAAAGCACTCCACAAATGCCCAATACCCTTCCGCTTTAGTGTATGCCCAAGCAACAAAAGAAAAGAAAATTAATAGGCGTCTTTTTTATTTGGTTGTTGTTTACTTTTGTCTTGTGTTTGCTCTGTTGCTCTCTTGGCCAACAATCGGAAGTGCCAAATTAAAGCGCAGACGGAAAGAAGCCAAGAAGTGGCCAAAAGGCAGACACAAACAGACAACAAGCGGAAGTCGTAGCTGGAGCTGGGGAGTGTTCAAGGGGTACCATTGGAGCTGCAAGTAGGCGGGCAATAGGACAGGAAGCGGAGTCAGTTTTTGGGAGTGGGGGTAGGGAAAAGACCAAGAGGTTGGACCTCCATTTTCGAACCCTTAGAAGTTCATTTGGCAAGTGTGTTGGCAGTTCGTGGAAATGCTACGCTAATTGCAGGCATTTCAAATGTCAACTATTTTAGTTGTAAATTCAACAGTCCACCGTGAAATGCACTCACAATTGCCTTATTTTTATTCACTTTCCTGCAATATTAACTTGTTTTTTTCTTCTATTTTTCCTCTCTTTACAGGTAAGCACAACTTCCATGGTCTTCTTCATGTCTCAGAACTCAGAAATCAGCACTCAAACGTCATCCTTTCTATCGGTTCTTGGTGGCGACTTCTGTAAGTAGAGCGAATGCAATGCATTTCCTTGGAAAATCTTGAAAACGCAACCCACAATGAGCGTTCTTCCCTCTGGCAAAACGCTCTCAAATCATGGCATTGGCCTCGCTTCCGTAATTCAATAAATATTTTATTGTGTTCAACATTTTGTCGCCGATATGCAATGTCTCGAGCTTAGTGGGGATATTTGCAAGGGGGAGAGGAAGGAATTGAATGGAAATTATTAAAAAAAGATATAAGGTTTGAGAATACAGCAAAGGTCTCCTCTGCAAAGAACTGACTTTAGGATAATGAATGATTTATTTCTATATTCTTAGATAATATTCCGAGCATTTATAAGAAATCTCTTTCATATTCCTTCTTTTCCAGCAACAATTCAGGCAATTTTATTCATTATTGAAAGGTGAGAAGAGGAGAGTTTTGTTTTCTATATTTTGGTTTTATTTTAATAAAATTCTCCATAGAGTATCCACTCTTCTCCATGGATCTATCCCAATTCTCACTACAAACCTCTCTTTTCCTTCTCTCTCTCTCTCTCTACTGTGGCACATTCCTTCACACTTCTTCGAATATTATTTATGTTGTTGACAGGCGAAAAAACCAAAAACCGAAACATAAAACCGCCCACTGTCACAGCCATCAGCGACAGCAGCGACAGCAGCGACACTGGCAGCGGCAGGCAGTCAGTCAGATAACGGGACATTGTGCGAATTGCAAACTGCAGAACGTCGGCTGCGGCTGGGCACACTGCCAGCCGGCAGAAAGAGACGGCAGATGCGCGCAGGCTGCTGCTTCTTCGATTCGAAGTCGGTTGGAATATTGTGAGCACTTTATTGATAAATGCGATAATGTCTGGCAATATGTGTGCTGCAGGAAGATACAAAGAGATGGCAGGAGAGCGAGCGGGAGGGAGAGGGGGAAGGAGGCATAGAGAAAGAGGTACAAAGTAGGATCCATCGAAGTGGCAATATCAAGTTGTTCGCACAAGTGTTGGCGTCATTTTGTGGGTTTCGCCTGTCATGAATGGTACAACAACAAAAAACAAATATTGCGACTAGGGGATACCCTAGGGATAGAAGATAAAACACCAATTTATACGAAGATCGTTGGCCTACGATTCCTCAATGTTTTTTTTATTTATTTATGGAAAATTTAATAACGTTCAAAAATATTTTACACGCTCTAATATCTTGCCACATCGAGGCTCTATGCATCTAAAGGCAACCCAAAGACCTTCCAGCAGCACTCGAGGGTATCAGAAAATAATAATAAAACGATGAAGAACTTTTGTTGCCAGTCCCAGTGTTTGCCGCTTGCCTTTGGCCCCTCCTTGGACCCGGCCCCACGAATCTCGATAAAACGTGAGAAACTTGTCGCCAGCCAGGCATTTATTTTTCTTTTCTTTTCTTTTCTTTTTTTTTTTTTGATAAGGAGCCGAAGTTCTGCCGAAGTTCTGGGAAACTGGAATTGCAATATGCGTACATATCGTACATATATTTTATCGCTTCCAATGAACCTTTGCAACAGGGTCGTCCTCGTCAGAGTCAGAGCTCTCTGTGCCTTGACAAAGGGCGATGCTTCATGGGGATGCCATTAACATGTGGGTTGTGGTGTCACGAGACACGAGACTGGCGGCTGCATAGATTGTATGGGAAAAATCAGAAATGAATCAGGCGAACACTTTTGCGTTTTGAGTTTTCTCTTTTTCTAATTACAATTTTTGTTCCACTGAAGTTGCATACAAATGTTGGCCCCTGAAGGCCATAAATATTGCAATCAAATAAATTGAAGTTTAATTAAAATGGGGAGCAGCTTCTAACAGGGGATGTCTGCCTATTACGGTGCTCTCTCTCTGTGGCCCGAATTCGGGGAATGCGTAATGGCCAAAATGAGAAATGACCAGCAAAAGTGAAATGACAGGAAGGAAAGTAGTAGGAGCAGGTAGGGGGAGTGGAGCACACCAGAGGATGTCAGAAGGCAGCCAAGTGGGCGCCCCAGAGGCCAACAAATAAAAGCAGAGCTGGCCCGGGGCCCAGAAAATTGTCTTATTTTAGCCACAGGTGGGGCAGGACACGAAGAAAAAAGGAAACAGGACGCAAAAACAGAAACAAAAGCTACAGCAAAAACATTTCCATAAATTTGGCCCGCAAATTGAAGTCTATTTTTAGGCGCACTCTCAGAAGCAAAAGAAATGAAAGAAAAAATAAGAAAAGACGGCGCAAAAATTCAAGGAAAAATCAAATCTGTCATTGCAATCAAATTAAAGCCATTAATAATCCCAAGAATAATTCAATGAAAGTGCAGCTGTGGAGTGGGATTGGGCATTGGCATGCAAAGCGAAAGATATTTAATTAGGCATTGACCGAAGTGCCACTCAAGAGGCAAAAACCAGACGCTCTCGAGCTCTTACAGCCCACCCAGAAGTAGCCATAAAAATCAGCCACAAAAGGTGTCCATAATAATGGGCAGCAGCTGCCATAAAAACAGAGTCTCAATGAGGGGCAGGTTTTTGTGTTGCACAGAGCCGTGCGCTGGCAGGGGGAGTTGTCCATTGATGGGGAAATTAATGAAAATATATTTTTATTTGGTTTTTTGGCCATCAATTATTGCAATATTTCTGCTCTGCTAACGAGCCAAAATGTCAGGCAATTAAAATTCATCCACAAAACGCAGGGCGCGGTGTGGGCGTGGCAGTGTCTCGAGTGTCGCGTGTCGCGTTTGTGTGTGTGTGGTCGAGAGAGTGAGTGCATTTTTGTTAACACCTGAGCCTGTAGTTTTTTGGGACGAATTAAAAACATATTTGTGACACACGTTGCCAATGTTTGGGTTTTCCATTTTCCACATGTCCTTTTTTTAACAAGAGACAGGCAGGACGTTCGTTGGTGTCAAGGATAACACTTGCATGGTCATGGCTCATTAGATAAAAGAGGAACATGCACAGGAGATGGAAGTGCAGGGTAGAACAAGAGTGGAATAAATAGTTACAGGAATTTCCAGGAGTCTTTGAAGAAGAAAATGGAGCTTTAGTGTTTACATTTGCTTGAACAAATGTGAAGAATAAATGAAATGCTGGCCATGAAGCCACGAAAAATAACTACGAATGCTGCTAAGCCACACTGGGAGAGACAGAGCAACTCTGAGAAATTTGGTACGTACACAAACCCCCAAATAAATGAAACTAAATTAAAGTGCGGTTAGAAATGCATTAAAAAACACCCCAACTTTTGTGGCAAAATTTGTATTCCTGAATATATTTCAACCGTTTGCCAACTGCCATAAAACTTTACGAATTTTTGCTGGAATTGGACTCGCTTCCATATGGCACTCGTTGATGTCCTCGAGGATATTGCTAATATAATTATTAGCTCTTCTTTTAAGAGTTTTCGTCTACATTTGCTATGCACCGCAATACATTTTGAAGTAGCGTTTTCCTTTGGCATTTTTCCTCTCTTGCCGCTTGCCGCTTGCCGCTTTCCACTCTTGACTTTTGGCAGCTGCTGCTGAATGGATGGCTGGCTGAGTGGAGTCTCTCCTCATTGAGAGAGTCCTATAAATAGCTTGAGCCTCGAATGAAACTTTTGGCTGAAGGAACTTTTTTTTCCTGTTGCTATTTTGCATAGAGAGCACAGCAGGAGGCAACTGTGGCAGCAATTAAATGCTGCAATGCCAAGAGAGTGAGTTATAGAGAAGTGGAAAAAGCCAAGCACGGCGCAGGAGTTCCACTCAATTGAAAAAATTAACTCTGGACAACATGAAAATACAAATGGCAAAAGGCAAAAGGAGACACAGAAACCGGGAAAGAGAAGAGCTTGAAATTGGCTTTAAAGGCGTGTTTGGCAGCAAATTTGCATGGCACACACACAGAGAGTACAGGACAGGGACTCATGCAGAATAGACACAGAGGACACATGGCACTCATGAGGAGTGTTTGGTTAAGGTCTAAGGAACGTTCGTTCAACGTCCAACTGCATTTCACGATGAGTTTGTCAACGTTGATGAAATGATGTTCTCGTCTGTACACTGCTCTGAGAGAGGAGTAGTTTGGCTGTGATTTTGTTGAGCTGACATCCGATGGAAATAAGTTCCGCAGGAAGTTCTTTGTGTGGCAAAGGAGGAACATTTCTTCAAGAGTTCTTCCATGCAGCATTGTTTCTTGTTAAATTCCAATTTAAGCTATCAACTAAAGAGCTTTTACTGGCTTTTAAATCCACAAAGAAAAATTCTTTCTTAATCTTACAAATATTTAGAAGATTCCCTCTTTGATCCTTGCGTGTCCCTCAGTTGTTATCCTCATTCTTCATAACTTTCACTATTTTAAGTAACATTTGACCTGATGCTTGTCTTTCCTCTGATGCCTTTAAAAATTTTCTCTCCCAAAGTGCATTAAAACTTCGTTAGAGCCTTCGAAAACTTCGCTGACTCTTTAGCCTTTGTCCCGTGTCTCTCTGCTGTCTGTGTGTACTTGTAAGGACTCTCTCTGTTCCCCGACACTCTTTCCCCCTTCTGTTTGCACAATACACAGACGTTGGGACATTGCACTGCCTTTATGTGTGTGTGTGTGTGTGTCCCTTCGTCTGGTATTTGCTTGGGGGCCCGCATCCACAATCAACTCCTCCTCCGTAGGCTCGTGCTCGGATTTCCCCCTTTAACCCCGCAGCTCAGCCCGTTCTCTCTCTTTCTTTCCCCCTCCCTCTCGGCAACCTCTCGATTAGATACTCACTTTTCAGTTGCTATCTGTGGGAAGCGATCGAGTGGGCCACCAAACTCGTTTAGCGCTGACATTCGATGCCATTCGATATGCAAATTTCAACAAGCAAATTAGTCCCGTCCGAAAATTAGGATAATTTCCCAGTCAGGATTTTTCGTGTGCCCTGAAGATTTCCGCCGGAACATAATGCGAATGCGAATGAGCGAGAATTCATTATGCGAGACGAAATCTTTTGTTGCGCCTTGCAGACGGGTGGAAACTTTCTCTCATGCTCCACAATAGCAAAAAGTTGCAGACTTTGCACTACACTTGCCAAACAAAAAAACATGTAAATGCGCTTAAAATCAGGAAAGAACTTGGACTTGTAGGCCTGCCTTAAATTTCATTAAATGTACAAATTCTAAAGGGGATCGGATGGGTTGGAGTCGAGTGGAGTGCCAGGGATTGGCTGATGGGAAAAGCCAACCCAAGTGCTTTGCTTACTGCAGGAAGTTTTTCAGTGAAACGAAGTGTAAATGCCCTGTAAATGCGGATATTTATAGGGCATTGAGTGGAGTAAATTTCGCAATTATTTTGGATATTTTTATTGGAGAAGAAAAAATTCAAAATTTTCAGCATAAAAATTCCATTTTTGTTTCTTTGACGTTTAATTCCAAAAAAATCAAAGAAGCTGCTGGAAAAATATCACTAAAAATTCAATAAATTTACAGTTCAAAATATTAAAAGGTTTTTGCAACTTTTTGGTGACATTTAAACACCTGGAAAAGTGCTCCTGAGAACTTCATTTAATAATGCCGTAATAATACCCAATTCCCATAATATGTTTCATCTTATTTTAAAGCAATAAAGAACCCACTTAAAAAACTGCTCCCTTCAGCTCACACCCCCTACCCCTGCGTCCCGCCTGCATTTTCCCTTGCCTTCAGCTGTATGGAAAAAGGAGACGCAGCTTCTGTCGCCTGGTTGGCATAAGATTTATAACCTGCTTGCTTCCATGCAAAAAGTTGATATAATATCCTTCATCTTCATCGCCATTGCCCTGCCGCCCCGCTTTACACACCTCCTAGGGGGCGGAGGGTGAGGAGGGGGAGGTGGAGGTGGAGGAGCGAACAAAAAGCGCTGACTATTCCACGAAGGCGACAGCAGCAGCAGCAGCGATGACGTTTTAATTATGTGTGTGCCTAGAAGGGGCTGCTGCAGGGGTGTAGGAGGGGGGCTGGGGTATGTAAGTAGGGGTGGTTTTGAGAGGGCGGGCGGGTTGGCTAGGGGCAGCAGCCGAGACACTCGCGAGACAGTTTCAGGAGCCTGCCGTGGTGCTCGGCTCAAATCGTTTTGTTAATTTGCAACGTTGTTGGAGCCATCGTGGATGTAGGGTAGGGGTAGGGGTGGGGGTAGGGGTGGCACATTGCAATAAAGCCTAAAGGGGGGTTGAGTGTAGAAGCCTAAGTAGTGGGTTGGGTTGGGGGCTCACTGGCGGAATGAAAAGTGAATTCACAAACGGAAACATTGCAAAAATGCGCCAATGCAGCAAATGCTTAGCGAGGAAATGCACGAATGAGTCGAGCTCTCAAGGGGGGGGGGGGGGGGGGGGGGGGGGGGGTGTGGGAGTGTGGGTTGGCGGGTCTGGCGCTGGTCTAGGAATTGCAGAAATTATGCAGCAATAAATGGATTGGTATAAGGAAATTATTAAATAAAGGGAGACTTCGTAGACTCTTTTGAAGGAATTTTCCGGCTACAGAAGATTCCAAAATTATATGTTTCTTGGTAAAAAAATAATTTTAAATGTTTTTTTGTGATATATTTATTTAGTTTCCACAAGATCTTTACAATTTTGACTTCTCTAAGGGTACGAATATTTATGGTCATATTTAGAAACATTATTAGCCTTCAAATTGACACATCACAGCCTCCAACTGCCTCGTCTTCCGGCTTCAATGTTTATAGTTAACAAACCTAAAATGTATTTAAATGTTGTTCCCTTTTAAAATGGAGCTGTGGTTCCTCCAGCCTCCCTTTACCCACTGATATGGATATGGCTATAGTCCACTGCACACCCTTTTTTACAGTCCTTTTTTGCCACCCCTCACTTCTCGCACATTTTCACCCTACCATAAATGTTTATTTTTCAAGCATTTGGAGCAAATTAACGAGCGTAACTAAAACATATACTTCGGTACATAACTATGCACATAAATGTATGTACGAATGTATTTACATACATCTCTACATGAATGCACACAACACACACACACAGTAGAACTGTTTCGAAAGGGTGTCGCTGTCGCTCTCATTTGCGGCTGTTTCCTACCTCAAACCCCACTCTCAGAGGCTGTGCTGTTGAGTGGCCTTTGGGGAAAAGAGAAAGAGAAAGAGAAAGAGAGAGAGGCAGCAGCTAGACGACAGCCTTCCCCAAGCAATGCTCGATAGGCCTAGGCCAACCACCCCCCGTGTGCCTTTGGGTCCTGGGTTAATGTACTTTTACTGCAGCAGACCCCATTCAACCCCAATCCACCCCCTCGAGCCGCACCTGTAACTGGCATTCACTCAACTTTTTCTAACATTTAATTTTGTTCTGTAATTGCGGAAATTTTCATTGAAATAAATTAGCTTTTGCCGCACGAAAATTGTTTGCTGCTGTGGGAACAAAAGTTTCGTATATTTTGTGGGCTTTGGATTCGTTTTTGTGCGGAGGGATGTCATGGGTTAATGTCTGCTATCAATGTCAGGGTCAAATGGGGTTGGGGCTGTGGTTTTATGCACACGTGGGGGGGGGGCAAACAGAACAATGAATATGAATTTGACTTAATGAGGAGAAATTGTGCAGCGCAGCTGGGGTGTATGCAGAGCTTAACAAACATAAATGAAATGAATGGAAGGTCGGCAGTGATTAACCAACGAAGGGATAATCATATTTGGGGTTTAATAAAGCCATTGATAGGGGTATGCGTTGGGCTAAAAGAAAGACTTTGTGTTAAAATATTCACCATTTATTCAAAGTTTTGTGCAATCTACACACATAAATCCCTGCCACAAGCCGCTGCACACCGCAGCATGAATAATAATATATATTAAAGAATTGTTCTCCAATCGCAGGGTAACCCCACCTTCAAAAAGGAGCACAGCCCCTGCTCTCGACAAATTTATAGTTTATTTAGCTGCATTTTCTATGGTTTGTTGCTGCCAATTGACGCACATTCAAATTCATAAAATTATGCTAATTCTTTGATTCGAATTTCAACCATAAAAACATGTACAAAAAATGGGAAATATTACAAATCAAACGTCTGGCAATTGAGCGAACAAATCAGAGTCCTAGTTAAATTATAAATTCAAACCGAAAATTTTGAATGAAAAAACAGGATTTTTTTTGTAGCCATGCTTACCCCTCAGTACCTAGGGTTTGAGGGGTGGATAAAGGTTAAAGGTAGATTTTGGGTCTGATGTGCCCTTCTCTTTATGTACCCTGGCTGTACCTTTTGGAGACCCTCTGGCTGAGGTCTCTGAGGGTGAGAAACGCGTGCGCTTGCGCCTTTGACACCTGAGATGACAATTGGAATGAGTGAATGCCAGAGAGAATTTGCATAGAAAAAAGAGAGAGCGAGAGGGGCACCTCCACTTGAAGCGAGCTGCAAATTAAAAAAACATAAAAAAACATAAGCTACGAAAAAAAAAGTCTCTCAAGAAAGACAAAAAATATAAATCTGGGTGGAGTGCGTCGTCAAGCTAGCGCCATGGCTGTTAATGATGTTTATAATGATGATGATGATGATGATGATGACGACGACACACATAAACAGAGCTGCGCACAACAAATTTGCATAATTTAAAACAACAACAAAAATATATAAAAGAAAAATACAAGAATAGAGAAGACAGAGAGAGAGAGAGACTTGCAGAAGAGTTAAAGAAGCGATAAAAAATAAGCCCAGACGAAAGTGAAGTTAAGGGGAGGAATGTGAAGATGATTCCAACTCATTGGATTGAAAGCCAGAAGCAGGCCCATAAGAAGGCAGCAGCCTGATTATCGTGATTATGTATGCATAATCACACACCCAAAAGGGGGAGACCAAGACCCCGAACAGAGGCTACGCCACGGTACGAGACGGGACAGGTCGAAAGACAATGGGAATTATGAGGTGCTGAGCGTTGAGTGACTAGCGGAACGGACCATTAAAACACAAGAAACCTCAGAAAAGCCAAAGAAACAAACATGAAGAGGGGGAGAAAGAGAACAAGAGAGAGAGAGAGAGAGAGATGTGGTAGGGAGATGGTTACAGAGAGAGGAAAATGTATGGCAGGGAGATGGCTACAGAGAGAAGGAAAAGTCTGGTAAATGGCAAGAGAAATAAACTCGCTGAGAGGCAGCTAGAAAAGTTCCAAGAAACATTAGACACCAACAAAACAATGCATAGAAAGTTATGGGCCTGCAAATGTCTAAGAAATTGAATAAGAAGTGGCCAAGAAGTGGAAATAAACATTGGAAAAACATTGGAAAAACATAATAAAAGTGCGATGGAAAAAGTAAACGAAAACACGGTTAATAAAGCGTTGCAAATGGGAGCACAAAATGTATTATCAGGTAGCAAAAAGAGTTGCAGCGGAGGCAAACAACAAGAGGAAGTGACCGTGGAAGTGGCAGTGGCTGGGGGAAGGGTTCTGTTCCCTTTTTTTCTCCTTTCTTTGAAGAAAACGAATTGAATTTTAATGATTAGGTTGAGGAGTTACTTATTAGATCATTAGATCCAGTGCAGGCATTATGTCAGCTGTTTGAGTCTGTGGAAGACGCTGATGGGTGTTGACTGTTGAGACAACAGATGAAGGGACAGGAGAGGGAACTCACTACCGAAGGGAGTGGGCTAATTAGGAAGGAAAATGAAGGAAAATGTCTAGAGTAAGATCTTAGGAACTGCTACTGTGGCTTTCGAGCAAGTTTTTTATGGGCAAGGAAAACGAAATCTAATTTTGGAACTACTTTTGCAGCACCCAAAGTTGGTTTCTAGTAGCCTTTCCCTCTTGTATAACTTTAATTTATTCTTTTCTCAGTCACATGCCATTTCTCCATCAAAATTAAAGCAGTCAAGTAAATGTAAAAATAAAATCCCAGCATGGATAAAGCAGTGGAAGAGTTCTTCGAGGAGATCGAACCGTGCCAGGAGGAGGTCACTAAAGCCACAGCCACGACCCCGACTGAGCCAGCCTCTGTGTTATGGCAGGGCCGGAACCTGCAAGACGCAAGTGCAACACCCTCACTGAATGACGACAGAGCTGACGGCGGTGGGAACGTTGAACGATCGTCCTCCTGTACGCTGCCAGAGCCTTCACAGCTAATGAGGGAGCACTTGCAACGCAGGGCGGAAGCGGAGGCGCACTTTCAGCGTGGGAAGAGCGTTGGCACAAGGTCAAAGGAGCAGGCGCAGGAGCAACCACATAGGCAGCAGTTGGATCAAACAAGTTTGGAGCAAGAGATCGATCGATTGATCGAGCGCACCCTGAACGAGCACAAGGTGGCCCCCAGCCACATGGAGGGGCTGAGAAATTATCTCCGGCGAGAGACCCAACGCGATCAGCGAGTCAGTCAGCTGGTGCGGTACCAGCAGGAGCAGCGTCAACGCATGCAGCAGGAGTTTGAGCGCCAGCAAAAGTATCTCATTCAAGAGATTTGCTCAGAAATGGATTTGTCTTTGTACGGAGACAGCAGCAGTGGAACTGAGGAGCAGCCAGCTGAGGGAAGTAACTCGCAGGAAGATGAGCCTAGGGAACATTTATAAAATCAGCCAGAAAAATTAATAAGCAAGAAATAAAATATGTAAATCTATAGATCGGTCCTGAAATGAAAACGAACCATCAGACCATCAGTTTCCAGCACTAAAATTGGATGTGGCATTCAGGCAACTAATTGTGATATCTTTTCGACAATGTCTCGCCTCTATTTTGATATCTGATCTGTCAGGTTCAATGAATTCTCTCAGTCCAGATTCGGCTTCAGCTTCAGGTTCCATGTTCCATGTTCAGTGTCAGTTTCATTTTTCAGGTGTTAATGACTTTATTTCCAAAGCCCCCCCCCGTACAGTACATGTCATTGTTTTGCATATGTCCAAGTCTGGTTGAAATTATAGAAGGGAACAGAAAGAACACTGTCCGCGCCCGAGACATGCCATACCCATAGGATAGCACAGCCAGCAGGCAGACAGGCCTATTGTTCGGACATGGGCTGGGTCCAACCCCAACATGAATACAAAGAACGTAGCAGGCCTTTTGTGACACGGCGCATATCCGGTGTGGTCTCTGTTCGGCGGTGCCCGGGTTTTATTTGCTCGATTGCTATAATTCCATATTATGGCTTGATAAAAACCGAATAACTCCACGAACAGGCAGACAAATGGACTTCCAGCTGATCGAACCACATCGAGGCTCAAGCGAACTTCAAACAAACCTCAAGCGAACAACAGACAAATAGAAGATTTGCCTCGAACCAGGAGCCGATCGAACCTTCAATCGAACTACAACGAACCGAACCCTTCAAGCAAGTGAGCCATCAGCGAACGAGCCTCCACCGCACGAAGCGAACCCAAGAACAAGCTGCGCCTCGCTACGAACCTCGCACCGATCGAACCTAGCAAGCGAACATGCTGCCACCAGCTAGCTGTTAGGGTGGAAACCGGTGTTACAACCAACTCCAACTCCACGCACAGAATTCCCGGTCTTATGTTTATAATTTATTCGCTTGGAAAACAATATTCGTTGAAACTTTGTGCCGTTCGGTTGTACATATCGCGGGGTTCCGTTCAGTGGGTCACAAAAACGGGGCAAAAATAAAGTGCGTAAAATACGAAACGAATGCGGAAGAGAACGAACTGCGAGACAAGCGCGTATGTTTGAACGCAACTCGAACTAAACGACTGTATTAACTACAAGATATGCCGAACCAAATAAAGTGATTTTTAGTATAAAAATTCAATAGTGCAATATTTGTGTATAAGTAGGGAACTCTACCTGCTCTCTTGAGTGAACAAAAAAAGGGAACAAAGGTTATTTCTTGACCTAAGCAAACGCTAAGTGAATTATACCTGAACTGTGAGACCCGAATCTCTATGAAAGAGGAGAGCATCAACCGTAGCCTACCTGTCGCATAGCCAAAAACTCGAATCTCAACTACAAAAAACTACTTTGGATCTCAAAAACAAAAACAAAATGAAATACTTAACGCATACACACAAAGAATCCTACACACTGGTGGCACGCAAACGTTACATGAAAAATCTGCTGTACGTATAAAATTGATTCCAAAATTCATTAGCAAAACGGAAGGGGGGAACGTCACGCAAATATTGACAGAACCCTGAAAACCCATCTCTCGTATCTCTTATTGGTGTGTGCAGAAATTATGGAAATTATTTGTGATTTGTGGCATTTGAATGTGAAATGTGGCATAATTAGGCAGGCTGCGCCACTCGTGTGGAGTGCGCCCCTAAATAATGTCGCGCATCAGTTGCATAAAATATGTAAATTTCCCATCCCTTTTGCTCACTTTTCATTTAGCATTTTTGCGCCAGTCGCCTGTCATTCTGTCATTTATTTGCTTGGCTTTTCCCTTTGTCAACCAAAAACAAACCGCAGAAAATGTTCGCAAAAAGAGGCTTATCAGGGGGATTATCACGGGGCTATGTATACGCTCCTTCAAGGAAGAACCCTTTTCCTTTGTGTTGCCTCCTTCGAGTTCCTTTTGAGGCTGTTTTGTTAATTAAATTTATGATTAATGAATGATGATGATGATGATGGTTTTTCGATGTAACAGCTGTGTGAGGAGAGTGCAGAGCGGAGGGTAGGGAAAACCCTGTGTAAGGTGATATGCCTTAACCCCTTCGGTGTCCTGCGGCTGTTATTTTTCGCACCCTTTCCTCCGTCCGGATGTCATTCGGTCTTGTGTTTTTTTTAGTGGAATTTGTTTTTTTGCAAAGTCAATGGGCAAACAGTGTTGCCCATAAGTTAATGCTCATTGCTTATCGATTTGTTAGCATCAGCAGAGGCAGCGGCTTTGAACGGTAAATCACTTGGCCAGAAACCCACACACAGCAAATGTGGCCAAAAAAAAAATGTATTCAATGTCTGCAGGAGAGTTCAAACAGAGATCGCAGACGTGCAATCATAAGCGACTCCAACGCGACTTTACCCGCACCTAAAACCAACTGTTTCCCTAAGGCATAGGTTGAGGGTGGTGCTGCAGCGGGGGTGGGGGAAAGTCAGAAAGTCAGTGGTAAATGACCAACAGACATGAAACAGCAGCAGCAACAACATAATTAGAAGCCTCGTCTCTGCATTCGTGGAGGAAGTTGCAGCATTAGCAGGCAATCAAAATAATTTGAGGCGTTTTTTATACATACAGCAGGAAGAAGCAGTGCGGGAAACGCGCGCGATTTGAGCAGCAGCAGAGGTTAATTGAAAGGCGCGGCTTTAAACGCGCCGCCAATGAGGAAAACTAAAAACTTTAAAACTAGATTTATTTATCCTAAAAGACTCGCTACTAGAATTAAATTTACAAAATATATAAACAATTTCCCATCAAAAGCTACTGAGATTCGCTTAGAGAACGCTTGAAAAGTCGCGCAGCAAGTTCGATGTTCGATGTTCTTGCTGCATGCGCAAAACACGCGCTTAAAACGCTGCCAACACGCCTCCTAGCGGTTTAAAACGCTCGCTTTACACTTCACACTACGAAGCGACTTTAATCGCTGACTCCCCAGCTGTTCGCTTCACACTCCACTCCCAGCCACGCTGTTTTAAACGCTCCTCCAAATGAGTGTCGTAATAATCGCCCCCCATTGACGTGTCGACGCTTAACGCTTAACCTACTAACACGCTGGACTTGCCACACATTCGCAACTGGCTACCAGTTAAGCATTTAAACAATCAACCCAGCCAGCGAGCAATCCATCAATCTCTCAATCGGATGGCGATACGGTCATCCCTCAATGTCGCTTCAATCAGCGTCCACAATTTTCGGGCTTAGCGGAAATGCATGGAAAATTTTCGCGCAGTTCCGTCGATCCATCTGACGGGTGGATCGGGTTTTTTTTGTTTATTAAGCAAGCAATACACAGCCCACAAGATAATTGCAAATTAACGAGAAGCCGCGGCGGTGCTAGACCCCGAGGCAAAGATTTGACACCAAAGATTGTAAGTCTCGACCTTCGGGGAGCTGCTGGGACGCCCACACAAAGAGTGGGGAATGGGCAGAGCTGGCTGAGGCAGTGGATTAGTCGCCACAAGATACAAGATATCGTTCGAAGCCATCGATGAGTAACGCAGAGCGAGGTGCCGGCTGATGTGTCAGAAAAACGCGCCAAATATTTTGGCAGTCGCCGGGGCGGAGGGATTGCGTTGTGGCACGTGCAAAATGAAGAAGCGCGTGCCTTGTCCACATTAATTCCAATACCAAAAAAGGAGCAGGAAAGAAAGGCAGAGAGGCAGCAACAGCAGGAGGAGACGGGCAGGGCAGTGCCTTATAAATAGCTTCGCTGACTAACTGACGAAGCGCTTCATTAATATGCAAAGTGACCCCTCGCTGCATGCCCCACCCCGCTACACCCCCCGCGCTGTGGTCATTAAAAATATCAACATTTAAACGGTTATTACCCACAGCATTTTCATGCTGCATTTTGCACTTGGGCAACAGGTTGTGCCTCTCCGCGAGGAGCTGCCTCCCTGCCACAGGGGGGGAATGGGAATAGCGTGTCAAATTGAACTTCAAGTGCTGCAGCAGGGGGGGGGAGGCACATTTGTGGGGCAAAAAGATGGCCAGAATTAATGGCTTGTTGACTTGTTGATGTCGCTTTGCGTTTTAGTATATTTAGACGCGACTTTTTGGTGCGGAAAGAGCGGCAGAGGCGCTGCAATTAGTAATTGTGTCCATGGGGAGTCTTTTTGTGGTGAAAATGGAAGCTGGAAGTGACAAAAAAAAGCAGATATTCCCGCCCTTTGACACTTTAAAAGTTAAGCTGTCCCAACTTCAGATCTGCTGCTGCTGCCTCATTGAACTCTCTGCTGAACTCTCATCTTAAATGGCACACAATCCCAATTGAAAATCATCCTCAAATGGGACCAAAAGGTTGCATGATCCTGCCATCCAAATGCTGTACAACAAGTCAACTTTGCTACCCTTTTTATAACTGAAAGATGGGAATCTGTAGCTAGAACTGGTCGCTACTTGGTGTCAATCCTTAATCTGAATCTCAAACAGCATCGCAATTTGTTAGAGAAATTTCCCAGAATCTTCTGCTGACCACAGCTGCCTTTCCTTTCCTGTTACTTTCACCTTTCACCTTTTCCTTTGCGACTTTCTTCGCTTTGATTGCGGCAATAAATTTTCCAAACTGGAAAATGTTCACCAAATTTGTGTAATTTTTAACCCAAAAAGCGGGCACCAAATGGAACGATTAAAAATATGTAAATTTCGTATAGGATGATGCAAGTTTTCCGGCAAATTTTGTGGCTAATTTATGAGCCAGAAGGATTGCCTGTACTTCCTTGAAGGATATCATCAGAGTCTCCGGTTTGTGTCCGTTCGAGTGCTTGGAACGTGTTGCATTTATGAGGGGGGAGAACGGGTTTGCAACCCCCTTGTGGCACTCCGGAAATGAGAAAAACTTTCAGCTCGCCAAGGAAACGGCGACTTTCTCTTGGAACTAATTTTAATGACAATTCACGAGGCAGCAGACCCCGCCGCGACACAGAGGATAATGTGAAAATGAACCAAAGTGATGTCCATACATTGGTGGAAGGATCAGCGGCAGAAGTAGAAGAAAAGAGAGTAGAAAAGGGGTTGAGCCCGGCAGCAACCCTAAGGAAATGCATTTCCTGGTCTCAGCATTTTTCTTTGCTTTTGAAATTCATTTTTCTCAGCCGCCACCTTGTCCAACATTTTCAACATTAATCATAAATGTGATGTCAAATTTTTTTGGCATTACTTTACACACATTTTCATGCGGTTTTTCCACGTACTTTTCGTATAAATTTCCCTTCGAAGGGCAAGCACTTGGAGTCCTCTTGCACTCGTATTAAAAACAGGACGTTAGGGATCTCTGTGTGTGTGCTGTCAACGACCCCTTTGCCGCCTGGTCAGAGTTGACTTTTTGGTGCCACACATGTCCGCTGTCCTGTGTCCTGTGTCCTGTGTCCTGTTTTGCCGCTTATCAGAGCGAGTGCATCGCACTCCAGCACCAGGCGCCCCAGCTCCTCCCTGCTTTCTGCCCTGTGCCTGTGCTGTGGCGATTGCTATCTGCATTTTCTGCTCTAGTTTTCAGCTGTGACTTGTGTGACCCATTATTAGCTGGAAAATGGGAAAAATGCATCAGTGTCTATGACTTTTACTCGCTCCATGCCGCCTTTGTGTGTGTGTGTCTCTCCTTTGGGACTTGATTTCCTTTTGCGCTTGGACATTTCCTGTCGCTTTTCAATGCAGCAGGGAAGAGAGTTGGGAAACGTTTTCGCGTTAGCGCCCAGGGAAATGTCATGGAAAATTGTAATTGGTAAATTAATTTCTAAAGTATTTGAGGGCTACATTGAGGGCCATATTCTTCCACTCATTTTGCTTACTTTAACCCGAAATTTCCTCTGTTTGCCTGCATCTTTCTTCATCATTTATCCCGCCTTTCTCGCTCTCTTTCTTCCTTCCTTAGCTGCTAGGGAAACTCCCCCCAAAAGACAATACAAATCTCAACTCCTTATCGAACCCACCTAAAATAGAATTTCCTTTCTTCTGCACTGACTTCAGGGTGTTCTTTGCCAGCTTCCTAATCAGCGCTCAATCTGGGTACATCCTCTCTGTCTTTGCTCTGGCTCTTCCACTCTTCCACTCTTTCCCTTACCATTTTCCTGTGTCTTTTCTTGTATTTTCTTGATCGAATTAACAAGTGTTTGTGTAGTTCCCACGTCAACACACAATGTCTGTCGTTGGGCTCTTTCTTCTCTCCGTTCTTTGGGAATAATTTAACCCAAAAAGAGTTTTGCCCTATGCCAAGCGCGCTCCTCTCTCCTCTCCCCTCCTTGCCCCTTGTGGACTTTTCCCCACTGCAATGAACTGTCAACACCACACACATGGCTTTTGTTCTTGCTGCTGTTTGTGTTAATTGTTTTTCTTTTCTAACACATGACCCCATGGTTCACCCACGCTCCCCCCCCCCTGCTGCTGCTTCTGCCCCTTCCAGCACTTGCAACATTTTGCGGCTAAACTTTAAACACGCGCAATGCGCTGCGCATGCCAAATGAGGCAGGAGTCGGCAGCTACGCTCCCAGATAGCTCGAGGGGGGAGGTGCAAGTTTTGCTGCCCATAAATTTGCATTTAATGAACATTTTTCTGGGCATTTCGACCAAAAGGGAAGGAAGGGAGTGCCATGCCAGAATTAACGCTTTTTGTTCTCTGCCGTGTAATAGGTTTTAATTGTGTGGGTGGTGTTCTGTTGGGCTGAAAATTGCATTATAATGAGACGCGGATTGTGCCATACAATGGTTCCAAATACTTGCAAACCGGAGTGCCGGAGTGCCGGAGTGCCGGAGTGCCGGATACCTTCTGCTTTTTGTTCTGTTTTCGGGGCGCAGGCGTAACCGCAGGAAGCGGCTGCTGTGTGTGTTTTTGTGGGTGGTTTTTTGCAGATTTTAAGTGTAGGTTAAACATGAGTTGTGCCAGCAGCACTCCTAACTGTAGGTTAAACCTCGGCGGGGTGTCCATTGTTTGTGTGCCATTTTGTGCAGTTTTCTTTGGACTTGTAATAGGGCAAGAAATGGTCATAAATGTAGCGCTCATTTATGCATCATTCATGCCTGCAACGCCCCTTCATGCCTACATCTTCGCTTCCTCCATGCAGTCCTTCATCCCTGCTCTGACTTTCGCTCAATTTGATGGCAAATATTCGATTTCATTGACGATTCGGCACACAATTCATGTGAAAAATTGTCATAAAAATGCTATAAAATTTGCAGTTGCTGCTTCCATGTCCACAGAGTTGTAAAAACACTAAAAATATCCTCTTGCCGTTGTAGTTTGATTTATGCTGGAAAAGTGCAGAGAAATATGAAGCGATTGGCTGCTGAAAGGCAAAATCCTGTTGCTGAGCAGTGAAATTGAATGAAGGTTGTTGGGTTTAAGCATTTTTTATGGCAGAAATATATCCTAGTTGAAGTTCCGATTGAGGGTTGAGTTTTTTGTTGAGGTTTTAGATTTTTAACGTATTTTATAGTCGCAAAATGTGCTCCAATAAAAATTGTTTGCCACTTGCGAGAGCTGAATTGTTTTCTATAATTTCCAGCAATATTTTTGGCACCTTAAAATTCACTTTCCCTGACCATAATAAATCCCAAAAAATGCCACATCCTTTCTTTAAGCTCGCTCTTTACTTTCCTTTAGTCAAGAAGCCCTCAAGCCTTTTGCCTCTCTATTTTTCTGCATCTTTTTCCACACTTTCATCAAGTGGCAATTCCTCTTCAGGCACTCTTCAGTGAGAATGCCAGAATTATGAGTGGGAACTCTTGACAGAAAATATTTTCAGCATTCAACAATTTTTACACACAGAAAGCGGCGCACAATTTTGATTGTCGCCAGCGGATATTAATATTATTTTTTTCGGTGTGTGTGAATTTTTTGTATGTTGACACACAAACGACAAAGAGAGGGACACACACACAGGATGGAAGTGTCCTTCCCTGAGGAACAGGCAAAGAGATGGCCCGAAAAATAGCAGAGAGAGAGGATGTTTACTTTGTTGTTTCAGTTTCAGTTGGGCAATAATGTGCTGCAGCAGCTGTCTGTCTGTCTGTGGACTGCTCCACAACAGAGGAGAAGGAGCGGAGGAGGACTCGCATGAACTCCTTTTGGTTGTCACTCATAAATTAACACCTCTGTTCTTACTCCTCTGGCCAGGCTGACAGTTATGGGTAAAGGATATCAAAAGACACGACTCTCAGGCTGATGAGCCCGATCACGAGTCCCTGCCATACTTTCCACTGCATGAATGTTGTGTGTTGATTGTTTGAAGTGGCTCCTCCAGGAAAGTGGAACAGCAAAGTGGCGGGTGGAGGAGGTAATAGGAGCTGAGTCCATGGGGAGCGAGCAACAGATGCTGCAGCGACAAGACACGACTGATGACAGAATGAGAGATCGGAGTGAAGGAGCAGTGAAGGAAAGGCAAGCCACAGTGGCAGTGGTGCGCTGCTGCATGACGCGAAGTTCCTTTAAAACTTCTAACTTTCGGTTTCGATTGCTCTTGGCTGTCCTTTCTCTCATTTATGCTGCCCCAGAGATTTCTTAACCCTTTCAATCATTTCCCTGCGACAAAGAACCTCAAAATCAACCAATGAGAACCCCTTCAGCAGCACAGTACTTGTGCGCTCTCTGTAGTGGCACTCTGTCGATCGTGAAGTCAGAGGCACCGCCTTAACCCCTACCTCAAGTGACACTCGAGTTTGTTCACTCAATTGAAGCGTCGTCGCTGTGCCTCGTCTGCGACTTGCCGCTGAACCATGAACAGATTGCATGTGGCGTGCCTTTGCCAATGAAGACTCTGCAAAATGTTGCCCTAGTGATTAGCTTTTTGCGTGCATTATTATTAAAACATTTCCTGTTTCTTTTTTCCTTTTTGTTGCAGGCGTCAGCATGCCTTCATGGGCAACACACAGAAGCAGCCACCAACAGCAGCAGGAGGCGGAGGCGGAGGCGGTGGTGGCAGTGGCGGTGGCAGCGTCACCCACAGTCCGGAACGTTTGCGCGGTGCCACGCAGGATCTGTTTGAGCTTCTGGAGCGTGTGCAGTGCTCGCGACTGGATGATCAGCGATGCGTTCTACCCGCATATTTCTCACAGGTGTGTACTCCCCTACCCCAAAAACAGGGCCAAAAGGTCAGCGTACAGCCACGACCTACGACAACATAGCGGAGTCCACGGGCATATGCTTTGGTGCTCCAATAATCGCTGCCCTCTGGGTTGACCCATAAAAGTGCATCTCTCCAGGAATGGTAGTAAAAATGTCCCACTTTATTGCCACTACGAAATGGCTCATAAAAATTGCCAATGGGAGGGACAATGGGCAAGCCACACAATGGCAGAGAATGTTTCGCTGCATGTACATACGCTCGTGGGGCACCTTTTTCGTGTGGCAACATCTGTATAATTTGACATAATCTGCGCTTTGTCTGCGACACGCAGCGCAACCCCAGAGATCCGTTTAATAGGCAAATTGTAGACAGCCACCGCACAGGCAGCTCGTGGACCCTCGAGGTTCCGTGTTCCTTCAGTTATTGTTGCGGGTGTGGTTTCGGCTTGGGATTAAGATGTGTTGTGGCGTGGTGGTTTGTCGATTTTTACGACACATTTACTTGCCATCCAAAAATTCAGCTGCCGCTTCGGCATTATTGAAGTTTTTGGCAGCTGTCAGGTGTGGCCACTGGCTCTGGCCTTTGTTTGTGGTTTATTTTTATTGCAAATTTCATTAAATTAAAGTCTGAAATAAGGGGGGAATTGGGGAATGAATGAAAGTACTGTGTGTTGGGGCAAACTATTGGCAGTAGGCGCCCCTTGGATTGGTGCGCCCGACTACCCTCGCCCTAGCCGGCCCGCCAGCACTTGGTACAACTGGCGCCAAAGTTCTCAAAAGTGCCGCCAAAGTACCTTAAATGCCCGACAAAGTAGCGCTTTGGTGGTCATGCGCTTGTTGCGGGAACTACGTTGTGGATGATTTCGCTTACTAGCCGCCTGGTGGCGCTCACCAGCGGTTGCAGTTTGAAACTAACAGCAACAGCTGCAGTGGCGCCACTTGGTGGGCTAGTAGATAGCTATGACAGGTAGTGACTGCCATAGCTGATAGATGGCGGCACTTGCTGCCTGAGTAGATGGCGGCAATACTTGTTCTGAACTATAAGCATGCTGGCTGATTAAGCGACTAAATTGCTTACAAATAAATACATTTTGTAACTTTAACAGCCAATTGTTTTAGTTCTAGAACCCAACTGAATAAAATCGTTCTCCCTTTAACCCTCAAAGCCACCGCTTAACCCTCTCCAGCACACACTCAAAGTTGTTTCCTTTCCTCGTTTTTATTTGCAAAGTTTAACAAATTTTTAGAGCATAATCCACTTGGCCTTCCCTGCCCTTAAGAATTATAAAGTGTAGTTTTTTCGGTGTGGTTCCCCCTGCCTTTCCCACACTGCTTCACTTTTCAATGGCCTTTTCAGATTTTAATTTAGTTTTCGCAACAAATTTTCGAAGGCAAACTTTTGCAGCAAACAGCGCAGGGCGAGTCCTAGGAGTTCCTCCCCAGTATGCCTATGTTTGCACCCCCCACCTATACCCCACCCCCTCTTATCCACAAGTGGTTCTTTTTTTTGTGTGTGCAGTGCAACAAAGTGCAGGGCGCTGCCTCATCCTTCCATTCACCCCTATCCCTGCCGCCACAATTTCTACTCAAGATGCAAGCGTCTCCCGGGTACGTCGAGTGCCTTTTTGGAAAACTTTTTATGCGGGCTCTCATAGAAAAAGGAGAGTGGGTGACGGGAGAGGGGTGTGTGGATGTGTGGATGTTGCAAGGAGTCTCGCCAGCAGTCTGGGGCAACGTCTTGAGGCAAAACTGGGTTGCCAGCCTGTCGTCTGTCTTTTATTTTGTTTCCCTGAAAATTATGTTTGTTCAAGTTTGAAAATTGAATTTGGGTTCTCAGTGCAGCTTGTGTACGGTTCAGTGGTGGTCAAACTGTGCCACGTGCCGGCGCTACAAAATGCCACAGAAAATGACAAAGGTCCTGCTGTGTCGTCCTGTTTGGACGACCCCTTTTCCTCCTTTCTCTCTGTGTGTGTATTTTCCTCTCTAATTCGCATAGTTTTCTCTTGGCATTTCCCTGGCCCTTCTCTTAACTATTTTCTCCCCCTTACTGCATAGTTTCTCGCACGTTTAATCTGCCATTCCTATGGCATAGTTTGGCTGCTAATAAAGTGCTTGCCGAGGGAATGTCTCTGGGTTTGGTTCTCGGAATGTCTCCCACTCCGCCTGCTGCTCCTTTTCTGCGGCTAATTAAGCCTGGCCAAAATCCACCTAGAAGTAAACCGTTTTCCACCTTTATTATTATTTGTTGTCAGCTTTTTTTTCTACCTTTTTGCGGTACCTTTTTTTCCCAGGCACAACTGGGATTTCCATTGTGTTTGCTCTCCTCCTTCTGCCTGGCATTTTCAGCTGTAAATTTATGCTGCAGCTCCTCCGACTTTTGTTGGATTTATAAATGTATATTTCTTTTTCGGTTTTAGTTGCCGTTTTTTCTAGCATATTTTTCACGGGCTCTTGCCTCTGGCCCACACATTAGAAGAATGTGCGCTCGGCGCTCTTTTCTCTCTGTCTCTGTGGTGTCTCCTCATGTCTTTTGCTTTGTCTCAAATGGTGCTGCAATTTGTCTGCCACAAACCGCCACTTTTTCCTGCCTCTCTGCAGCACAGTTGAGCAGTCATTGTGTGGGTGTGTGTGGTGTGTGTGGTGTGTGTGTGTGTGGATGCAACGAACGTTGAAGTTGTTAATTGCGATGGTCGTCAGCCAGAACCAGAGACCCAAAGGAGACCGCAAATCTACTTCCACAGTCGCAGGGAAGTGTTTTTCCCCGAATGAAATGGAGGAGTTGCAGAGATACAAAGATACAAAGATACTTCTGTGGCAAGGCGGAAAATCCGCGCGAGATGTTTATCAGACGAATCCGAATGCGGCCTCTAAATTATCCCAAAAAGAAAAGATAACTTTAACCCTCAGACCCTGGCGGGCACTTGAAAATTTATAATTATTTTCCGCTTGTTGCATGCAACTCCTCAACTTTGCCATGTGGAAAACAACAACCTTTCCGTTACTCATTCATTCATTCGTGGCTTTTTAATTTCCCCTCTCTCTCCCTCTGGCAAGCATCTTTATGGCGCTCTTTGCTCTCTCTCTCTCTCTCTCTCTGCCTTTAAACAATGCAACGCCAAAGATACTTCCATTTATTTCACGCTTTAATTTGAGTTTTGCTTCTATTTTTTGTACATTTTTTTTTGTTGCTGTGACTTTAACCCCAGCCCTGGGGCGCTATAATCCCTCTGCTTGCAGCAACAAACTCCATTTCTCTCTGCGGCGGCATGCGGCATGCGGCATGCGGCACTGACTCTGATGTTTACCTTGTTGCTGCTTCGCTGACTTTGTTGTTGATTGCCAGCTGACAGCAGACAGCAGACAGCAGACAGCAGAGGAACTAAGCAAACCTTAGACCTTAACGAAAAAAACTCTTTTTCACATGGAATTTAAAGCTCGATGGCGGTTTTTGGGCTCTGTGGCTGAGATGCGGGTTCAGCATAACCAATTAGCCATGAGAAGAAGGCACTGGCACTGCGGAAGCAGCTCATACAGAGAGTCAGCCTATCCATCTTCTGTCTTTCCATTCGTTCACATTTTGAGCTGTCCGTTTGTCTGTCCGTTTGTTTGCTTATGAATCGATCCATTTCTATTTGTCTTTGTTTTACATATATTTACATATCTTTCTGTCTGTTTGTTCTCCACTTTCTTTGTGTGGTTTCAACTACTTTCTAGCTAATTATGAATTGAGTTGAACTGTTTTTGAGTAGACAGACATGCCAGACAGCTCTACATCTAACTATCTATTCCCCTTTTATTACACTTTTTTAAGCACAAATTTGCGCCCTGCGCCATAGCTCCACTTAGGGTTCCACTGTCTGGAAGTATTTCCAACTAATTCTCCATCTATTTAACCATCTTCCTCATATTCTAAACATCTTCTAGCTACTTCTACAGCTTCCTCCTACAGCTACATCTAATTCTGTGTCTTAATATTCATCCTTATCTATATCCAATCATAAATTCTATAATCACATCTATTTTTCCATTTATTTATCTGCCTATTCATCCACGTTTCCTTCTATTTACTCTCCATCTGTAAATGTTCTCTCGCTTCTTTACTTTCACCTCGCAAAATCAAATTCCCCCAAAAATACTTTAATTTCTTGCATCTTTGCCTGCTTTTTGGTCACATTTTGTTTATAACCAAGACGTGTTCGTTTGAGTATTCCATAGATATTTCCACCATAATCACAACTATATATAGCGAGCAGCGTATGGCTTTGGTATGGTTGGGTGGTTGGATGGTTGGGGTGCTGGCTGCGACAGATTTAATAGCTCGAATGCCAAGGTCGCGACAAGCGAAATCATAAATTGCTGTTTGCTTCTTCTGCAAGAAGTGGGAGAGCAAAATCAACAACCAAAAGTTCTGTGTAGTCAGTCACTTATCCGCAGTCCCGTGCCCCCCGCGTACCATGTTGCACGTTCCTCGAAAGTTTTGCGGCGCTTATCAGAAATGAGCAAAAATTATTTTGTGGAATATTTGTATTTATATTTATTTATAATCTTTTAATGCGCTGCGTACTTCCCTTTTTTTGGGGGGGGTTCTTCGTACTTTTTATGATAATTTCGAAAGCGGAAAAAAAACAAAAAAATTTTTCGATTCAAAAGTTGGCGCCGAATCAACACATTAGCTAGCTGTGCTCTTCTAACACACGTTTTTGTCACAGCAAACGCAGCTACACACGCAACATGTGTACAGCAGCTTGCAACAGCCAGCTGCGCTCGGCAATATGTTGCTGCTTGCTCAGTAAGGCAGCGCAAAAACAAGTCTGAAGTGGCCATGGCAAGGTAGGGAGAATGAGATGGAAGGCTACAGCAACATTGCAAGTCAGCTACGTGCCTTACCTCAGCGTGTTTGATAAACAATGTGCTGTGAATATTTGCAAAATTATTAATTTGAATTGCAGTTTGAGTTTTCACAGTATGTTGCCAAATACAAGTGAGTTTCTCCTTGCCACCTTTTTAGTTTTAGCTCCCCGTTTGCCTCTTCTCATTGACCCTTGTGTGCTCAGCAACATTTGAGTGCGAGCCAGCAACATTTTTAGGCCCCTCAGCAACATACGAAGGCGGGCTGATTTGAAAGCGCGGCCTATGCGGCCCCAAATGTATCTCACAAATATTTCTGACGCGACCAGAGAACACACAGAAATTATGTCGAGTTTTTATCCAAATTCCGTAAAGTAGTTTCGTTGCGTTGACACTAAACTAAACAGTTTTTAGGCAAAAATATTAACTAACAAATATTCACAAGAAATATTTAAATATTCAAAAAATATAATTTAAACAACAACCCGATCGCTCGCTTGTGTCGTGTCGTACATTTTTGTTCGTTGTAAATTCAAAACGAAACGTTTTTGGGTTATTTGTATGAGCAAAAGCAAAAGATACACGGGGTTCTCTCTGCTGCTCTTCTCTGGTTCTCCATGCCGCCGCAACCAAAATAAAACACACCAAATTTTTGTGAGTGCAATAAACCAAAAAAGAAGAAGCAACAACAACAAAAACTGCATTGGGTAGCTGCTGCAGCTGCAACTTCGTATCTGTGCATCTGTGTATCCGTAACTGTGCATCCGTATCTGTGTGCTCTTGTCATTTGTTGTTGGAGTGAAGTGCGGAGTCTTGTCTGCCTTTTGACAAAAATAAAACACACACACACGACGCACAGCAAAAGTATTTAAATATTATATCCAAAAATAAGGCACGCTAAATGTGTGTATCTTCATCTTGTGGCTTGTGTCAGAGTGAAATTGTTTGCTTAGAAATTTAAAGGCATATTCATTTGCATTCCCCCAACCCCGATCTCTCGGGCGTGTGTGAGATCAGACTCTGCAGAGTCGCAGAAAGTCGAACCGACAGTTTGGCAAGCACTGTACGAAAACCCGCACACAAACACCAAACACCAAAAACAAAATCAAAAACCCGTCAAACGAGTAAAGCAGCAAAACAAAAACAGCAACAAAAAAAACGTACGAAAAGAAATTCGTACAAAGAAATATATTTTTGTGGCTCTCGCGCAGCAGCAGGAAGACAACGAAAACGTTGCAAAAAATTATAACAATTACCTCAGACAAGAACAAAACTATTACTGGAGTTTGCTGCCCTAAAAATCTGCCTTCGAGCCTCCCAAATGCAGTCGCTGGTCTGAGTCTCTTCTTTTGGGGCGCAACAACAGCATTGGCAATAGAGTTTGCCTGTGCAACGTGCAACACAGCAGCATAAAGGCTGCCCCATCGGCGAGAAGGTGGCATTTTATAGCGAAGGCGCCGAGAGACGTTGGGTGCGTCAGGCCGTTATGGGGGTATTGAGATGGCGCGATTCACCCGGATCGCGAATGTCGGGATCTGCTTCAACGGGCAACAGCAACAGCAACAGCAACACCAACAACAATCATCATCATCAGGGGCAACACCATCAAAGTAGCAGCAGCAGCAACAACAGTCATCATCACAGCAACACCAACAACAATCACATCAACAGCAACAACAACAATAACAACAATCGAGAGGTAAGTCGACTGCAAGTCGAGTCTGTCCCATTGGATCGTGGCACGGGTCTGAGGTCTGCTCTCTGGGCTGTGTGTGTGGGTTGCCTGCACTGCCCCTCGTCGCCTGTAATGTTTCCAATTCCAATGCGGATTCTATTGTGACACCCAGCAATTATAGCAAAGCGAAACAAGTAGGAGGAGGTGTCGCAGCAGCTAGCTGAGGAGAAACGCATGCTGGGATACTCTTACAGATCGTAACGTCAATTCAATTCTTGGAAATAGATCTGTAAATATTTTTGTGATCAACAGATAATTACCCTTTCATTTGATTGGACTTCCCAGAAACTTCTTTGTTAATGTTGGCAATAAATCTGTGAATATTTTTAGTTACTTCTGTGAGTATTTGTTGCACTTTCTGTGATCCTTTGCTTTTTTTCGTGGCAGTGTATGCCCAATCCAGAACGAATGTCATTGCAGCCGGGGTAGTATACATTTCCATTAATTAAATGCAATTTGGGCGTTTGTAATTGATGTTGTTCGGCTCATTCGTTGGGCTGTGTTCTGCTTGTTCTGTTTGTTTTGCCTTTTTGGCACAAACAATATGGTTAGTCACAAACGTGTTTGCCGCCGCTGCACTGCCACGGAGACAGAAAGAGAGAGCGAGATCGCGAGAGATACGGAGCAAAATGAAAGCACTGTGTGTGGGTGTCAAACGAAAAGTTTTAGAGCTGCTGATTGAAAGAGGTTTTGTGGGGAGACTGCACTCGATTTGGCTGTGGGTGGCATTATGGGCAATAAATTAACTGCAAAAGGAAGTTGAACAATTCATTTTGCAGAGTTACTTTTATGCTATTAGAGGTGTATTCATTGTATCTCTTGGATGTAGGCTTGAAAGTGGTTGAATCATTTTTCAAGTAGAACAAAAACTGATGGAGATTTATGTGCGCTTTTTTTAACCAATTTTATACGTTCGCTGCTTGATCTTAGATCAAAAATTAATAGAGATTTATGTGCGCGCGTCTGTTAATTTTTCGAACATAAAATTCTTACATTTATTCCTTAATCTTTACATCATTCATACCAATCCCCCACCAAACTTCACTGCAGTTTGAGAGCCACTATCTCTGAGTCTGCCTGCCGCCGCCTTTCCATTCAGCTTTTTTTTAATGTCCACACCCGATAATGGCTTTCGAAGTGCCCCATCAGCGTCTGTCTGTCGCATTGTAAGTTCTGTTCTTAGTGCCCATTGAGACGGTGTCATCAGAGACGATCTTGCCGCAGCAGCATTCGGGGGCTTATCAAACAATTTTAATACCAAAAAAAGCACACAAAAAACGAACATATATTTTATTGTAATTTCCATAAAAATGTTTCAGCCGAGCTGCGGCTTTCACACATGACTTCTTCTCAAGTGACAGAGTCTGTGTCTGTGTTTCTGTGTGTGCTTTTAAGTTGCTTAATTTAAATAAAGTCACAGATTTAGACGCTTCACTGATAACACAGGGAACGCTTGGAATTATGTGCCGTATTTGTAATTTTTTTGATGTCGTAAGGCAAGAGAGGGGCCGGGCCGGGTCTGACACACAGGGTCTGATACACAGTGCATACAAATTGTAGAGCTCTCTCTCTACCTAGAAGAATCTGTTGAGTGATTGGAAAAAAAGCAAAACCCAAAATGGAAACGGAGTTGACACATTTCATATAAATCACTCAACGGCAAGCCGGGCAGCCAGGCAGCCAGTCAGCCTCCGCATAGCCCGGCAGCGAAAGCGGAATCATCGACTCTTCAGGGAGTTTAACTCATGATTATCAGCATCATAATGATCATAATGATAATTATGATGACTGTGATGATGATGATTGGAGTCATGTGATTGAGTTTGCGATTACATTCATCATCATTATGGCCATTAGCCGCATTCTCTCCAGCCTTTTGAAGCTTTTACCTACGCACTTTTACTTCTGGCAGATAGTTTTATTTTTTTTAGATATTTTTGGATTTTAACTTTTGAGGTTTGCCTGTCAGCTTTCGCCATAGATCGCACGCTCCAATTAAGGGTTTTAGCCTTGTTCCGGCTTGCTTAAATCTCTCTCTAAAAATAACCTTAAGTATTCCACTTTAAAAATTGTTTTTTTAATGCTTATCGCTTACCTTGAAAATGGATCTTAATTCTTTACCCACAATCTCTGTAGCGTGTGCTCTTAATGTCTGGTTATAATTGGGTACTTGCAGTCGGACTTTTACTCCTTTATGTCTTATATTTTGTACCATGCAAACTCTTATACATGTACTTATAAGTGGACTTATAATAATCCTTCATGACCTTCATAGTCTTATACTAAGTCTTATACTCCGTCTTATACTCTTATACACACTCTTATACTCACTCTTATACTCACTCTTATACTCACTCTTATACTCACACTTATACTTGTACTTATTATATTACCTCTTTAATCCTTGGCATAGATACTTAGATATCTCCACATTCTAATCCATCTTATACTTGTACTTATACCTAAACTTTTACTCATACCCAGCCCATGGATTCGCCATTTCCAAAATTGTTTTCTTCTGCTTATCGGCACCTTGAAAATGGGCTTACCCTCTCGTGTGTACATTCTCCTGCCCACAATCGTCTCTCCTCCTCTCTCGTGTGCTCGCTCTTCTTCGCTTTCGTTTGGTTTTTATCTCTATTCCAACCATATATTTAATTTATTTAATTTATTTCGGTGCTTGCTTGGGATTTCATATCATTCCGCGGCCCAAACGACCGACCGAGGTCTGCTGTAGTATTTGTTTGAAGTGCGCCCCCACAGAAAAATCCGCGGCACACATCAGCCTGCAGGGATGGGGGGATGGGGGGGAGGGTCTGAGATCTGTGGGGCACCATTCAGTCTGCCGCGCGATGATGTAGATGCAGATGATGATGAGACAGCCTGCCTGCCTGCTGATGATGTGGCTGAAAAACAAAAAGAAACAAAACTTTCGCTGATACTTTTTGTTGTTGTTTCTTTTCATTCGCATCTCTTTTCACTCTCTGTGCACAGCCCTGCCTCTGCCTCTGCCTGTGCCTCTTTTCGATTTCGTAAGCAACTGACTGTCGGTGTGTGTCCCTTTTGTGTAGCTTGAAGATACTTTCAATGCTATCATCAGCTGTGTGTCGAGTGGGGAAATTCTTCGCGCTGCGTTTGATGTCAAGGTTTCCCTTTCTGTAGAGCTAATTCTGGGGCGAGCCAGAGAACCACTTGAAACAGTTGCTCCTACCACAAATTGTGGTACCAGGGGGGGAAGCTAGGTAGAACCCCCCGGTGGCAAAACGAGTTGAAAAACCCGCCTCAAGGTCTGCGGTTCGCTTTCGCTTTTTGTCGCCACTGCCAGCCGCTGGTCTGTGCCCTTAAATGGACAACAAGCAGACGCAAACTAACGATCGTCAGCAGAGTTGCAACTGCACACCATTGAGGTGTAGGTCTGGTCTCCCCAGAGGAGCAGTGGTGGGAAGAAGTTGTTCTTTCCATAGCATAATGCATATGGATTGTTGGTATTGTGTGCTGGAGGCGCGTGTCTTGCATAATGCCAGGCGATTAATGAGGAGCAGAAACCGAACAGAAATGAAACGCACCTCTCGCTAATGAAAAGATTCGACGCGAGTCGACTCCCGACTTCCCTACTCTTCCCTTCGATTTGTCTGTGTCTGTGCCAGCGACGCTTTTTAGTGATTCATGGCAGTCGCTCCTCCATCATTTAGTCATTCCCTCATTTAGTCAATGGCTGCCCCCAAGCCTTCACTTCCTTCTTGGAACGAGGCATCGCCGGATATCCATTTTGCATTTTGCTTGCAAAAAAAAAGAGAGGAGAAAAAAATTATTTATGTTGCTGTTTGACAATGGCCCCAGCACGATGATGATGATAATGATTTAGATGATGATGATGGCAGCGAGGCCTCAGACTGATTAAAAGCAGACAATGCCCCACACACAGAAAGCGGGAAACTCCAGACAGAGAGAGGGAAAGCCAGGCATGAGGCAGAGAAAAAGCAGAAGGGAGGAGAATGCTCAACAGAATGCTCTAGAGAAGGAAGACAGAGGCAAGGAAATACTCTACAGAAGGCAGAGACAGCCCCAGATAAGGGCAGGTAGTAGTACAACATCCCACAGACTACCCACAGCGACAGATCCCATACGACAGATAAGACACTCGACTGATAGATGAATGAAACTGAGAAACATAACAGCAGCAGCAGAGACGAAGGGAAAGCCAGAGGATATCGATTGAGAAATACCAAGAAATGTGAGCAGAAAACACACACAGAGCATATCAGAGATGTGTCAGAGATCTGTTGTTGTAGCAATACACAAACAGAGAGGTAGAAATGTAAGACAGGAAACATATTGAACCTTCGATAAGGAAAGTAAAACTAAAGATAAGGACACGAAAAACCTTCAACTTGCTAGATACCCAAAGGTTCTTCGGCTACATGTTAGGGAAAAGTATTGTAAATTAATTATTTTTCTATGATAAATGTGTTAGCATTGGGATAGTTATGTGCTGATTGATATGTCTGGCAGGGGGATATATTTGTAGCCATTATACTTCTTGGAAAATTTAAGTCTTTCGCTTAGTTTTTTGTTAGACAAAGATTGATTTTTAGCACTTACTTAATCATAGATCTCTGGCATTGGAAAACATCTTCCAGCAGCTTAAAAGTCTATAAGTAATCTGCTAAATAAATATCTTTGATCATAATCAATAATAATTTATTGCAGCAATAAATTCCTTTGTTTATTCTGCTCTGAAATAAACAATTTGTTCATGTTTGATTCCCCCTCCCTATTATTTGTTTACTTTTCCGTGTACTTTTGTTTATATCATGAATTGTTTGCTTATACCATATGAGACGACTCTTGAATTATATTTCACTCAAATGAAACGCGACTCAAATGATATTTTTCTCGGGAATGCAAGCGCCCCTCAGCAATTGCTTTCTGCACAGAGTGCCATAGAAAGATACATATAAACAGATAGATTTACTGAGTATTTTCATGTTTATATATATAAGCAAAGTAATGGCAACAAATGTGATGACAATGCGGCATTAAAAAGCATGAAAAAAGCATTGGCAGCACCCAGCACACAATTGCTGTTGCCTCTTTGTTGCCTCTGCTTTTTTTTGTTATTGTGTAATGTTTTAAATGTTGTGTGTGTGCTGACGACATTGAGTTGACGGCAGGCAGCATTGTGTGTTTGGTCGTAAAAGCTATGGAAAAATCATACACAATGAAAAGCATTCTTATATGGGGGGTTGACACCTTACACAAGACGATTACACAGTCACTACCTTAACATCATTCAAAGTGAGGTCTGTTCATACAGTGGTACTTGTATCTCTGTATCTTTTGGCTATCTTTAGACTGCAGATAAGATTTGTGGAGAAAGGTCTTTTGTCCATCTGTGTGATAAAAGTTTTGTGTTTGATAAGAAATTGCCACTCATTTGAGGCATATATCCAAGAAATGCCACTCTGCCCCAGCCAATAGGTTGACAAATTGAACGCCAAGAAACTTGCGACAGTGCGATGTCAAATGTTGACAAATAAAGTGGTTATATGGCGAAATCGGTTCTGGAAACGGTCCGCCCCTTCGCTGTAGTTCCACACACCCACGTATATTTCCTTTTTGTTTTCTGAGAGAATTATGAAACTGCTTTGAGTAAAAGTTTCACTCTGAAAGAATCTGTCACTCTTTTGTAGCTGTATCTTTTGTCGAAGAAATATCGAGAAAAAAGTAAAAGTTTCTGTTGGGTTCGGGGGGAATGTCAGCTCATAAATTAGAAGAGATATTTCAACTTAATATTCTGTTAATACCTTTATTATGTTCCCGCGATGTTTTCACTTTTTTCCACCGCTGTTCTTCTGTTGTTTATGTGTCCATATTTTTTTAACTATAGATTTTAATCGCTTTCTATATTTTATTCAAAGATAAACCGTATAATGGGGAGCGGACTTTGATTTGCGGCTTACCTCAAACGAATTAGCAATGAACACAATTATTTTTGTAATGGCAAATTACGCTCTGCGCTTATTTTAATGTATAATTAATGAACAAAATAGTTTTGTTGTTGTTTTTGCTGCAATTGTCGAACGAACTTGGCGCCTTTTTAGCTTTTTGGCTTTGACTTTTCAGCTCATTCCGATCTGCAGCAATTTGCTCTGCTGAAGTTGCCAAATGTTATTGACCCAAATTGAAAACGTATAAAAAAAGAACTATACGGCAGCAGCGGCAAACAGCAACCATTCGAAATAGAACCAAGCAAACACACACACAGCTCTCGGGGGGGACGCACAGTGGAGCATAGAGTGGGGCGTACCAGCGGGCTGCTCGCTAGCTACTCGATTTATGGCCACATTCGTTGAAATTTTAAAGTTTGCCGTCATCATCGGGGCTCATTTATAACGCCACGACATTCGGACACGACTCTGCAAAAAGGGAAAATCTACAAGAAAGGATAGTCAGTTGGCAGCATGGAGTATGTACTTTTAGTTGGAGTTTGGAAGTTTCTTAGAGGCAAAAAAGTGGTTAGAAATATGAGCTCTGGTGTAGTTATTATTTATTGTTACAAAATAATTGCTTATGGATAAATATTGTATATATAAATCTGTACTATTTATTTCTTTATTTCTTATCTACGGCAGGGAATTATTTTTTGCATGTAATGAGCAGGGGGTTTCCCTGTAAAACTGCATGGAAAATCAAAGGCAATGAACACTCTCTGTACGATTGGCTGCCATGGATATCGCTGCTGGCTCTTTAGGTTTCACTTTCTTCAGGCAACCCCTCATAAAGATATCTCTGAGACATACAGTAGCTTTATCTACCCTCTTCTGCAGCACATGTAAATTACAAAAGGTTTTATCTGCATATCAGACAGTTACAGTTACAGACAATCTTATCTCTTGGCTCTTATCGCATCGATTGCTTCACTCGACTCGTGATTTTGTCATATACATATTTCCACCATAAACGATCCTGAACTCTACCCCAAGTCTCACTCCACTTATGCCATTTCGCACCCTTAAAGTTTGCACTGTCTCTGAGGTCTCTCCCGCTCTCTCGAGCTCTCGTTTACCGAAATTCCTTTTCTTTCTTTCCGTTCAGTGTCTCGTATTTGCATATCTGTTATCGCTTGACTCTAAGTTTTATTTAAACATTGACATAATTTGGCACATACTCAGCCGCCGCTGCTTCCCCTCTCTGAGGCTCGTTTGTGGCCTAAATTGTAGCCCCCCCTCAGCAGCAGCAGCAGCAGCAGCTGTGCCAATAACTCCCCAATAGGCTCGGATTTTCCTAAAGTGGGAAGTCTGCTTTTTCGTTGTTGACAAAACTAATTGCAACATTTTTGCATTTCGAGATCTCGCTTTTAATTAGCAAACAAAAAATAGCTACAAGACGCAGATGGAGATGGAGCGCCAGGCCCCCTCCAGCTGTAGACTTTTACAATCAATTAACATAATTGGCACCCGATTTGATTATTTTACACAATATAATTTGTCTGAGAGTTCGAGTTGAAGATTTTTGTAGCCTGGCCTACTGCCGGCAACTGTTTTTTTTTTTTTTCTCATTCGTTTCGTTAATTGGCAGAAAACAAACGCATTGGCAGAGCCATTTGGGGATTTGAAAAGAATTTCATTTCAATTTGCAAAGAAGAAAGCAACGGCACATTGGCCGCCAACGGCAAGAAACTCAATGGAAAATCTATTAGCCCGAGCCAAGTCGGTCTTTGAACTCAGCTTTTCAACTCATCGCATCTTCTCCTTCTTTGCTGCCTTTTCTCTGGTGTGTTTTTCGCTGGAGATTTATGTATATCATAATCATCTGCGGTGTGTGTGTGGGTCTCACGAGAGATTGGCTACCCAAAAGCCATTGCACGCTCAAGATATGCCATTTTTTAAGATACCTTTTGGTAAAGGAAGGTAGATGGGGATTGGGACCGAGCTTAGCGCAGGGAAAAATGATATTTCTGTGGCGAAAAGAGTGCCAAAAAATTGCTGCAAAGAGTAGAAATTCTTTATAATTTTGCTGAAATTTGAGTACGACTTAAATAAATGTTTTAAAATTATTTTTTGCACACCAAAACACTGCAGGATATCGGCAATTCGTTTAGTTGCTCCCGCTCCATCTTTTGTGTGCGCTTTGTAGGCCACATTGCGCATACGCCACGTTCTCTAAGGCTTAGATGCTAGCCATGAGATATGCACCAGGCCTCTTGGCTTTGTCTCTGCAACGCCTGCATTTGATATAGAGAGTTGCTTATCCCCCCTGCTGCCTTGGAACACCACTGACTAGCTGGAGAATCATTTTGCGGCTGTTGTTTTTACTCTCTGTGTGCCACGTTTTGTGCTGTCTTTGTCTCTGTGGCACAGAAGTGAAAAGTTGCCATAAGCAGCAGCAGCAGCAGCCATAGATGGAGACGAAGCGTCGTTTGTTTTGTTTGTTTGTTTGTTGGTTTTCAATGCGTTGCTGACCCAGAAAAACTTTTCTGCTTGCTCTTCGGAGCAGCTGCTGTTAGTCGGAAGATACTGGAGATGCCGCTGCCACTGCCACTGACTCTGCCGCTGTTGAATGTGTGCAACCGCAATGGTTTGTATGTGCCCCTCCAGTTAGAGCGCTGGCAACAGCTGCAAGTGTTTTGCTGCCGGGTCTGCTCCACTTCTCGGCTTTCAGCAATGGGTTGTTGATGCCTCCTGCATCTGCTCCTCCTCTTTCAACATGGAATGGTGCCTCCTGCTGCTGGTCTTCTTCCTGCTCTTCTTTCAGGGCCTCCTCTCGAAGGGTCTCTCATCTGTCTACACTTTATCGTCTCGGTCGCGCTTCCGAAACGCTTAAAAAAGCGCAGCATATGGTCATGACGTTTGCCTCATAATTGATACCCCAGCTTAAGCTGATTTATGTTTAACTCTTTAACCAGTTTTCATCCTTTTTTTCGCTCTTTCAACACTTACAAAAAAAGTTATTTAAACTTTTTCAACTTTTTCTTTTATTACTTCATTGCATGGCAGATATATCTGACTGTCCCTCTGTCTGCCTGTTGGCTTGATGTTTTTTTTCCTCTTTCATGGAAAAACTTGTGCCATTAAATATATTTACATAAAACTACAAACACTTTGCAGGTACACAGAGCTACAGGTTTTCAATCGAGTGTTAAACGAGTTTTACAAACAGTTTTTAGCCACAAGCAAACAGATTTTTACTTGGGATTGCTCGTTGTAAGTTTATTTCTTTTTTTCTCGCAGTTCTCGTGTTTATTTGGTTATATTTTTGCTGCTCAAACAACATGTTGAAGCGTAGAGGCTTGTCTTATGTAATTCATAATTCCCGCAGCGCAAGTGGCTGTCAAACTGTTGTCAATCTGTCTGTCAATTGAGGGGCAAGAGCGAGTAGTTGAACTTAGATTCAATTATGCAAAAATTATGCAAATTTTGTTTGTAGTTTTTTATGTTTTGAACCAACTGTAGAAAATGTAAAAAAAAATAAATGAAATTACTTCGGAAATATGGAAATTTTGCCATCAATGCTAGTAGGCATAAATTATGGAAAATATTTGAAAAAAGTATGAAACATTTTTGGTTATTTATTTACCATAGAAATTACAGAAGTAATTCTACAAAGATTTGCAATGATTCAAATTAAATGTATTCCATTTCAAATAGATTCAAAATGTTCTTTAATTGCCAATAAAAACTGCCCATAAATTCAACTAAATTCCCAATTGATTTATTGTTCATAGACATTACCTCATAAACAATAACAAAAGTTACCTACGCGAATAAACAATATACGAAACCTTTAATTAAGATTGTGACTTTTGCATTGAATCTACGCTTATAAATAGATATGAAATCATCAAGCATTGATTGTGTTTGAGGCTGTTTGAGTTTGTTGTTCTGAGGAATTCTGTGACTAGCTCGAGATATTTAGATACTTTCTGCACAATCAACAGACACTTTCTTTGTGGTAATTTATCGAAAGAATTTCTCTGTCACTTTCTTTTCAAGAATTAGCATGTCTTCTGGTCAGAGAAGTTCTCTTTCTGCCGGTGTCTTTCACTGCCTCAGGGTGGGACACTTTCCTCATCATGCAACAATCATTTCGAATTTGCCTGTCATTTCCACAGCTACACAACTTTCTATGACATTTTGCAATTGCCGCTGCAATTTTCTTTTGCATTTTCCACCATCTCTGCTCGACGCTCGCATTCTGCCTCGTGGGGCAAATCAAAATACGAGGCACAGGCACAATTTGCAGTTGGCATTTGCACAATTTACAAATCAATTTCAATTCCATTTTCAATTGGCAGGCGGCAGGCAGGTCTCCCCGTAAACAATTTCACTTTACGCGCGAGCATAGAAAATCAGCAGCAACAACAACAACAAGACTTTCATTTTAATTAGCTAAACAACAAAACAACAGGAAAAAAGGAAACCAAAACAAAAACAAAAATCCAAATCAATATCAATTTTCAAGCCGTGGCGATTGGCTCACCGCAGATTCAATTTTCAATTGAATTTTCGCTGAGAGGTCAATTAGCAAAAAACTCTTTTGATGGACATGTGGTGGCAGAAACACACACGCAACACACACCCAGTGGAGGGGGAAGGCAACTGGTTTTCCGATTTTTGTATTCCATTTTTCATTCATTTTTGTATTCAATTCGAAAGGCAATAGCAAACAGCGAACAGCCATAGAAAAATACTCGTATTTTGTATATATTTTTTTTGCATTGTTGTTGCCTAATGTAAAAAGTCAAACGTGGCTAATTACGCGGCTGCTCGGCACTGAGCCACTGCCTCCATTGTTGGCACCCATTTCGTGTGCAAGGTGTGTCCAACGTTGCCGGAATATCAGTCATAGTCCGTCACCCACCCACCCAAAGCCAGTCCACGATTGGCCTTTGATTCAAGAGTGGTTTTTTGTGAGGAAAATGCCACCAAAACCTTGCCTCGGGGTTTGCAATAAAACTAAAAAATATATTTCAGGGTGAGTGAAACCGAAACTAGCCTGCAGCTTGGAGTTCTTTGCTAATGCAACCACTGGGATTATCGTGAGTTGACTCACGAGTTTTGGTAAGGAACCCCATAGATAGTGCCGCGCACACATCTTGAGCCTTGAGTCATCCGCGGCGCACATAAATTCTCCCCAATCAATTCTTTAAAACATTTTGTCGTTGAGTTACCATAAATTCTGGCGAGTAGAACTATCTGTCTGTCTGTCTGTCTGTCAGTCTATTACCATACCAAAATTCCACTCTACTCTTTGTATCTGTCGACTGTTTTCCATATAAATCGTGTGTCTGCCGCCAGTTCGCTGTCTCTATCTATTTTTCTATGGTCTATTTTCAATCAAAGCCTCGATTCGACCCAAGTTCAAATGTCAATGGCAACTAAATTGACTAAAATAACACACACACACATCACACACTCATACAGTGAAAACGTTTTGCTAATGGACGAGCAATTTTGCACAGCCACAGAGTGCCACACACACGAGAGAGCAATCACAGATACAAATGTATCTTTAATTGCTGCAAATTGCCTTTGAGCTGACTTTGCTTCGTTTCGCTGGTTTTGTTTTCCTTCTTCTTTTTTGCGCTTTCACTGCGAAGTAAGTCAATTTACATCCTGCGGAGAGGATACTCGAGTGTGGGCGTGCTGGCGGTGTTTTTTCTGCGTAGGTGTTGCCCACTAATTCAGTTTCCTGTTTCCCTTTCCTTCCCTTCCCTTCCACGGCGCCTGCCACTTAATGAGAGGCGACAGCAGTCGCAGTCGCAGTGGCAGTGGCACCCGGAACCTTCCACGAATTTAGCAGGGTTTCTCTGTAACTCCTACCTGGTTGTTCGTAGCTGTCTGTCTGTATTTTTGGTTCTTTTTGTGGCCATGTGTTGCTGTCACGTACCCTCAGCGATGCCTAACTAGCCCAACCCAAAGCCCGTAGCTCTCGGTACCTCTTTCTCATTACACAATGTCACAAGCCTTGGATTCATTTGCTTACTATTTTATTTTTTGTTATTTTTAGTTAATTTTTGTACATTTTTTATCGTTTGTCTCGTAAAATATATTTCAGTTTTTGTGACTTGAAATCTTTATGGCGACATTCTGACAGGGTTTTTCTATAAAGATACGGAATCGAAAATATATCTGTAGCTGTGGCTGTAGCTGTAGCCTGTGGCTGTGTGTGAGAATATCAGGCCAGTCACGTCGCAGCGACCGCCTTGGCAAATAATTCAGCAAATGAATAAAATTAGCTCTACAGTTGGAGAGGCAGTGTGAATAATTTCCAAAGAGCGGAGAGACTTTTAGCTTGAATTTTAATTCGAATTAAATGGAAAATATTTTAATAATAATTTAACTAGTTTTAAACATCATTTGTGTTGCCTTTTTGTGTATAATTTCTTTAATAAATCCAATCAATTCAATTCTCTTTGCTAATTTCACTGCATTTTGACAGATAATTGTTGTGCTTTTGTCCAATGAATATTTAACCTACTTAATTATCGTAGCGTGGTTCAACCAATAAACAAGCTACATTTTCCACACATGAACAGCACTCCCTGCCACCGCCCACAAACAAATATCAACATTTGAGCATTTAGATAAGCCTCTCGTTGTCGGCTAAATTGCTCTCTTCTAACGCCGCCACATTCCGGCTCTCCGTTTATTTGCATATGATAAAAATTCTATATTGATTTTTGTGCCATGCGATAGACGGATACACAGATAGAGCTAATGAGGTGGGGAAGTGTCCCACCATTTGACAAGATTATTAGCAGAGCACCGAACAGAAACAACAACCATGGAAATGGCCTTCCATTTTGGCCCAGAATTTTGTTGTTTGGATCATAAAATATAAAGAACATTTTCTGTTTTTGTTTGTTTTTATTTTGGCAAATACTTAAACAACGCGTAAAACTAAAGGTCAAATGGGTTGTAAACCTCAACACAAATGAGGCGCTCGTAAAATATACAAAACAAGGCAACAAAAAGGGGAAACAGAAAATTGAAAATTAGCTACGGTCTGGTCTGGCAGAGGAGGAAAAACTCCATCCAGGTGAAAGCCTTCGCTTCCTATTTCTATTTTCACGACCGACCGACCGACCGACCGACCGCCTTGTCAGCCTGTCAAATGACATTTATTATAAAACATTTAAATGTCAGCTTCGATCGTTTTGTGGCCAATTGTTTTGCGCTGTCGTTGGCCATAAATTTCCACCAAAGTTGATGATGTGAATGGAGGGGCAACATGGTTGTGGCTGTGCCTGTCTGTCCATGTGGAATGGCAACGGCGGCGCTCCTTGTGTGTCCCCGCGACAAACGAACCGTCAAATGGTCTCTGGTCATTCAGTTGCCTGCCGCTGCTGCTACTCCCAGGTCTTTGTCTCTTTTCATTTGGCTCAGCAAAAGATCTTTTACCGCCGGCCGAGCGGCAGCTCAACGGCTCTGCCATGATGTCATATGAGAGACTTAGACAAAGTCTAGAATGGTTCTCTGGGGCTATGCGCTCTCTAGAGTAGGGTTCTCAGAGTTGCTGATGTAAGAGGTGGCAGTGGGAATTGTAGAGATGATAAAAGTGGACAAAGTGAGGAGTTTTGGGTAGCCAAAAGTGGAGGGTGATAGATATAGAATTTAATAAAATGTATAACTACTTTTTATAGTAATTTTTCGTGGGTATATATATTCAGCAATGAGTACCAGAAACTCCCAGCAAGATATCTGTATATAATAACCCTATTTTCCGCTCACTTTTTCCACTGAAATTTTGAATTAAAAATCCCTAAACCATTCCTGAAAGAGCAACCAAACTTTCAGCAAACAATTTTCATGCTTCCCTTTTCCCGCTGCTCTTTTTTGACATGGCTAATTCTAGTTGTTGTCGTGGTTATTTCTCTGTGGCTCTGTGTTTCCGTTTTTTGCCTACACATTTTCCCCATTTGGGCGTTCCAACATATGTTGATTGTAATTTTCAGCTGGCGCCAGAGCCCAGTCCCCACCGTGTCGCGCACTGCCCACTCGGACTCAACCCTTTTGCTGTTTTTGTGTGAGAGAGAGAGAGAGAGAGTCTCTCTATGATGATTTAATATGGAGGGCAAACTGTGCTTATGACATGGCACCAGCCACAGGCTAAAAAGCAGCGAATGGATCTTGAGGTTGCAAACGGACAGGGAAAAAAAAAGGTGCGCCCGGCAAGCATTTTGTTGCATGACTCCCCAACGTTTTTGGCCAAAGTTCAGAGCAGGAAACTGGCCAGTAAGGAGAGCGGGGCGTGAGAGTGGAAATAAATGGAGACTGAAGGCGGTGTGGAGGCTGATATCGCGTTCCCCTGCTTGACTCATGAAAGTCACGTAGCTGGCCACACAGCGAAGAGGGGGGAAAAAAAGCTGTGCTCGCATTTGGGACGCGAACGCCGCGGCGGCAGTCGTCGCGTTCTGCCTGGCATGCCATGTTTATTAATATTTAAATGCAACGAGGCATGCCTCCACTCCACTACCCTCCACTCCATCAGATGGCCAGCAATTTCAGGCTTGAGCGCAGCCAAAATGTTGGTTGGCGCAGCGGCAGACTGTGGGGAGGAGGAGTAGGAGCAGTGCCACCTTTAGCTGCCATTTGCGTAATCCTTTGGCAATGTTCTAAATGCACTGGAGAGCACATACCAGAGAGAGATGGAGAGAGTGGGGGTATGGGGTAGGTGGCAGTGGAGCACATGTTACATTTCTAATGAAGCATGTTGTCCAAGCACGAACATGGCTCTGGAAGTACAGAGTGGTGCGAGTGTGCCAGTGCCAGTGCCAGTACTACTCCAAAAGCTACAGTGCCGCATATTGCAGAGGCACTGAGGGAAAATTCGGAATGGAACATGGAAAAGTGCCAACAATTTCTGCAGGTTTTATATTTTATTTTTTGAGCATTTTTATGGCTTTAAAAACTTAAAAAATTGTCTCTTAAAATTATAGAATAAAAATCATTCATAAATAATACAAATTTCGCTTTGAAATCAACACAAATATTTCATTTACTAGTAGAAATTTCTGGTATATTCTAGACATTTCCTTAGCTAACTTTTCTTTGAGTGCAAACCTCTCCTCCTGCCAGCACACATCCTGACATTTTGGCAATGTCTGTAAGTGATCATCATCATCATTATTTGAGGCAGTATTGAGTTTCAGTGGGAGGTAGCTGGTTTTCGTATTCGATTACGGTTTGTGTTAGGTCATGGGTTTGGCGTTAGGTCATCTATGCGATGGATTCGTTGCGATTGGTTTTTTGGGTTGGGTCATCTACTCACCTTACCGCTACACCCTTTGGCACTGCCCTTTCTGCCTTATCATTTTGCCTCATTTGTAAGCAAGATACTCATTGAGTTCTGAGGTCTCTACATCCATTGGCCACCTCATTAGTTGCACTTCCGCTGTTCAGAGTTCCGTTGTGGTTAGTTCTGCTGCTACTTTTATTGGTGTTTCTTTTCCCGATGGTCAGAGGAGCTCCTCCAGTTATTCGTTCCTTGGTTTTTCTCATTCTCGATTACCACCGACTCCGAGTCCTGCACGCACACCGCACATCCGTTTCGAGTTTGTCTGTACGTCCTCCCAATGGGAACTCCACTTGAGTGTGTCTGCTGTATCTGCAGCACTTGAAGGTACTGCCCCCGCTGCGTTCTGCTTATTATTATTTTGGCTTCTTCTGTGTCGGGTTCTTTGTTGCCACCGTTCTGACGGGCTCTGCAAATGCTCGGCTCTGCTGTGTGCATTGTTTCCCATGAAGTGCGCCCCTACCCCTAGCCATGTGGCATGTATCCTCTTATGCCTTACTCTATCTCTGCTTTTCTCTCTCTCTTTCTCTCTCTCTCTCTTTCGTTCGTTCATTCTGGCACTCTCTAAGGATGTTTATCCTTTTGTACCAGTTAGTTTTGTACGCGAAAGTTGGCTTCATTTGCATTACAAATCGGTTTAAGCCACGAGAGTGAAAAGTAGATTCCCCCCAGCGACCTACTTTTTCTCTCTAGACTCTAAACTCTCTATCCGCTATTCCTCCCACTACCAGCTCTGGTTATATCCTTTCACACAGTGCCTGCCAGCAGTTGGCGCATCAAAGATTCATTCACATAAATCGCACTGCGTTTCCGACTCCGATTTGTGGCTGTTTCCCACGATGTAATAAAAATCCCACTTCGGGGGAGGGCAACTGCAGAAAAACAAAAATTTGTTATGGGCGGGTTGGGAACTGCAAAAAAATAATATAAAAGAGGGGAAAAGGGCGTGCCATCTGCCTTTTTCAAATGCTTTTTATTCGCTTCAAAAACTAATCCACAATTTTTTTTTCTTCTCTTTGCAGGTTAGTACGAAAAAAAAAGTATAAAACGCCCAAAAGGCTGGAGGCATGGACCCAGAGCCAGACACCCGACTTAACATTTTTGTGCACATAAATTATGAGGCAAAGCCGATTAGGAGAGCGGAAAAACGATGGCAAAAATGGAAAGATGAAGCGCATGGAGCGCCGAGGGTTTTATAATATCTCGCCACATATTTAATTTGAGAAATGTAATTGGTGAGGCATTTTGTGGCACGCTTTTGCAGCTGTAAATGCTGTGAAAAAGGGATACCGATGATACCCAAAGCAAAGCTGCTCTTGTCATGCTTAGGCAGGTCTCACTGTTTATCTTTTAAGCAGCTTAAAGACTACGATGGAGAGTCCGATGGAGACTCCATTGGAGACTCTGCATTCAGGTAGATGACGACTTAATCGTTCACCTGATGGCATGACCAGACGCCAATTAGCCACGAGTCCATGGGTTTCTGGTGACAACAACTTTTGTTTACTTTCACTGAGAACTTTTATGCTGCTGAGAGAATCGATTTCTGTCACAGCTGACAAGTTTTCCCATTTAATTTCCCCAGTGAGCAGCAGCAGCAGCTTTGACCGCAAAAGCCTCAAGATTGAAACGTCTGAAAGAGGATACCCTGAACAGAACTGAGCTCTGAAGTATCCGCAGAACCAGACTGAGATACACATCCGTATCCGTAGCTGTTACCGTTTTTGTTGTTTGTGTGTGAGTGGGAAAACTGGAGCCCAATGAAGCTCAACTTTTTTGTGACAACTTTTAATTACATGCGACATCCGTTGACATCATCGACAAAGAGACAGAGTGCTAAACAGAGAGGGGACGGGGGAAGACAGAGTGGAGTCCGAAAACGGAAATTACTTTTGGGCCAATGTTCAAACCATTCTGTGAATGTTTGCCTACACATTAGTCTCGGGAAAGCGCACTAAAGCTGAAGGGAAATCCGATGGAAGTCTCACTGGAAACTGAACTGAGAAATTGTCGGGCATTTAGCAGCAATCTTAATTAAGCAATTAAGCAAATGTTTATTAATTAGTGCAAGAGTTAATGGAGCTGCAAATAACAAACACAAAGAGTGCCGGAGAGAGAGAGAGTGCGGAGGGGGGGGATGACCGACAGGGCAGTGGAGATCATTCACTTGAAAAATGATGATGATTAAGTTATGATTTCGTCTGAAATTTATTGAGTAAAAGCGTTACAAGGTCAGTTTTTGTAGGGATTACAAGAGAAACAGTGAAAGGAGGGGAGTCTGTTGATGGATGGCCATTGTTTTGAGTATTAAGATGGATTTACTCTACACTAGGAAGCTCTTCCGCTATAAAACCATACACTGCGGTAGTCTCCCATGGACAGCTGTGACAAGAGGTGGCTAACCCCCACCTCTGGTCTTCTTACTAGCAGATTATATCTGCGTCTTCATCAAGGTATCATCAACATCATTTGAAAATTGTTTTTTATGAGCCAAGTGTAATGAACCCCGCATTAAGTTGCAAGCAAAATGTTTCATTAGCCAACAGCTAAGAGAGCCAAGAGTAGGTTGAACCCCATGGAGGGGGTATTGGGATATTGCTGTGCATAGCATAGGGAAAAACTTAACTCGCACATTTTGATGTGGAGCCCGCTGGGTAATTAAGCGATGTGGCAACGCTGTCTGCTGTCTCTTCGGTCTCTGCCGTTGGGTTCCCATAATTTATGGCCTGGCAAATAATTATAATAGTAACACAATGCCAAGGAGAGGGGGGTCTACTGCAACGTTATGTACGCTCTTTCACCCCTTCTGCAGACTGTACAAAAGAGTCTTAAGTTTTATTGCATTAGTAGGCAACTTTGTTACTCTTTGATTATGGGAAAAAAAGTTAACTCTGCAATTGCTACTATGTATAAGGTGAGGTATAGTTCTCCCACGATAATTGCATTTCATACTCGTATGCGGTTACAGTGGCGTGTGACACAAAGAAAGAGAGAGAGAGAGAGCGCGGGAACCTAGCATCACCTTGTCTAAGTATAACTTGCAAGTGCTCTCCCACTGCTGCGGTCTGCTGCATGCTTGCCTGCTTCCTCTTAAGCTAAAGCTCTCCCTCTGTTTCCCCTGTTCTCCCTCTGTTTTGCTCTCGGTTGCTGCTGCTTTTGCTCTCCCTCTCCTTCTGCAGCTTCTACTGCCCTGACTTACCCTCTACCTGCTCGCTGCTGCTGCTGCTACTGCAGTAATTTTGTTGTTTCGTTTCTGTTTCATTCCTTCCTTTTTGCATGCGCTGGAGCTAACGGTAACCCAAAGCTAACTGCAATGACCGTTTTTTGCCTGCTGTTGTGTCTCTGCCTGCATTTGTAATTAAGCAGAGTAGATGCAAGTGAAGGTACGGCAGTGCGGCAATCAGGGTGGCCCCACATCTTACGCTTTGTCCGGTGCACCATCGTAGTCCCTACCCTCTCTTAAATAAAACTTGTAATTATGCAAGTTGGTTCTAGAAATGACACAGACAACGACAACGACAGCGGCAGCAGCAGCAGCAACAACGATTGAGATTGAGACTGAGACCAGACTTTGACTTGGTAGAGGAGGATTGGCACTCAAGGAGAAGAAGCAGTGGCAAAGGCAGGGAATGCGAATTAGCAGGGAGAAGGAGAAGGAGAAGGAAATCAAGTCTTTGGACATTTGCCACTTGTTTGCATAAGAGTGAGATCTCTGCACATGGTCTGCCTGTCGATCTGTCTGTCTCTTTCGTTCTGCGAAGAATTCTCTGTTGCGTCATTAATAAAAATGTCTGGCAATGGCTTACAATTTATGGCATGGCTGGCAGGCCAAGCCAGGCCTGGCAGCAGTACCACTTTTCAGATGCCAGATGACAGTAAGCTGGTTTTTTTTTGTTCGTTTTTTTTTTGTTGGCTACTCTAGTCGCATGTGAATGCAAAACTGAAAAGTGCAGGGCATGTGAAACCATAAGAAGAGAGAGCGAGCGAGTGCCAAACAGCAGCAATGGCTTAACAACTGTCAGTGCAAGCAGACTCAACGCTGCTGCAGTGGTTCTACAACCCTCTCTCCCTTTATCGTGCTTGCCGCATGTAAAACTGTAATGCATTTTAAATTCCTTCAAATGGAGATTTATGATTGCCTCCACTCAAGTCGCACATACACGCAATTGCTGCCCCACTTTATGTCTCTTCCCCACAACTGTCCTGGAAATGTTGACACGTGTCCCTGTCACGCCCCCCAACATGTGTCCAACTCCCTTAATGCCACTCCCCCCATAATTTCGTTTGACTTTGCGCCGTCATTGTGGCCATGTCATAAAATAGTAATCGCCGCTTATAAACACACTTTGTCATGGCTGTGGGCAGGGGCTTCGGACAGGAGGGGAGAGTGAGTGGAATTAGGCCATGGAAAAAGGGAAACCCAATCATTAGTTCGATTGTCGTGAAACTCTGTCCTAGGATTGTCCACCCCCGCCCATTTATCCAGAAGAAATGTCAATAATAGTAATGTTGTCTGTGGTGGAGTCGGAAAGGGAATGACCCAGTAAAATGGGGCTTACTGACGTCATGCTGCGGGACTGTCCAACTGTAGGTACAGGAAGCGCAAGGGACAGCACCGACCAGGCCGCTCAATCATCCCTGACAGCTGGACAGGAAGCGCTGTGGATGACAGAGGGAACGAGAGACACGAGAAGAGGAAACAAAGGCGGAAGGATGCATTATGCTCGCTCTTTTCGGGCTGTGGTTTCGGTTTCGCTTCGAAATTTCCGGCCCTAAAATGGATTTATTTATCTTTGCTGCCTTTGGCTTTTTTCTCTCCGCATATTTTTTTTTTATTAATTATTAACTTTTAGTGGCTCACTTCTTGTGGCCCATATACCGGTGTCTGCCGCCAGCTGCCAATATGAAATTTTATATATTTTTTTGTGGTCAGTCGCTGTCTCTCATTCGCTGCCTTTCACCTGGCACGCGCTGCCCAGAAAAAACAGGTGGCAAAAAAGTTATAAAAAGTATGCGCAAAAAAACAAAAATTTTTAATGATTTTTCCATTACACGCTGAGGTCATAGCTGCACTCGTAATCAAATTGTTTCTAGCTAAACACAATAAAAAAAGAGGGCGGGGTGCCGCCTCTTAGCTAATTGTGATGACCTCAACACTTGTCCACTTCCCCACTCTCTCTCTCTCTCTCTCTGTCGCTCTCCCTGCCACGATTTAGGAGAGAGAGCGACCAAAATTCCATTTCCATTTGGCACTAATGGGTTAATAATGTGCGAAAGCATATAAAAAACTTCTTAGACTAATTAAATGTCGTTGCCACAAATGCTCATAGTAGCTGCGGATAATTATCCCAACAGCGCAGTGCAGTCCCCAGAGCCATTTGGGCCATTATCGAAAACGCTTCTGGCCAAAACGGAGAACAGTTATTGAAAGCGGGTTAAGCGCATTAGGGTCAGGGTAAGTGGAGTGGCAAGAGAGAGAGGAGAGAGAGGGAGACAGAAGTAGAGTTCTATGGAAATTGAAGTGGGTGAATGGGTGTTTGTGGGAAATGGAAGTGCGAGGCGCTTAGCCAGCGAGTTTATGCCATAAAGAAGTTGGGAAAGTGGCAGAGAATTAAGGAGAATTAAGGAGTATTAAGGAGGAGGATTACATTAAAAAAGGAAGTAAATTAAGGAAGATTTCGTTGGTTATTGATAGAGTAATGATCAGTGCTCACAACAGTATCTTTCATTCAAATAAACACAAAAATTCGCATTCGAATTTCTTTACATTTTTTCCATCGCCTTCCCCAGCCATAAAAAGTCTTCGATATTCCTTTTTTTACACCAGCCTGTTGGGCTGCACAAAATGTTCGTTTATTCTTTAGCCAAAAAGTCGTTGCTTAAGTCTCAAAAGCAGCAATTTTCTCATCGATCCAATCGCCATACTCCGAGGTGGCAGTGTACACCGAAGGATACTTGGTCGTAGCGCAGGGAGTGTAGCCCCAGGAGACAATGCCAATCAGGTAGGCAGAGCCATCGGAGGAGCGGCTGATCAGTGGGCCGCCACTGTCACCGTTGCAGGCGCCATCCGTGGTGCCAGAGGTCCAGGTGCAGACATTGGACTCGGCCACTTTGGAGTTGGCGGGCAGGGCAGCCTTGCACTGCACATAGTCGATGATGTCCACATCCAGCTTCTGGAGCAGCTCGGGCAGAGCGCCGGAGTTGTCGCGTCCCCAGCCGTAGAGAGTGCCATCGGTGGAGCCCTCGAGCTTCTTGGGTGGCAGTCCAATGCTGGCCACGGGTGCGCTGCCATCACGGGAGATGGCATTCAGATTGAAGGGCTCCTCCAGGAAGATCAGACCAATGTCATAGGGTCCCACACCGCCGTTGTAGTTCTCGTGGACAACATGATTGCTGCGGCTGATCTGGCGCACCTGAGTGTCCTGCTTGTTGGAGCGGCCGTGGGCTGCAGCCACCGCCTGGTACTTCGAATTGGTCAGGCAGTGAGCGGCAGTCACAAGGACACGCTCCCCAAGGATTGAGGCGGCACAGAAATGAGATCCTGCCGTTGTCTGCAGCGAGACAATGTAGGGCGCCTCCCCAGCCAATGCCTCATGGCCGTTGATGATGCGTCCCTCCGGGAATCCTGGCTGGGCGATCGTATTAGCTGAGGCAGCGGCCACTGCGAGGGCAACGAACACCACAAATTGTTTCATGTTGGCTACTGGTTTTTGGTTTGTGCTTGCCAATGGCTCGAGCATTACCTTTTATAGGCGGCACCCTAATCGCATCTCCACACCAAAGTAGATCGCGTATCAATTGTCGTTATCAGTAATCAGTTGATAGAGTGGCGAAGATTTACAATCGTAGACTTCAAGCAATTGTTATTATTATTAGCAGGCGATACGCTGACCGCTGCAGCGCCCTCCCCTTTTGCCGCCCCCTTTGTCCTGACGCATCACTTTTTGAGCTTTTCTGCCAGCCAGGCATCATAATCATAAAACTGTGTAAGCCGTTGACTGATTGCGGGAATGTCCGAACGTTCAATGACAGAAAGTACTCTACTCTAAGGCACAGCAAAGCTGCTGTCTGGTTGTGAAGCCTTGAGCTGCATCTATGCTCTAGTTTTTAGAGTGTTTGAAGTGCTTTTTGGAGTGCTATTAATGAGAGTTTCAAGAGCAATTCAAGATCTGCTGAGATGCTATCACTTATTGGCAGGAACTTATTGGGAAACAAGTGGAATAAAAGGTATTCAAACTTTACTTTTAGCTGCTTAAACCTTCTACTACACACTTTCTTTGCCATAATTTGATAGCTTTTGATAGCTGTAAATCCATCTGTAGACAATCGAAAAGGTTTCTTCGTCATTTCCTTATTGATCAATTAATGTGTTCGAAATAAAGATAAGCTTCTGTTGTGTGTTCAAATATTCTTTCACCACTTATTAGTGTACCTTTTCAGCTTTAGATACTCCGAATTAAGATCTTTATCTCACAATATATCTACCCAGTCTAAACCTCTTCCAAGAACTCTTATTACATTCATCATCTTGGCAGTCTTCTTGTGTCACTGCTCACTGTTCTGCTCGCCTTGGCTTAGTTTTCTGTGCGCACTTTGAACATTTGATACTCCACCGCTGCACACACACAGAACTCACCCAAAAGACCTTCTAAAGTTGCATTTGAGTGACGCTTAGAACAAAGCAACTAATTCGAGTGTAAGCCTAAAGACTGCATGTAAAAGCAAAACCAAATCCAAGCTTGAGCTTCAATTGAGATCTTGAGTTACCCGGCAAAAACCTCCTGCAGCGGAAACCAAATGCTGGGCTTTGTTCAAGCCACAGGCCAGAAACCAGTTAACTTGTTGGGTCAGCTCAACTTTCAGTTTTTTCTGGCCCCTCCATCAATCTCCCCTGCCATACCGGAAAACATTGCTTACATTGGTTGTTGTTGGGCAAAATTATAAAAATTAACAGCAAATTATTGATGAATGAGGCAAAGTGTGTGTAGAGTGTGCAGAGTGGATGTGTGTGATTAGCATGCCAACAAAAGAACAGATCAGATCAGAACAGAGAATGGGGTAGAAAACAGGAACCATAAATGATTGTTCGAATTGGTTCCAGCGAATGGAAGGGAGAGAGAGAGAGAGAGAGAAATGGAGATCAATCTGGGAGTTATCGAAGAGTCAGTTTCCCACTTGAAATCTTTTATGTCTACGACAGGTTGGTCTCTTCGGGTGATTAACTTCACTTGTGGAGATGTGTAAATTATGTTGTCTGTATCTGTTGTGGCTCTTTGTGTTCTTTGTGACTTTGTGTTAACTGCTTTTGTGCCGTTCTGTGCCGTCTTGTCTAACTGTTGTTTTCAGCTCTAAGCAAACGACCTTAGGCTTTAATTTATGCCCAGCCCCGAATACCCCAACGAATACAACCTTGTAATAGTTTCAATAGAAACTTCACTATCGCCTCTCTCTCTCTCTCTCTCTCTGTCTGTCTCTGCGGTTAGCTCCATCTCTTTCGCTTGTGGCATGCCGGAAAAGCATTGTTATTTCGGTCTTTTTCGTTTGCCAACTTTCGCTGGATCGAGAAAAGCGCCGGCTCTGGTGTGTGAAAAGCGTTTTGTGTGTTTGTGGAAATGCCATTTGTTGCCGCCTGTCTGCCATGGAAATTAGCTGACACAGAAACGTTACAGCAAAACCATCAGCCAAGAGCTACATATGTACAGCTGATGATAAAGCTCAATGTTTTGCTCACTGATGCATTGCAGATACAAAGATACACCTTTGATAGGCCTCTCTCGCTGTGAGATCCATAACCAAGGCCGAGTCTCGTCTCTCATAAGCGGATCACTCACTTGACATTTTCATTGAGCCGCAAACGTGTTTTTTGCACAAACATTCCATGAATCAACAGATCGAAGGCGGCAGCTTTAGCCATTAGCTTTTTCTGTTTGCTCTTGCCCAGAAAGGTTTACTCCTCATGTCTTTGGGTCACGCAATGCTAAATCCCTGTCAAAGTTCACAACAGTAAAGCAACAGCAAACTGTAATGACAGCAAGGGACAGTAAGATGGGCCGCCTCGGGGCATGCCATGCAGACACCAGAAATTAATGGCCATCAAGTGCGAAAAAGTTCATTTCTTTCTTTTGTTTGTGTCACACACGCCACAGCTACAGTGGAGCCACAATAAAATGGGTGGGCGACCTGGTCACCCAGGTGTCACAGCCCCCAGAGGCATCCCCACAAAAGATGACAAATGGCTTGTCGCACTGCCTCGTGGGTTTTTTGTTGTATTTCTTTTCCTTTTTTTGTTGGTTCAATGAACCGCAAACTGATGGGTGTGGTAGTCATCAAACTGTGCGGAATAGTAGACATAAAACTGTAAGTTTGAGGAGTGTGCAGCTGCGTGATTGTTAAGCTATAAAAAACATAAAAGATGGCAGAGCATGTGCTGAAGAAAGTGAAAGAAGAACTGGCACTCCTTTGCTGCTGGTAACGCGTCATGCAGCAGCGCCCCTCGGCAGCGAAAAAGCGCGCAAATATTTGTGTAGAAATCATCTTTTAAGAGACTTCCAAGAATAACTTACAACAACTTCAGACTCTTAACAATTAATCATAAATAATGGATTATCGCACATTTCTCGAGTTTCCAAAAGCGCCTCAACCTTGTTCTGGTATCTACGCATCTATAATGTATCTGTGTACGGGTATTTCACCCGCAATTCTGTCATTTCTGGCACTCCACCCTCTCAGATTGATGTGCTGCCAAAAAATCATCATAATCATCGAATGGATCGGCCCACTTGACCTTATTTTGCCAAAGACAAACAATAAGCAATGAAAATACAACAACAAAAAGTATCTTTAGATCTCTCCACGAGCCTAGGCTGTATGTAAATGTAGCCAGCCGAGTGAAAAGCCTTGACTCTCGGTAGTTCAATTAATAATTAAATCTCATTTGTTTTTCCGTCACTTTTTTATATGCCTTTCTGTTAATTGAATTTGTGCTTGTGATTCTGTGTAGAAAACAAAAAAAAAAAGAGCGAGACAAACAAATTTCAAATTCAAATTTGGCCAAGACAGCGACGGAGAGGGGGCAAAGACAAATGGCCAAGGTTTTGGCTCTTAGAGCCACACGGCATCTGGGGGCTCATCGCGTGCGTGTCAAAAACTTCAGAAAAGAAGAAAAACTGGAAAAAGAAATAGAAATAATAAAATAATCATAACAATAAAGAGATGAAGACTGTCGAGACGGACACATGGCTGATGATGATATGCCCTCAAGATGTATTCCAAGATTTAAAGATTTGGTTCCGGTTTTCATGATTTTTTCTGTTTTGCCTGCTGCTGGGAAAGAAAGTTTCTAAACGAAATTGCTCGCAATGTTGTGTTAAAAAAGATTAAAGAAAAAAACGACAGAAAAGAAAGGTAAGAAATAAATTCATTAGACAAAAGACAAAAAATACCGTTGAACCTGCGGGTGGGCGGGGGCACGGGCGCCCATGGAAGTGGCTAACACGCCCACAACGCGAGCAGCACACACACAACACCTGCCCCCCTGCCACTAGCATTGCCAACTATTTACTCTCTCTTCTCTGCCTCTCTCTCTCTCTGAATTTCTTCATAAATATTTCGTAAAAAGAAAGTTTTTCAGTGGCTGGAAAACTGTATGGCAACCCGCGCCCCCTGCAGCCAAAAAGCAGCAAAAAAAAAAAATAAACCAATAACCCAAACCTGCCGCTCAGATGAATCACCCACAAAAGCGATTGTACGCAGAAGCTGGGGTATGGACAGAGACAGGTTAAGGTAGGCTTTGGCCATGTTTTTCAGATATTTGGTGAGATTTCTTTCAAGAAAGGAACTCCTATTTATAAATGGAACCGAAATTCGTTCTTTGAGATATCGTTGATGGTGGAAAACTTTATGTTTTCTCGGTATTTCACTACTTCACATTTCACTGTTGAAAGATGATCCAAGGACAATTTACATATTAATAGATAATATGCTCTTTCATTCTTCTCTGATTTTTCATCCAAATTTAACTACTAAATATGAGACTTTATATATGAGGCAAACTTTAACTTGTAACAATTTACTCTTAAGAGATAATTCCATCAATTCTCATGAGTTTTTGTACAACAATTTATCAAAGCTAACAACTAAAAGTATTGTAGCAATTATTCCTAAATTAAATTCGATGAAACTTCAAACTTCATAACTGCTAAACACAAATTTGAATCAAAACCAAAGTACTCCATCAATCGCCAGGGTATTCCAATGCCGCTAACCTTTCTTTCTTTCTTTCTTGTATCTGCCTGTTATTATTGATATCTGTTGCTGTATCTGTAGCTTCAGTTGTTATTGCGTTTGTTTGTTGTATGTTGAAAGTGTTAAATGCATTGCATACTCTGGTTTTTGGCCAATGCTTCACCTGAATCTGAATCTGCTGACCAATACCCCAATGGTCACTCTTTCTCTGTTGTTGTTTGCTGATCATTGCTCAACTTTTGAGTTTCAGTTTGTTTCGGTTTTTGGTTTTGGGGTTTTGGGTTTTATTTTCGTTTTGCATTTCACTTTGCGGCGCCGCTGCCCGCTTGCATGACTCTCGTCTCCCTCTCTCGAATCGTTTATTTCGGAATTTTTAGTGGCTTTAGTTTTTCACGCTTTAATTGCCAGCCAACATGCAATAATCCTGCCATGGCCACAGTATTTGTAAGGCATTCACTCGCAGTTCGCTCAGGATGTCAATGATTGATTACGCGAGTGGAATGAATGTCTCTCAAACGATTCACACCACCCCAACCACAATTAACTCTTCTACGGTCAGTTGCACTTTTTCTTTCAGCAATAAATTGGCAAAAAAAAGGGGTGCTTGCATGCTTAACTTTGTTTTTCAAACGTTATTTATGCGGCTTATTAAGTTTATGGACTGCTAATTTATTGATTTATATGCCAGACTGCAGAGCAGAGACTCTGAATCAAAATGGAATAATGTTTTGTTTTCGCGATTTGCCAGACATGTTGTTAGGTAAATAAATAAAATAAACAATTGAAGTACGGTCTGATTGCAACGGGCGAAGGCGAATAAATCAAGGGAGTTCAAGCTCTGCAGTTACAGTTTGAGAGTAATACATGTTTGGTAGTAAAAGTTGTGGCAGGATTGGATGTGGCCAAGGAGGTTTAGGCATTGCTTTTGTGCACAGAATTGTGGGTGGTTGGGTGACTTTGGGGTGGGTGGACAGTGGGTGAGAGACTGACAGCCTAGGGCAAGAGTTCCTTACAGTTTGAGAGCAGCTTTGGTAGGGAGAGTTGTGTGGAACTTTGAGGTGCATAATGTAAGAGGAAAGGTAGTCTTATTCGAAAACGTAATGAAAATAGTGCCGAATTTCTAGGAATCATCACAGCTATACCCCCTACAATTACAGTGAAATATCCACCCTGAAGTGTGCACAGTTTGCATCTCCTTTTTGACTTTCAATTTTGATGATGCAGCCACATTTTCCTTCCATCTCCGGCATGGCATGTATGGAAAAACCAGATGAGTAAGGCTTTTCTTTGCAGTGCAGCCATGAAATTAAATCACTTTGAATCTCTCGAAAGTAAACATTAAACAGATGGCGAGACGGCAGCAACAGCAGACAGAGATGGAGCATAGTTTTATGAGGATTTTCGCTGATTTATAGATGACCAATGCAGCCCTTCTGCCTACCGAGTGCCTCTTGGCTTCTGTTTGTGTCTCTCCCTCCTCACTCCCAATCGAAAGTCAGTCGTGTGCTGTGTGGCTGTGTGTGGATCGTAAATAAGTCAACAAATGTTTGCAGACAGACTGCAGCGAGAAGAAAAGTGCACTGGCAATTGGGGGTATGGGTATGGAGTACGAGAAACTGAGAGGTTCGTTCCCCTTGCGTTGTGCCCCCATTTTGTGGCACTCATAATGCGGCAGCAGCATGAGGCATAAGCTGTAATGGCGCCGCTGTAAAGGGGTACGACGCACGGCACTTGTGGGCACTCTTTTTGGCGTCAAAAGATTTGCTATAAATACTCGGACTTGCAACAGGCACAGCAGCAGCAGCAGCAGCAGCAACTGAAGCAATTTGCGCCAATTGTCGCGTATGGAGGCGCTGACACACAGTTTGAGAGTCCGTGCTGGTGCTGCAAAAGGGAATGAATAATGAATGCAGCAGATGCAAATGAATGAAGATAAACGATGAGCGAGTGTTAAAGTGTGGAAAGGGGTGGAGGAGTAGCCGGAGGAGTAGCCTCTGCCGGACGTGCGTTGACCCACTTTGTGGCTCTCCACCCAAAAAGCAACCGAATAAAACCTGAAAAATCCAAAAACTCGCAGATACACATCCAGCTACAGATACAGATACACAAACAGCGCGAAAAAAAGTGAATGTGAATCCGGAGGCTGATGCCAAAAAAAAACGCCAACGCAAAACCGCATTTTGTGTCTGCTGTTGATACAGCCAAAAGTCAGGAAATCCATAAATCAGTTTGAAATATTTGCTGACAAATGGAGCTCGAGAGTGGCTTAGTGCTAGAAATGGGATCAACATGGTATTGACAGGCACTGTGTGTGTGTGCAGTAAGGGACTTGCACTCGCCAGCCCTGCGCTGCCTTTCAATAATTCAAAAGTGCAAAGTGCAAAACCTGCAATTGGTTAACCTCGTTTGGGGCCAGCTTGTTTGGGCCAAGTAAACACTGCAATGCGTATGGACTGCGCTCCGTTGCCGTTGCCGTTGCCGTTGCCGTTGCCGTGTGTGCAGTTATGCTCCACTTTGGGCCAATTGTTTAATCAATATTTGATGGGGTGGAAAATGCCCTCAAGGAAAAGAATCATAGCCAGAGGCTTGACACAGGTTTTTTCACATTAATTATGAACAGGAAATGGTCGTGTGTTTTGTTGAGTAATTGTTGCCATATCTTCTGGAGAATTATGCTCTGTGCTTTTGAGAGTTCTGTCATGTAGAATGTTCTCCACTTTTCAGAGCTCTATCATGCTCTATGTTGTTTCGACTCATCAGGGCTATCTCATGTTGCATGTACTCCCCATTTCAGTCTCATGTTTTCCGCTCTGTTGTGTTCTGTTCCTTGTCATCTCTTTGTCTTTACTTAAAAAAACATGCAAATATATTTCCTAGTAAGCTCAACTAAATGGGTTTCTACTACAACAAGTTTTAGGCAAATTACTTGTGTTGCCTTTTGGCTGGCAGCAGAATTCCAGGAAGCCCTTCCCGCCACATAGGGTGGGTTCTTTTTTTCATGTTTCACGCTTCGCTGGCCAAAAACTCTCAACAAGAAACACAAAAGGCAACTCCGCAGAACGAACTTCACTACGTCTCAAGACGTGGCGACATGCGACGAAGACTCTGCAGGGGCGACCGAGAGAGAGAACGTAATGTAATTCAAGTTGAAAGGCAAAAAAGTCGGATGGGGATGGGAGCGACCGATCATCATCACACGGAGCAATTATTTTATGAGAAACGAAGCAACTGAAGCGAACGAGCAATAGGGGGGAAGTCACAGAGTCGAAGTCACTGGAGAACTGCAGAGAAACGGAAAGAAAGACTTTTGTGTGTGGATTGGGCAAGCACTTTTGGGTTTAGGGGCTTGGACTTTTGTCAGCTGTTTGTAATTTAAATGTGCAAAAGTTACACAAAGTTTCACAGAAGGGCCTGCTGCTTCTTGGACTGGAAACAGCGCAGCGCTTCAATGCACATGCGCAGCGGCTGAAGGGTTAAGCTCACGGCAAAGCGAAGGAAAGCGCACCACAGTTTGGGAGCTATTGCAGAACATCTGGTTACGCTTAAAGGGCACACCGCCCCTACTCCAGCGACTGCTGCTCAGAGAGGCGTGACACCAAGTGGCGTGGTGTGGCTGGGGCATGCAACCTTTTGGGAAATTGTGTGTACTTCCCGTGGGGCATGTGGGAACGGAGTTACCTTCTCAGAGACAGAGCAACTTCCTCTTGGAGTATTATTCCCGGCATCCCGGCTCTTTGGCATTGTCGCAGCAACTAATTTTATGCTGCACGATGACGAAGCAGTCAGCGGGTGTTGCGGGTTCATTGCGCACCAATTGGGTCACATGCCACACGAGCAACAGCTTCGCCTTCGCCATCGACTTCTCCTCTTGCATTTCTCATGCAATTAAAAAACTATTTTTAAACCTTAAAAAACTATGTGTATATAATTTTAAATTAATTATAACATTTTCAAAAATCAATCAGCGTGCTTGCATAATTTTTTAAATCCATTTTTGGGCATTTTGTTTGCCTTTCGCTTTCAGCTTTTTGTTTGGTTTTTTTTTATGAGAAACGTTAATGAAATTGTCGCCAAACTGTAACAGCAAAAACAACAAACACTTGGATTGCCTTATAGAGGCCACTGTTTGGTGTTCAATAATCGTTGAACAAAACACGAATAATAATGAGCCACGATCGCCCTCATTTGGCTAACCACAACAAAAAAACGCCCCCAAAACAGCAGCTAAATCGAGCAATAATTATGTGTGACTGTACAACTGTAGGAGCACGTAAATGATATCACATATTTTTGGACTGACCCGTTTAAGGTTTAGATCATATTTGATAATCCATAAGTTAGAGAGAATTCAAGAGAATAAAAGCTTCTTAAATGTATAACTTTTGCTCATTTTCGAGGAGTTCTTTAAACAATTTTCTCGGACTGCTGCTCTTTATGTTAATTTCTCTCTTGATAAGTTACTTCTAGAACTTCCATTACCCACTAGCCATAAAACCTATGTGCATACATAACCCACACACATATCGTTTATTCTCATGTTAATTAAATTTGTGAAAGCGTTTCATGCCTTACGTGCACTGCATATTGATGTTCCATTTCGTTTTAATGCTGAAAATGTGGCCCATAGGTAACACTTGAGGGAACGATCGCGCAGCTGGAGGGCCTGGGAATGGAGGAATACGCGTTAAGGTTCAGGGAATTGTAGCCCAATTACTTGTGGCACTTCGCTCTCTCTCTAGCTAGCTCTCTGGGGCATATTCATGGGTCTCTAGTGTTGCAGCGTTTTATGATTGGCGGTACGAATTTTTATAGATTTTTGAGAGGGTTTTGGCTCGTTCTTAGAGTAAACATTACGTGGCTTCAGCGCTGGTTAAATCTTAAAATTATGTAAATTCTCTGGGGAACATCGGGCTGAAATTACAGCGAAATTAAAGTTCTTGTAACTGAGTAATATTTATATTAATCAGTAAAACAATTCTCTAAAAATAACTTGCATATGTGTCAAGTTCTTTGCTTATAAAAGTAGAGCAATTCTGAGAATTATGAGCTACTTTTTTTTCGTCTCTTAGTTGGTGTCATTTCCTTGACAAATTTTTCTTCCTGCAGCTTGACACTCATTCGGCTGACATTTGAGAGAGATTTCTTTTCGTGTGTGGTTGATTTATGGGTTTTTGATTTGATTCGTGTTTGGGTTTTTAGCATGTAACATGCAGCCCCTTGTAGCAAGCACCCTTGGAGACACGCATAAATCATGTGTGTGCCCCGGGAGTGGGTTTTACTCCACTTGGAGCTGAGAGTTGAAGTTGAAGTTGATGTCTGTCTCTCTGTTGCACGTGCGTAGACAGCTCATGTATTATGCTCCTACATATATCAATCACTTAAGAGAAAGAGCGAATGAGAGAGAGAGAGAGAGAGAACGATAGCCATGTGTCACTCTTTTTTTTTTGGTTTTTGCTTTTGAAATGTGAACTGCATAAAATATTCACCAAAGTCATGCCCACAGTTTGGCAAGCATTGTAGGGGCCAGGGCAAAGAAACCCTCCGTCTGCTGAGTTTTTGTTTTTCTCTTTTTTTTTCTCACTCCTGAGGTGGCAAGCTAAAACAACAACAACAAGGCGGATGCTTCCTGTGTATTTTGATGCATTTGTTGCCCTGCAAATGGGTGGATGAATGAAGAGAAAGATGCAACTCAAAATCGCAGCACAGTTTTACAGGGTATCCAAACATTCGTTCCACAAATCTTCACTCTCTGAGGAACATTGCGACATGTGGGCATGGCCTAGGGGCCAACAGGCATTGGGCGTTGAATGATGACACAAAAATGCACATTTTTAATGACGCCTCCGCCTGCCTGCGCCGCCATGCACTTGAAGAGTGCCACAAAGGCAGGCAACAGAAACAACAGAACGTAAATATTGTTGACTTTGGGGCATCATTGCAGGACTTTTATTATACATAAACAGAAAGAGAGAGAGAGAGAGAGAGAGAGGGAGGGGCAGGGAGAGAGGTTCAATGAATGCCCTTCGCCTTATGCAAATATCGAGTAGATGACAGCCAGGCCCAGGCCCAGGCCCAGGCCCTGACTCCTCTCCCCCACCAGCGCTGAGTACCCCACTAACCTCGAAATGAGGCCCCAGCTCAGAGTCTGGCCATATGGTTGTAGTACGACGTAGTGTGATGCATCCACAGTTCTTTTTGCCTCAAAAGTTCTTCTTTCTTTCAGTTTAGTTTCTTTTTTCTTGAGTTCTCAGTGCTCGTAACACTTTTTTCTCTTGAATGTACGAGTAATCCGCTTAAGTTCCTCAGAATCGGCACATAAACATCATAATGATAATCATTATTATTATTGTTGCTGGCTGCTGCTGCTGTGGCACGATGATGATCATCATTTGCAGCACATGTCTCATGTCTGTCTCTTGAGATTTGTCTCTTGGCTGTGGCTGGTTCTCTGGCTCTTGTCATTCGTCATGCTTTCCACTTTATTACAATTTAACTTTGGCATTTTCCGGCTTACTATTTGTTCTGAGAGAGCAGCAACCTCTCTGCGCTACAAATGATTTCCTAATTAGATCTACAGATAGGGCTGGGGCAGACACATTCCCAAAGCAATTGCCAAATTAAATGAAAGATAGAGAGACAGTGGACGGAGGACCTTTTCCTTATTAGATGTATGACTCATGCCCTCGTTCTAACCCAGACAGACATTGCTTATCCCATCTATTTATTGGCTTTTCGGGGTTGGGTTTCCCACATTTCCACATTTAAACAAACATTCAAAGGGCGACCCAGAGCAAATGAAGCCAACAAACCGTGTGACGTGACCAACTATAACCATCTATAACTACTATTCCGAACCCCAACCCAGCCAATCCACTTCCCCATCGTCGACTGTCTAGAGTTACAACAAAATTTATTAATTTTCCTCAATTGCCACATCAATTTTGCTGCAAGGGAGTATGAGTGTACGAGTGCCACAGTGGCCAGAGGGATTGAATTGCATTTGCATTTTGCATTTGCATTTATTTTGTTTGGTTCACACGCTAAGCAAAATGTTACAGATACAGATACAAATACAGAGCATGAATGGGAGCTGAGTGAAGCAGAGTGAATGTTGTGCATTCGAAACTGCATTCGAAATGACAATGCAAATCATTAGTGTACATAACACATGAATGAAATTTCATTAATCGAAATGGGTTTAGCCTTCGATTAACAATCGATTAGGCGATGGCACAGGGAGCGCGTCCAGCGATTGCACAGAGAAGTGAAGGGATGGAAAAACCAGTCGGAATATGTAAAAATAGATTAAAAATCGCTTAAGCGATAGCCCACAGAAGTGACAGAATGTGCAGCCTGGTCACACTGTTACCCTCTGTCAGACTCCTGCCAACTCTGGTCTCATTATTCCCTCTTGAAGCTGCTCCAACAAAGGGAAGGAAGGCAGGGCAGACCCTTTCTGCAATTGGCAGCAGCAACTGGCAGACTATTAAATCAAAGCACGAACTATCGATGAACCCCCAATGGCACACCCTTTTGAACCCTTGTACGTGCCACATTTGGCTGCAAGCCAGTGAGCTCCGAGCCCCATCGAGCCCTCAATCCCAAGCCAAAGTGCAACACAAAAGGAAATTGTGGAAATGTGGAAAAACTGTTTGCAAATAAAAGAGGAACTTTTTAATATGCTTTTGCTTGTTTAGGTCGCTGGCGGGGGGGCAGTGAGGTAGGGACTAGACAAAAGCTTCGAGTGGCGCCACGAATTGTAAGGAGAGGCACACACACACACACACACACACACAAGCTAGCTCTCGCTTCGTTCATGTCAAATGAAAATGTTGGCTTAATGTTATCAAAAATTCAGAGGCCCCTCAGCTCGCTGTCGTTTTTGGTGAGTCTCCTGGCAAATCCATCACGTAATCCACGACCACGCCCACGCCCACAACTGTGCGTTGCACACCCACTGGGGCATATTTGTTTGGCGCTTTTCAAATAGTTTGTGCCAACAAAATTGCACACACAGAGCCGCAGCCATAGCCATAGCCATAGCCATCGACATGAGCCATGAGCTTTTTGTGGCAGGGGCCTCTCTCTGCGCTCTGTGCTCTGCTGTGTGCCATTATCCAATCCATCCACAATCCATGGCTCTATGGCTCGAGGCCTCACAGCATTTGCATACGCAAAACACAGTGCAGGGAGCACGTGGCACGCGGGGGGGGGGGGGGGGGGGGGGGGCAGGCGCACTCGCTGACGATAATTGCATGAAATTATAATGCAGCCATGCAGTCCCCCAACACACTGACTGCCCGTCCTACTCCTACTCCTGCTCTGCTGTCAAAGAGTTTGTGTGTGTGTGTGTGTGTGTGTGTGTGTGTGTGTGTGTGTAGGAGCCACCCACACACACACCATAAACAGGCACTGGCACCTCCAACCATTTTGGTATCGTTTGACACACTCTTGGCCCGAACAAACAAGCAAGTTGAGAGCGCTTAGGAAGCGGCAGCAGCAGCAGCTGTTATTGCTCAGAATAAATAAAAATACCCAAAAAATGGAAAATTGTACCAAGCGGAAAATGTTTGCACAGATTTCAATGAAATTTCCCCCCCCAAATACAAACTTTCAGCACCAAAGCTTCTACTGTCATTAAAGGCAAATAACTCAAAAAATCTCAAGCCTCTTCTGCACCCAAATGACAACCAATCTAACCTGCGGTCTTCTTTCGCTCTTTCAGAACCATCATCGCGGCAGCAATGCCACCAGCGAGGAGCGTGTACCACAGCCGCATTCCCCACACGACAGTCACAACGTGGCACATAACGGCGGCGGCGGTGGCTTGCAGCACTCTGGTTCGCGTGCCACACTGCGACATTCGATGAACCACTCGAGCACCTCTGTGTCTGGATCGGCCTGCAGCTCGACACCCGCCTCGCCGCAGCTCAGTGGAGTGGTGAGTGCCTCCGGGGGTCAGCTGCTGTCCAATGGACACCACTACCAGTCACAGTCATCGGTGAGCTCGAATTCGTCGATTGTGTCGGCCATACCCGCCTCACAGCGACTGCTGGAGGATGCGCTGGCCAAGGCGGCGCCCTATCCGATGATCATGCTGCCGCTGCACGGCGGCTACTGGCTGGACGGCACCGAGCACGAGTGCAGCTACGATGCAAGGGGCAACCCGCTGCTGCCGCAGACCACTTGGATGGCCAAGTTCGAGACGGATGACACGGCCAAGTGTTACAGGCGGTTCTATGCGGCGCGCGAGCACTCGAATCTGGTGGGGCAGGACGAGCAGCTTGGACCCGTGCTCATCTCCATCAAGACGGAGAATGTGGCCAACCAGGAGCACATGCGAATCCTGCTGCGCCTGCGCACTGGCACCATGCACGAGCTCATTCCGGTGTCCTGTTTGGGCGCCCAGCCCAGTCCCGCCAAGATGGTGCGGCTGCTGAACGAGCAAATTCAAGTGGATAACTTTATGCCGGTGCTGTGCCCCAAGGCCTCCAATCTGATCAGCGTCTACGATGAGCATGTGCTCGTGTCGCACTTCAAGTTTGGAGTTTTGTACCAAAGATACGGCCAGACGACCGAGGAGGAGCTGTTCGGCAATCAGCAGACATCGCCGGCCTTCGATGAGTTCTTGGATGTGCTGGGACAGCGCATACGCTTGAAGGACCACAAGGGCTATCGTGGTGGATTGGATATACAGAATGGACACACCGGGGACACGGCCGTCTATGAGGTGTTCAAGGAGCGTGAGGTCATGTTCCATGTGTCCACGCTGCTGCCCCACACGGAGGGTGATCCGCAGCAGTTGCAGCGCAAGCGGCACATTGGCAACGACATTGTGGCCATTGTGTTCCAGGAGACGAACACACCCTTCTCCCCGGACATGATCGCGAGTCACTTTCTGCACGCGTTCATTGTGGTGCAGCCGCTGGAGCCGAACACACCGCACACCCGCTACAAGGTCAGCGTCACGGCACGCGATGATGTGCCCTTCTTTGGACCCACACTACCCAATCCCGCTGTCTTTCGCAAGGGTCAGGAGTTCAAGGAGTTTATCCTCACGAAGCTGATCAATGCGGAGAATGCCTGCTACAAGGCGGAGAAGTTTGCCAAGCTCGAGCTGCGCACGCGCACTTCGCTGCTGCAGAATCTCGTCGAGGAGTTGCGCGAGAAGACGCGGGACTTTCTCGGCGCAGATCTCTCGCAGGCAACCGCTGGCAGCCCCACGCCCGAGACACCCAAGCCGGAGAGTGGCAGTGGCGGTGGCAATGCAGGCACACGCTTCATCGACACCGTCAAGAAGGCGCTGATCATGCGCGTGCGCTCCCAGAGCGTGGACACGGGCAACGGGCAGGACAAGTTCAGTGTGAACACAAAGCTGGGCACACTGAATGCCAAGAAGGAGTCACAGCCAGAGATGCAGACACCCAATTTGAATGTAAGTTTGCAGCATGAATCCCACACCAAGCGATCCTCTAATTGATTTTGTTTTCTCTTTCCCCTTAGAGCTGCAGTCGCACCGCCTCGAAATCTTCCTCGAAATCAAAATCCTCAAATGAATCCACCTCCTCGTCGCCGGATATTACCTCGCGACAGGCCACCATCAATAACAACAACAATGGCAGCTCCAATGGCGGCGGTTTGCACATCCAAAATGGTTCTGGTGTGGGTGGTGTGGCAGCTGCTGCTGTGAGTGCCGCACAGAATGGTGGCGTGGCCGTGGCCACCATGTCCGAGACGAGCGATGATTCCAGTTTGAATAGCGTGGATTTGGATCCGATGATGGGACATGCCGATGGCGGTGCCACGTACATTGACAGCGACACTGGGCTGGAGAGCATGAGCTCCGCGGAGGCCACCACCAAGGCCTGTTCGCTGTGCCTTGACGGGGTGCAGGCCACCATGATGGGCAGCTCGCCGAGCAATGAGACGATTGTCAAGATTGAGAATCTGCGGCAGGAGGTGACGCGACTCAAGTGCGATAAATTGGATCTACTGCGTCAGAATGTGGTAAGTAAAAACACGAAGAGAGTGAAAGATTTTCCCTGTACTCATCGGTTTATTTCCTTTTGCCATTTGCAGACCTGTCAGCGCGACATTAAGCGACTCCGGGAGAGGGAACTTTCGCTGCAGGGCGATCTAGCGGCAGCTGGACGGGAGATTCTGCGGCTGCGTGATTTGGTCAAGGAATACATGCCGGACACAGCCGCTGCACCGCTCTCCATATCGCCCATCTAAAGCGTTAAACGTGACAGAGGGAGAGAGCAGAGAGAGAGTGGAGTTAAAGTAGGAGAAAGGAGTAACCACTGTGCCGTGTATAACACTTTGGAGAGAAGGAAAATCGTTTTGTAGGAGTCGTTAAATGCATTGTAGACGTAGACGTAGACGTAGATGCCCCCCCACACACACACGTAGAACGAATGAAAAGATAAACTGTATTATATTTAGTTTAGATCGGAGGAGGAAGGAGGAAGGAGGAAGTATGAAGAGATCGCTGCAGGACAAGCATGGACAAGAGTTATTCAAATCGTTAGAATATATATAATATTATTATATATGTTTAACAGTTACAAACTAAACTACAAGAAAACAACAAGCGAAAATACCAGCAAAAGAACGAAAAAAAGCAAAAAACAGAACACAAAACTCAAAAAAGTACACCAAATATATAATATAAGTCTTTAAGCATATTTACCGCATGGATTAACGCAAAAACAAAACCAAACCCTAAACGAGTCCCCAAAAGCAAAGTAGAAAGCGATCAATCACGAAGCATCACAACGATAAATCGATATCGATAACCAACACATGATAATCACACACACACGTAGCAATGTTTTGAGGTTTACAAAACCATAAAGCGGTTCGTTCCGTTCTCGTTAGTCGCACTCGAATACCGGAATCACATGTTTCACTGTGACTCTGTGACTGTTACTGTGACTCTCGTTATCACACATTCGCGTAGAACCACACCCCCAAACCCACCCAATAATCCCATATTCCCATTCGAAGATATATATCGAAGAGTAGATATGATTTTTAGCGCTCGATGCTCGATAATTTTAAAACTGCAATCGATAAACAAAGATAAAAGAAAACAAACAAAACACACACAGAGGAAACCGAACACTCTTAACCATAAGTTTAAGTTGCTTTAAATACTTTTACCTTAATCTATGTTTAATTATTTAAGTTGAAACGCAACCAATCGCCCCCATGAATGATCGATAAGTGATCGATGACTCAAGAGAATTAATCATGCATTCAAATGTACATATACTTTATAGAGAGAAGGCGGAGCAAATAGTTCTATCGAAATTAACTATGACTACTGTATTTTCTAATCGATTAACGATACTACCGATACCGATACCAATACCAATACCGATAACCAATAAGTACGCATGCGTAGATGCGATCGATTCCCATAATATATAAATCAGAAATCAAAATCAAATGATTCAAAAGTAGAGAACAAACAAAAGAAAGATACACACAAACAATATTTGTCTTTGAAATCTTCTAAATTTTAAGTTCGACTTATGCGAATAATTGTTTTTGTTGAGGATCCATTATCATTTTTATTGTGTAAAGTATATAAAAACAACCAACAAATATATATGCAAAATATATGGAATATATATATAAACAACATACATGGGCTTATTTTTTTAATGGGTGAAAATAGTTCAATTTTGGAAAATATAATTCAATTTTTAAATTGGACTTGAATAATTGAATATGTTGGAATTTTCAAATATATAACAATAGGTACTTGGCTCGAAAATAGTAGAATTGTTGAAAATGTTATTCTATTTAATATTACTACGAGGAGAATTTTCTGAGATTTAAAAAGGAAATCAAATCGAATAGTGAATTATAATATGAATTTTAATTGCTGCTATAAAGTACCATAAAACACAACGCAGATCTCTCTGCAAGGTATGCGAGCAGAACGGGGTAAGGAATGCAGGCACGGTATTTGTATGTGGCTTCGCGTTTTGTGTGCAGTTCATACCTTTTTGCACACACCATGCGGTCGATGAGTACACTCAAAAGAAAAGACTTAGAGATTTATAAATTCCTCGATATTGCATTTTCCTTTTAATATTACCAGCAAGCAAGACTCTCAGCCCACAGAAAATTGATTGATAAATCGGCTTAAATTATAGTTTCAGAGCTGAGCAAGTCTGCTTGCCAGTACTCTTAAGTAGAATATCAAAATTAAGGAATACGATTTCTTCCGCATAATTACGGTATATTTAGAAAATGAGAAGGTATATTTTTGAGGGTATTTCTGTACTCATAGTTGGAACGCAAGAATGAGTCGGGAGAGCGTAAAGCTCTCTATCAACTGCCTTTAGCAAGGTATGGACAACAGGTTAAAAGGAAGAGCTTTTAAAAGGACTCTTTCCTGACGTGAACTATTTATATTTAAGCATTTACAAATGTTGTTTTTCTTGGCAATCTGCCGCTGGAAAATTCATTGCATAGAAGAGGATTTAAAAAAAAAATAACATAAATCATAAACAAATTCTAAATTAGAATAAAAAACAGCCTATTTCATGGATCGGGATTGTATATATTGGCGATACCTCCGCGGTCACACTGGGCAGAAAGTGGGGGCCCGCGACAACAACAACCATCAGCTCTCTAGAAGCTCTCTTGGCTATCCAAAACAAACGGCAAACATTTCTCGCGCTATGCGGACGTCGTTCCGCGTCTCTGGTCTCAACCGTGCGCTGGTTTTTTTTAGTTATTTTGCAAATTGTTAACACATTCGTAAAGTTTTTCGAGCCCCATAAGATTCGTGAGTGCACAAATTGTTGAATAAACAATAGGAATGCCGTTGGAAAAGTGTCGTACCGCCGCGTGTTGAAGAAAAAACAGAAAAAGCATGCAAATCTCATAGCGCTTGCCTTTCTTGTGTTTGTGTGTGTTTGCGTTTTGACTTTGCAGCAGATGCTGTGGCCGGGCCGCCGCGAAGAAACAAACAAAACGCAAACAAGAATTCCCGCACAAATCTCAAAGCAACAGTAAAATCAATTGCAACAAAAAGCAATAACAGAAACAACAAATGTTTGTGTGTGGCAATTTTTTGTATATTATTATAAAGCACCACTCTCTCTCTCTCGCTCTCTTACTCGGTGAAGAGTATATTGGAAGTGAGGTGAGTCAGGAAAGATTTATTTTAATTGGGAATTGATGGGAGTATAAAGTGAAATTAAAATTTGTATTCAGGAACAGCTCCCACGGTGCTCTGGTCTGGTCTTTTCGAACTTAAACCAACTTTCAAGAGCTTCACCCTCACTCTAATATTCCTTGTCTCTCACCTATTATTTCAAAGTGCCGGGCCGCGAACCTTCCTCTCTTCCCAGGGGGAGGATTGGCAGCAGTAAAGTTTCAGCTTCAGCTTCATTTAAGCTTCCCCCCTCTCCATCACTCTCTCTCCTTCTATCATTTGCAAAGGCAATTAATTGTATTTTTATTTATTAACGTGACAAATAAGCAAATAATAATGCGTGTGGTGCTTGTGCTTGTGCTTCGGCCTGTGCGTGTGTGTGTCAGACATGTCTCTACCTGTGTGTGCGTGCGCGTAGGCAAATGAATCAAAATGTTTAGAACGCAAACAAATGATTGAATAACGTAGAAATAAACGCAACAAGGAGAGCCAGTCACGTTCTCTCTCGTTCTTCCACTCTCTCTCTCTCTCTTCATCAGATGATCAGCTGAGATCACTTTATCTCTCCCTCCCTCTCTTTCAAGCAGAGCTTTGAAATGCCGTAATCAGCACGCTTCTGACTCCGCGGGGGGACCGCTGTGGGTGGTTGGTTGGGCTGTGTGCCTCTAATCGATCGGTCAAAGTGATCTCATGGCTAATCAGTGCTACTAAGCGGAGCAGGCATAGCGCCTTATCGCCATGGAGGCCAAGGCATTGCCCATGCAAGGGGGCCGCTTACGCTTACGCTTACTCTTACTAAGGCGAAGGTCAGAGGGAGATAGTGGAATGGAGCCAGGGTGTGATGCTCCCACGAAAAGGCTTTCGCGCTCCCTTTAGCTTGCTCTCTCTCTCTCTCTCACGGGAAGTGTCTTACAGTGGGACTGGATTCAAGTAATTTTCTCGAATTGCAATAATCTTAAAAAAAAAATTCGGAATATCCCTTGCATCCCCATGCCATATAATTTACAAGCACCAGCTCCATTCCACCCCTGAGGAGCGTACTTGGGCGCCTCTTTCAGAACACTGCAAGTGGCAAGTGGCACGAAGCGACGGCACGAAGTGTCCGCTTGAGAGAGCTCTCACTGTACAAGTGTATACACTCCGTAGTACAAGTATCTTCTCTTTTTTTGTTTTCGGTGTGCCGTATGCTTGATGTTCTCCCATAATTCTGTCATTATCTTGCTGTACATTTGTTGCCGCCTTGCCGCCTTCAATTGCCTTACTTCCCTGTACCTATCACACCACTACCACCCCCGCCAAAAACAACACATTGTAAATTATTTTTGTGGGCCGCACCCACAACAGGCCAAGGCGCCATTAAAAAAAAAGCACCAAGAAACAGGCGTTTGGGTGGTAAAAGAGGAGCAGGGGGTGGAGCAGCACAGAGAGCGGGAGAAGTGTATAAAAGTGGGAAAACATACATTCAACGCACATAACATTAATTACAATAACCCACACGTCACCCACTGAGCGGGCTGGCAGGGGAATATATTTTCCACAAACAGCAGACAGAGACAGAGAATGAGAGAGTGGAAAAGCACTTTCCTTGTGTAAGCCACGCGTTGCCCCCATTCAATCCTTTTGTGGCACAACCTTTCACCTGCCGGTCCAGTCCGCCCACTCACCACTCACCTATCAGGCGCAGCCCCTTCCGTAGAGCTCTCTATAAATAAATCTCATTAATAAATTAAACGTTTTAGCGGCAGGAAATTCCTTTTCCATCTCTCTGCTGGCATTCAACCTCACCTATTCAGCCACCCGCCGGCAGGGAGCAGCCACCCATTCCCGTTCTCCCACTTATTAGATTTTGGCATAATTTCAGTTCCAGACCTCAGACCGAACAACGTCATCATCGCTTTATAAATAAATGAAATTGCTTTTTGAAGAGTACTTACACTTACGTACTACACGTTTTCCCTTAGATCCCCCCCCAATAATAAATTTAGATGATTGTTGCATCTCGTCCGATTTTCCCGAAACACGTAAAATATTCATTAGTCTTCATTTCTCGGGGTTTTCAATGTTTTCCTTTCATTATGAAAGTGCCGCCCCACTCCCAACCGACTGCCGAGCAAAAAGGCTGATAAATAGACTCCGATCATTGGGGAATTATCATGGAATTGTGTTTTGTGTGTGCCTCGGACTTATGTAAATTTTACAGGCAAGTGGAACGTGGATTACCCGAGCGAATGCCCGAGGAATGTTGGTTTGTGGTTCCCATTATGATAGGAGCCTCCCGTCCCAAAAATTGCCTGAAAGTTATTCTCTTATTAGTTATTACGCTGATGTATTCCCAGTCGGTAGCAGGTCTGTCTGGGGTGTTTATTGTGGCTTTGGCTTTTGGTTTTCGTGGTCTGAAACTTTTCATTTAGTTACACTTTTCCCGAGAGCAGGCTCCATGACCTTTTTAAACAAACATACACACAGACAGACAGCAACAGAAACAGAAACACTCGAAACACCTGTAAATCCCACTTCAAAGGTGAAACACACAAACTGTGGGATGGAATGGGATGTACAGTGGGTGTCTGCTGGGTGCGATGCTCTGCCGTGGGCACCGAATTCCCACCGGATGTTAATGTTTTATTTGGATTCCATCGCGCTGTTTTAATGCTCGCTGATTTGTTTGGAAAAAAATAAACAATTTGGAAATTTATTTAGTTGGGATCTTGGGGATTGGAATGGTTTCGGAATGGCATGCCATGTGATGCTCCTGTTTTCTTCCACTTTATGGCCATATAAATATGCAATGAATATGGCGCCGTGTGCCATAATTTGTCAGACTTTATGGCTGCACGGAAAGGTGTTCCAAAAGATACCGCAGATAGTTTGTTGTTCAGTGTTTGGTGACCCCGATGCTAGAATTTGGATGCAGTAAATTCAGAAATACATTTTTGGTTCATTGGGAATGTTAGCCACAGGTATTCCACGGTTTGGTGATGGAATTCCGCAGCTACGCGTTTAATTTATACCCCATGGAGTGCGCCACGTGACTCACGCACCCATCTCCGCAGTCCTATCCATTTGCTGGCCTCCCATTTGCATATCTTTTGTGCTGTCCCACGGAGTGACCTTGACGACGCCGGGCCGCAATCAATCAAGCAAACAAAAATAAGAGGAGCACAAAGCACCAGCACCCCGCGAACATCTCCCGCGCGATTGCAATGAATTTCAGAACGAACTGTAGCCTCACGGATACGCCGCAGGGGGACAGCTACACGCGCTTCTCTCACCTTGTCAATCAGTGCCGGGGGTGGGCAATACAAGAGGAAACATGAAATATGTGGGTCAGTCGGCGAGTCCGAGATGTGTTCGACCCATTTCCCCCATTTTGCCGCGTATTGAATGTCATAATATCCGCCACACGGACGCGGGACATACTCGCACATATTTTCCCTTCTGTTTCTCCAATTTCCAATTTTTCGGTTGTTTTTCGGTTTTTGGTTTTCGGTTTTATGAGTGTGTTTTTTTTCTGGTTTGTTTTTCCTGTTTTGTGGCACATGCGCGCGTTCCCCGTTCGGACAATTTGCGGCTGTACTCACGTACGGGCAACAGCAACAGCAACAGCGGTGCCTCGGGCAACAAACAGCACATTAAAAATAAAAATCATATATAAAAATTCTTGGCTGCATTGGCAGCAAAACTCAAAATTTAAATTCAAATTAAAAATTCAAATTGAGGCACAAACAGAGGCACTGAGCAGCAGCAGCAGCAGAATCAAAAGCATAAAATAAACCGATTTTGGCGTATTTTAATTTGATTTTTGCCCGTTTTTAGATGCTGATTAGACGAACGTCAATCGCATGCGGAGACACGCCTCTCTATACGTTGATTCTCAATGCGATTCTCTCGGTTTGCTCCCTCGACGACCCCATCCCCGTACCGCTGAAGGTTCCATGTGCGCTCAAACTATTCAGAAACTATTATCAATCTGTGGGGGGGTTCTCTCTGGAGAGAGATAAAGATAGACACGGAGAGCTTGAAGGTAGCAAGCAGTTCATTCCTCTTCTTTTGTTGCTTGAAAATTGCTCCCCGCTTGGCACACGCTCGGTCGAGGGGGTGGCGCCGCTTTTCCTCTTATCAAAACATGAACATTTCGCCGCGAACGCTTTTCCCAAACAAAAACAAAAGGCAGAAAGCTTCTCTCAAACACAGAAAGAGAGAGAGAAAGTAGGAAGAGAGAGAGCGAGTGAGTGATAGGAAACGAGAGAGAGAGAGAGAGAGAGAGCGAGCGCCATCCACGGAAGTCTGTAACATGACAAAAAAGCTCTTGTATAACATTTTCCGTATAACATTAATGTTTGGGTGAGTGCGGGTTGGGCTTGGAAACACGCGAATTCTGCGGAAACCCCAGAGGCGGAGCAAGCGAAAGAGGGGCGTGGGAGTTAGGCTAGGGTGTGGATTTAGGAATTTAAATAGTTGAAATAACTTTAGGGGGGAACTATTAATTGGAATACTTAAAAGATTGTTTAATTGATAAACAGAGAATTCCTACTTCATAAATAGTTTCCAATTAAAACACACATTTACAACCAATGGAAGCTGAATTTTAAGTTTTAAATTCCAAAAATAACCAAAGAAATATTCTAAAAACTCAAAAAATGTAACCAAGTGTTACAATATTTAGATGCGTAATTTGATTTGGAAATGCAGCAAACACAGCTACCTTGCAACATCTTCAGTTATCCAATAGATTGGCAAATGTTACCTCATAAAATATATCATTAAACATGCAGTGTGTTCATATTGGTAATACATAATAATATCCCCACCATGATTCATCATCATCCATGCACGAATATCATATTTACTTCACCCTCAACCCTGAGTTCCATTGTCATTTGGTGCAGCAAAAAAGATTTCCGCTTTTTTTGTGCGAAGTAAATGCATACAGATTGTGGCCATAAAAATGTTTCCTGTCGAAGGAAGCTGTTTGCCTGTTGTTTGGCTTTTATGTACTTCTTTTTTGCCTGGTTTCCCACGCAGACCAAAATGTCAATCCTGTGTGACCCACAGCGAAGAGGGTGCCGTGCCTCACCCTTTTCCTACGCCACTGCCACCGCCTTTTGGGTATAACAGCTTTTTTTGGGGCATTTTTCGTTTATTTACATTTTGACATTTTGCAAAGCTCAAGCAACTAACACACTCCCACACACAGAGACAAGTAGAACAGTAGCTCACCTTCCTCACAGAGAGAATGAGAGAGGGATAAACAAGGGAGAGAGAGAGAGAGAGAGAGAGAGGGAGCGAGCAGTTCTTCTCAGCTCCCTCACAGTTTTTGCAACTGTTATACACAGCCAGCCTGCGCTCTCTCTGTGAATTTTTTTTGCATTGAAATTTTCATTTAGATTTTCCCCAACAGAGACCGAGACAGAGACCCAACAGATATTCGTCGTACGCCGAAGCGTTCGGTCGTGTTCGCGGTTGCTGCCACTGGGACCTTGGACTCCACACCGCTGCTCCACTCCGCCCCCACTGGGTGGTGCTCCATTCGCTCCACTTAAACCCTCACAGACTCCGCTGAGAACGTGTGTATATTCGCGTGTGTGAGTGTGTTTGTGCAAGTGTCATAACTGTGTGACTAACTAATCGCTAAATCAGAAACTAAAACTAAAACTAAAGAACAAATCCCCACGTGAAACGGGTGAGGAAAGTGCTCCCACAGCATCCCAGCAGCCCAACATCCGCCGACGCTTGCGGTTCCCCGTGGCTCGTTCGAGTGCAAAATCTGTAATTGAAATTCTGCCGCTTACGAAATTTAAATCTCGAAATCTCGAACAGCAGACAAGACAAAACTTTGTTCATCTGAAAGTCAAAAAACTGTTGTGCACAGGTAAAGAATGAAACTCACACACAGAGAGAAGAGAGAACCTTTTCAATTTACGGATTGCTCGAAAAGTGCTTTAGGGGCAGGAGAATACAGAGGGGAGGGAGACTGGGGGAATAATGTGGTGGAGGGGCAGTTGGAACCTCAAAGCGACGGACGTGTCCGTAAAGTGATTTCCAATTGGTTTCTCAAATTAAATCAAAATACAATCTTCAATTCAATTTATTTGTAGAGCATTTTTGGCTGCTAATTGAAAATTGTGCCGAAAAATTGTTAGCTCTCTGTTGTGCTTGTTGTTGTTTATGGGCCGAATACTTGGAGGTTTCTGTTTAAGTTTTACCCCAACCCCCTGAAAAACAGATTTCCTTTCCAAAAATCACAAATCCATTGAAAAGCTGCGAGATATCCAATCCATTCGATCAGAGCGGACAGAGGTTGAGGCGTTAGTCGTTGGGCGGTGGGGCAGAGGCAGTTGTCATTGCTTGTTGCCGTCGCCGGTTGTACTTGAACTCGAAGCAGCCGAAGCAGCCGCAGCAGCAGCAAGCGCGTGGCATGCCGTGGCATGTGGCGTGGCGCGGTGCTGTGTTGCGCGACGAGCGGCACAGCAGCACGGCGCGTATCTGTAAATCTTTGAGATATTCTAGCTTTGGCACTGAGAATCCAGAGACACGAAACAGATAACGCTTGAATGGTGATCCGAAATGAATCACAACAGCAAGACAGAGAGAACGAGAGAGGGAGGCTGTGTGAATCAATGAATAAATAAATGAAAATGAATGGGTTGCTGAATGGATTAACACCGGTAAAGGGTGTACCACTGATCCTTGGGAATACATTTGGAATTTAGAGAAGAATTGCGAGTGATTGGGTGCTAGAGTTCCAAGAAAAAGAAGTTCCAGAAATGTGATGATGTATTAGCTGTTTAATTGTGGGAGAAAACTCTCACAGACTTTACGCTTTTTGAGTGGATTACATGATGTAGAGTCATTAGCGTGACAATTAGTTTTATTTATTTTAACGAGAGAATGAAACTCATTTACATTTTTAAAATTATCTTTTAATACTATACAAATGGTATACAAAAAGATAATGGCATAAAAAGAGAGTCGCAGACTGTAGCTCTATGACTTCCGCATCTTTTTATCAGAGTTTAGCTGATGTTTTGTTGGAAAAACTCAACTAACATGATTTATAATGTCTTCTAGCTATGAAAAATATTACTCACAGGTTGTAGAGGGGATTCCACACCAATTTATACAACTAATATAATATAATAATATAATATAATGTGTGTAAAAAAACATGCACAAAATATGTCTCGAATCTTTTAAAAAAATTATTATGCCAATACAATTTCTGGAAAGACTTGCTGATCATGAATCTCATGAATCTCATGGGAAGAAAAATCCATAAATTGTATGTTTTAGGCAAGAATGTGAACAGTAAAAAATTAACCATTGCAAATTATTTCAAATTTTAACATATTCAATGCAAAGAAATATTTATGTCTCTTGGGAAGGCACCTCCCATAACCGACAATTCTTTAAAATAGCCAGACAACTCCCATAAGGCGGAAACGTCCCCAGTGGCGGACATTGCCCTGAGCTCAGTAAAATGTCTTAAAAGTGCAGCTGTCCTCAGCATAAATGATTCGTTATAGGAAAATCCTTTATGGATTTTATTGTGAATGTTCTGCTTAAATCAAACATTTCTGAACATCAAATTAGAACTCCTTGAGTGACGAAAGGCTTCGTGAAACAATTGCGAAAATTTGTAGTAAGCTGTAAAATGTCTTGGAAGTTTAGCTGTACCCAGAAGAGACTTTTCCTTATAGGAAAATCCTTCATAAATTATATTGTAGATGCTTAGTGAAAATGAAACATTGTTGAACATCAAAAGCACTGCTCAAAAATGTCTATAAAATTCCTGTTGTATTCCATTCTAGCGAATAAAATATGTAGGCTGATGGGAGAGATAACGATTTAAAAAAAAAACCACCAGCTTCTAAAACGAATCATACATTTATTTGATTACGCTTCTCCCATTAATGTGCCTTCAAACTACAGAAAAACATGTGTGTTCTCCAACTAAAGTTTAGTCCAGCTAAATTTGTATATTTTTGCATCGTAAATTCTTGAAAATGTCGTATAATTTGTTTAGAAACTTTTGCTAAACAAAAATCAACTTAAATAGTAGCAAGAAAAAAATTAATTAAAGCCTTAAATTCATTCATGCTCTACCCTGGCCAATTTGTGTAGTTTCAGGAACATATGGAGGGAAATCCAAAGACTTGATATAAATAGAAAATTGTATCGCGTATATCGTTTATCATTACAACACCTACAATGTTCTGCCTTTCCCAATTAGTTGAAAACTTTGCCACTGTCTTCGTTTTGCCTTCAGCAGCAGCCAGTGGCAGCAACATCATCCTTTTGTGTCCTTAGGTCCTATTTCAGGTTTCCCCTTGAGGCATTTATCATTAGTTTGAAGCATCAGCTGCACCACTGATATGCAATTATCCCACTTGACTGTGGCATCCACAAACCACCACTGCCCCACAGACTCGCCCAATCCCCTACCCGTCCAACCCGCTTTTCTCTCCTTTCCACTGAGTGGCATTCAAAGGCCGCTGCTAGTTTCAATCATTCAAACACAATTAAGGCATTAAAGGACGCGATGTTGGCTCCGTGGGACAATTAGCGTCTCTCACTCTCTGTGTTTGCCTCTGTGTGGGTGTGCTGCTCTGTGTGGCTGTGTGTGTTTGGCTCATTATGCTGACATTCTGCTCTCTACACTCTTTGATCCCCCCTCTCTCACTCTCTCTCTCTGTTCCGCTTCAACCCATTTACCAGCACTTGGGCGCTGCTCATTAATTATTTACCAGCCGCCAACGCGCCAGCGCTCATCGCGCGCTCGTGGACTACAGAATGCTGAATGTTGCGTATACGCAGCGTAGACCAGCCTGAAAATGAAACAACTATCGTGTGCACAGAGCGAAATAAAAACCATATAAGCCATCTACCATGAGGTAGATTTTTGGTGAACTTGTAAAGTTTTCCCCATAACAGTTTTTTCCGGTAATCGTTGGCTGAAGTTCTAAGAATTCATAGAAAAAATCTGTGTAAACCTGAGATTTCTTGGCTAATTGCTTCAGGCAAAAAAAACTTCATTTATTTTTGGAATAATAAGTACACATAGCCAAAGGCAATGAATGAGGTCAAAAGGTAATTAAAATGAGCATCATTTTTCACAGATATTTCTCAGTAAAAATATATTTTAATTAAAGTAAGAACTGCGAAAAATATTAGTTAAATTCGGCAGCTACTGCCAGCTTTCTGCCACAAATTCCTCTATCAATTCTCACCGTGTAGTTCCTGTATTTGTTCTACGCCAACGCAGCGAACGATCTATCATTATAATGAAGCGTCAAATCTAATACATCGGACTCTCCGACTTTTGCCTTCATTTCCATGTGAAGTGTAAGGGTAGAGGAATGGGGAATGGGGAAGTGGGACATACATATATCTCTCTCGCTCTCCGACTCTCAGTGGCTGCTACACTGCCCACTGTGGTTGTTGCTGCCGCCTCCTGATAACGTTGACAAACCAGATAAAAGAACGCGATAAAAATGAAAAAGAACATGCAGGAAAAAAAACAAGAGCAAAAATGTTATAAATAAAACAAAAGACGAAAGGAGGAGTGAAGCGAAGTGGAGTGCCTGCTCAGTGTCGCTCTGTTTCGCTACGAAAGAATTATGTATGAGTATTGTATGGCATGGGGAAAGGGAAGCTGCAAAGGAAGGAAGTCGTGGGAGAGAGTGAAAGGAGGCTGCAATTCTATGAATATGAATGAGACGTCTCGCTGCAAAAGTGATTGCTGTTGTTTTGGCTGCCTGTTGTCACTTTTACTGTTAATGAGCGATAAACTTCATGAAATTGCCATTTACGCGGTTTATGGTAGAGAACAAAATCATGATATGGCGGCAATTGCGATACATACTCGTAGATTGTAATTTAGTACGTACTTAGATTACGATTGAGTCCGTATCAGGATTGGAGCTTCAGCCATTAAACTGTTTCGGGACTTCGACTTGATTTGGAATTTGCATATAAATAAATGATTCTTCCTTTCGTTTTTTATTGAAATCGGATATAGAATGCGATTGGGCATACAATTAAAGTTCATGCAGAGTTTGGTTTGCATGTACATTTCCAGTCAATCTTTATTTAAATTCAAACAGTACTTAATGATAACTAGATTCCTCTTAAGATCTGTTTCTGCTTCGTTATAATCATGTCTAGATTACCCTCAGTCTCTTCAGCTAAATTGCACTCCCAAGCTTCTACAATAATGCCAGTGATATTCCCATTCAAAATTCCACTCAAATCCATTTTCCATGCCCAAACTATTCAAACAATCAATGCCAGCTCCGATGTGTCTAATGCCGTATCATATTTCCATAATTAATGTTTACGCATCTGTGTGTGCCACAGCTTGTGTGTGTGTGTGTGTGTTTGTGTTTTGCGGTGACACTGAAACGCGGTTTTAATTAACAATTAAAATTTTCTGTCACAATTTCATATAATTTTGCGGTGGTTGTATGCAAAGGAATGAACCCCCCCCCCCCCCCGTAACCACACCTTTAAAGCATAATCTAGCTTCTATATTCTGCTATCCTGCTCGATTATGCACGACCACATTCCGTGGCATTTACCAGCGTGGCAAGCGTGTCAAAATTTTCGACAGATCGACCTTTGCCACAACCGAAGGACGAGCGATAAAAAGGGACTGTGGGGCACGCAGGTACATGCATGGCTGCATGTGGCAGAGATACCAACCACCGTGTGACAGAGTGTCTGCATAATCAAAGTGCTATGCAAATAAATTAACATCGAAATGCATACATCGTAATCGGTAATCGTAACTCAAGCAATTAATGCTCCCCCCCCTGCATCCGTGTTTATTTGTTTATTTTCGCAGATATCCGACGAAGGTAATTGCACCTGTAATCGTTGAGCGGTGGTGAGTGCGGGTGGCGGCAGGTGGGGTGGTTGCTGCCCCGTTGCGTGGTGCAGGTGGTTCGGTGGGTGGTGCGTGCTGAAGTGTTTGGCAACGAAGAGGGGACTAAAAAGGCTACGCAAGAGTAAGCCGTGGTAATCCCTAGCGTCACAAAAATAAACTTAAGGCAAAGGCATATTAGCTGTAAGGTACTAGAGGTGCAAAGGATAGGAGCTCAATTGGGTGGCAAAAAGAGCTGCAAAAAGTGCAGCAAAAACAATGGGGCTTGGGCTCAATCAGAGTCAAGGAAAGTGCTTTAAACCTTTGAAATATTATGACAGAAAGCGCTTTCACAGTGGGGCGTTTTTAGGTTTAGTTAGCACTTGGTAGCACTTCTACAATATCTATTGAAGTATGAGAATAATGCTCGTTTCCGTTGGTATCGAAGATACTGAAACATTTTCCAGAATTAAGAAAGGAATCAGCTTGTTCATAGCTCTTGCTGTTAGATCTAGTCTACATATTTATATCTCTTTTTACTGCACAACTTTTACCTGCATTGCAATCAAACATTGCCCTAAATCACATTCAAATATATTCTCATTTGCCTGCAAATACGCTCTAATGGTGCTCGCTCCCCCATTTCCTTTCAAGACCCCTAAATGCAGGCTAAAGCAGGTTCCCCCATGCCGAAGGAGTTGGGTAGTGTAGGGCTGACACTGTCTGCCTTGGTTCCTCTTCTCTTTGGGGGGGCTACCCAAGTTATCCGCAACCCTTCACAAGTTTCCGCCGCAAGGTTCATTTTACCCTTCAGCGGAGGCCAATCAAACATTGAACTCATCGCCTCATCGACAGAGCGCTGGTGCCGTTGCCTATAAATAGAACATTTTAGAGACAAACAACTGACACGAGCCGGCAGCAGATAGGGGATGGCAGCAGGGGTAAAGGAGGGGAGTGCACGAGCCCCTAGCACTAGCAGCAGGAAAAGTGGAGTAGAAGAATGAGGAAGGACTGCTGCTCCTCTGCCGTTCGCGTGCCATTGAAAAACAATTGTTTTGTCAATATTTTCACAATTTTCGCTATCGGCGGGGTTTGATCTGCAAAAGTGTTGGTTTGCAGGGGGTGTTGTTGCAGGGGGTGCAACAAAAAAATGAAGCGAATGACGAAATTTGCGAATTACAGGAAAATAGCACTCCTCGCTCGGTCCACGCCAAAAAGCAAACCCAAAAAACATCCAACAAAAGTGTAACAAAAAGTTTTCCAATTGAAGGCGCCTCCAGAAGCACACCCACAAAAGGGGCATGGTAGGGTGTAGGGTGTGAGACAGGGCTTGACGTTGATGGAGGTCTGCCACTGCCCCTCTACCCCTCACCATCACCGAGAAAAACACAGCAACAATGGGAGAGGGAGAACTCGAAAATTGTGTGGCCCCAGCGGCTGTTGTTTTGGGGTGTCATTGAACTTAATTTTGTTTTTCTTTTACTTAACCGCACCCCTCCACACTCAGCCCCTACCCCTACCCCTACCCACACCACCCACTGAAAATTGTGCCCAACGTTTTATATTTTTTATTTTTTATTTATTTGTGTGCTTTGCTGTGCCACCGATACTGAGCAGCCCAAGGGCCGTCCAGCAAGTTGTTGACTTGCACCAGCCCTACCCCTCGCTCTCTGTTCCTCTGCCAAAAGGAACAGCCTACACCCCCCCTTTATCCACTCTCCGGATGATGAATTTTTATGGAAAGCAAAGGCGAAGAAAAATCTAAGGAGATGTTGTAGGCAAACAAAGCAACAAAAGAAAACATGCAAAAAGCACAAAAAAAAAAGGCAAACAAAATAAAAGAAAAACTTTGGGCCCCGAAATGCTGTGCACTGATTGCCACAGGAAAACATTTTTCCGGAACCACGAGGCAGAAACGAATTCATTTTTGATTCCGAATTAGTTTTTGTGTTTTTTTCATGCAGAAATATTCGAAGGCAAACAAATCAAATGCAGTTCAATTTTAATAATCTTAGAAGGGAAAATGTGGCTGTAGCGGCTGTGGGTAAAGGTGGCAAATCCTCTAAGAAAAGGTACATGGAAACCTTCCCGAAAAGGCCGAGCTGTGCAGCACTCCCGTAACCTTTGGCAACGGCCTGTGCTAATATTTGATGTTCAGATTTTTTGGGGTTGTTCCTGAGGCTGTATTGGGGCTTCTCTGTTGGTCTTTCGCTGCTGTTATAGGCTCTCATTATGCACGATAATTTAAACAGCGACGGGAAAATACTAAGAGCGTTCTCATGCAACTAAATTCACTGGAATATTTAGTTGATTTTTTGCTGCAGAGAATCCTTAACATTTATTTACTGTTTGCCAGAATCGTTTACAAATGAACTTGCACACCATGTGCATTCTTCTATAGTTAATAATAATAATAATAATATAGTTAATTTAATAATTTTGCTAAACATTCACTTCACAATTGGCAGCTGATAAGCTTTTGCTGATAATTTTGCATTTTGCCCTCACAAAAGATTACAAGAAAAGGTAAACTACAAAAAATATTTGTTTCGGAAAAAAAAACACAAACAAAAATTCAATGTTTTTATCGTGTGCGCAAAAAAAAAACCCTATTTTTTTCGATGTGCAAAATAATTCGATTGCATCAGGGACGTCGTGCCATTTCCGCGAATTTTTGGATCGATAAATTCAATTTCAACAAATTTCGTGTGTGATGTGTGAAGTGAATGTGACACGATGCCGTCGGTAAAAAAAACCCTTTCTGCTGCAGAAGCAAGTTCTGCAGTGCAAATTATTGCAATATATTGGTAAAGCATTCCATGTGCTTACAGCTTCCTCTTAGTATTTTTGTGCTCTTTTTTTCTTGTCAAAAAAGCGACGCTGCAAAACGCTTTGTGGTCGACAGTGGCATCCTTAAAGTTTGAGGCCAGAGTTTTTGGGTGTTTTCTTTGCTGTTTTCTCTTCTCTCAGGTTAAGGACAAAAACGCAAGGCACTTCCTGTCAAACAGCAGAGTAGGGAGACACGGTATGTGGGTGGCCTTTTCAATTTTTAATAGCTTCTGTGTGTTGGGTGGGGTGGGTTGGGGTGGGGAGAAGAAAAAAGCATTTTGCACATACAGCAGAAAATATAATTTGCCTCTGCCACTGCCTAAAAGCACTAACAATCAAACACTCAACCAGAAGCCAGCAACCAGCAGCCAGCAACAAAAACAATTACAACAATGGGCATTTTAGCAACAAAATACAACATGAAACATTTACAACAATGGGAATACAACAACAACAACAGCAACAAAATGACAAGCTAAAGCAATTAGTTTAATGTGATTCCATCTTTCTGCCTCCTCAGAGAGCGAGAGTGGGAGTGAGAGTGAGAGTGAGAGAGAGAGATGAAGCCTGAGAAAGTTTTATGTGCCACAAATGAAATTATAGTCACAGTACAGTCACTCGCATACACATAAGGCTGCCTTGGCAACCAGAAGCCAGAGGGGCTCTCTCGCAGCTGCAATTTAAGCGCGTGGAGTGGAGTCTGCCCCTCCTTCAGGCCTCCTAAAAGCATGCTACACACAGAGTGAGAGAGAGATTTTTGCCGCCTCTTTGGCTTTCTGTCGCTGTCTGTCTGTCTGTCTGCCACCTGACACCGCCTTATCTTTGGGGTCTCACCTGCTTCACTTTTAAACATTTTAACTTTCCCCCCACCAGCCCACGGCAACGACTTTGTGGCAGGCAGTCAGGCTGTGGGGCAGCCAGCGAGCGAGCGAGCGAGCGAGCGATGCTGTCATGCACATTAACCAAATAGCTGGCGCCTTGATTTGATTATCATGTTTGTGTAGATGTGTGTGTGTGTGTATCGTAGTGTGTGTGTGTGTGTGTGTGGCAAGATTGCCATTTGACAAGCCACTTCCGCACTTGCCCCTGAAGAAAGTTCTAGCCAAAGTAGAAGCCTGCCAAGAAAGCTTTGTCATTGCTGTGGAATGGCATGGAATGCCACAATTCATTTTGACTAGAAAGTTGTTGGCCTCCCAGCAGCTAAATGGACACTTAAGAGATGCAGGTGGCCGCAAGGAGGGGTGGAGGCGGGAGACACTTCCTGGAGAGTTGCTGGAGAATGTGTGTCCCTGTGTTTTCTATGATTTAGTTGTTACACAAATACTTCGAAATATAAATAATAAATAGGCATGGAATGGCCAAACGTTGTACATCAAAAAAATCAACCAAGCGGGGATTTAATCTGAGTAAAGAAACTTATTTCAAAGATTAATTTCCACCAAAAAAAGGAGCCCAAAGCGCGTTGATTGTGGGAACCCCTAACTGAAGTATCCAGAGGGACTGACTGAAAGATAAAAATACAAATATTTACGAGTTCTTTAATCGATTTTCTAATTATTATAAGAATTATCAGCCAAGAGTTTTCCATGGACACACAGCTTCCACGTGGTAACCTTTTTGATTACCTTTTTGCCGCTGATGAAGTTTCCAACTGCCGGATAGGCATCTCGCCATCAATTGCCATCGCTGGCTGCTGTCACTATGGATGGTCGTATATCAAGGGTTAACCTTTGAGTTCGCTGGCAGGGAAAACATATTTTGACGGGCGCCTTGATTTATGCCCCATACCCAGGTCCCGTGCCCCCCCTCGAAAATGTAGGGCAAGAGGCAGGGCACTTTTTGTAATGTTTTTTTTGCTGCTTTTGTCGCATGCATGATTCATGGAGAGAGAGTCTCCAGGACCAAGGGAAAAGTCACTTGAAAATCTGTTTGCTGTTGTTGTTGTTGCTGTGATTTCCGTTGCGTAACTCCAGAGCCCATCCCCATTTCCCTTTCCCTTTCCCTTGTGGGGCTAACATCTGCAAATTGCCTGCAATAAATTTGTTCCCTGTTTTGCCATAAAACACTTAAAACGATTTGCAAAATAAAAAGCAGAAAGAAAAGCGTCAGAAAAGCAGACAACACACAGCCAATGGAAATCAGGAAAATCGAAGCCAATTTTCAGTCGGTCGGAAGGGAGGGGGCCGGGGAGGCAGCGCCATAATGCGATAACAATTTTGCGATATTGAATCGAGATCCGTTTTCCACAGAGCAACAAACAAACAGACAGAAATGAAATTGCTTAATTACTTCCCCTTTTGGCTGTGGGAAATTTATGATTGTACAAAACTCAATTTGGAAATGTGAAAAATGGAAAACGCCAAAGCAGAAAAGCAGAAAAGCAAACAGAGGCAGCGTACATGAGCGTTTAGGTCGCAGCTGTTGATGCTCTTGAAAAATTAAGATTAGGATTTTATGGGTAGATTTTTCGTGCATTTTTCATGCGATTTATCCTGCGAGCTTGAAGCAAATTTAGTGGATAAAGAAATATAAATGATTGTTTTGTTTATTCCTGTTTCAAATATGTTGGAATGCAACATAAAAAGCTCCAATACTAAGGCTGACATTTGTATCTCTGCAAATTATTAACAATTTAATTTTCTTATTTTTTATTCATGAGAGTTTCAAAAGAAATTAATGGAAAAACGTCTTGAATTTTATTTTATTGATTTCTCTTGGGAATTAATCATGTTTTCTCGTATAAAGAATTGTTGAAAGTCTTGATAAAGTGCTGCAATATTAATGGCTGCACTTTTTAAGAGCATAAATTGTGATATTTTCATAGCTTCCACTTATGGCAATTTTATGCGCCGCTGCTACCTTTAGTGCTCCCAAAAACATCGTCGAAAAACTGCAAGCACCACTTTAAGTACTACTACAAAATGGGCAAATAGAAAATAGCCAAGAGAAAATAGCAAACAACAAATAGAAAATGCCATGGAAAATGGCTAAATAAATTTTCGTAAACTCAATTCTGTTTACCAAAAAAGCAACAGCACAAACAAATGACTTCCTTTCGGGCGGGTAAAACTTTTTGCATTCATGCGAGTGTGCGTGTGTGTGCGTGTGTGGGTGGGGTAGCTCTGTGGCATGCCTCTTGCCTTGGCTGACTAAAACTTTTGTCTTACATTTTCCCATTGTGTGGCCGCCCGGGCCTGGCTGGCTGTGTTTTTGGTTTTGGCCTTCAGGAGTTTCACCGAATTGGTTATGACATGGCCAAAAAGAAATTATCAAAGAATTAGTGCTGCTGTCACGTGTCCCTCTGCACCTCTCTCCCCCTACCACTATTTGCATCTAAGCATCTGTGTTTCTACATATGCATATCCGAGCGCTTCGTTTGAGTGGCTGAAGCTGTCATCTTAGTGGTCCTAAGTGGATTACAACTTGTACGACTGGCTGCAGGAACCACTCGTAGTGCCACAGACAGAGCGGTGGGAAAGCCACTCGAGCGAGTGTGACTGCTGCCATAAAGGTGGCTACACTGAGGGAAAGAAAGGTATTGGGAGTGCAGAAGGGTGGATGTTTAGATGAGTTTTGGAATGTAATTTAGTTGGAATTTATTGCTGATATGATAGAAACCTTAAACCTGTCGCTTCTTTATTAATCAATTCAATCTAAGATTAATTTTTCTAAATCAAAGTAGATCCACAAAGATACTTCAATCGATAAGAAACATTTCTGAACAAAATTCTACTACAAAAATAATTTTCAATATATTTCAATTACCTTTCATTGCACACAATTCTCTGCAGTATTCCAGCTGTAAAAATGTTTAAAACTCTATCAACATTTTGAGGATTGATGGTTCATATCTGTATGCATAAAACAACTATAAAGGAAACCGTATATTCAGCACTCAAAAACATATTTCATTCGGCAAAGATCTTTGCAGTCTTCTTCCCCATTTAACTCACCATTTCCCGCTCAAATTTGTGTGGCTTTATGCCTAATTTTAGCACAAAGACGAGTACTCTTAGTCGTATTCGTATTGTTCTCCCTGCACCGGATGTCGTGTCTATTTAAAGGCCTTTTTGGTCTTTGGCTTCGGGTCGAAAGTTCGCTGGCAGCTAATTGAAAATTGAAAAAAATACACGAGCGGCAAATTAGCGTAGAGGAAAGCAAAGAGTTTTGGGTTGGACCTTCCCCGAGATACAAAAAAAAAGAAAAAACTACAAGGGGAAACCAAAGCAACACAATGGCCAGCCCAAAAATAGGCAAACAAAAGCAGACAGCGGAGAGGGGGTTTGGGGTTGAGGATGAGGATGAAACCCTGAATGAAGAGAGACGACTCCGACTGGACTGGACTCGATGAATGAATGAATGAATGTTTGAATGAATGGAACGGTCGAATGAATGGGAAGCCTGACCTTTTGGGCAAAGGTTCGTAATCGGTCAGCGGCAGACAGACAATGGCTGAGGCAATACTTTGTGGAGAGAGCTGGTTGAGGGGAAAACGCTAATCAACTTGGGAGGAACTTTAGTTCTGGCTCATTTGCAAAGGTATAACGAGGACACAGCGAGAGAGGAATGAACCTTTCAGGGGTTTCAATCCCATTCAATCGATGGCTTAGAATGCAACCAACTTTTCCAACATGCAGCTAAAGCTTTCCCCTTTTTTCTCTCTATTTTTGCAGGAGCAACACGTCACTGGAATTTTAATCAAGGACCGCAGAAATGCAGTCAGAAGCAAGTCAGGCGCGTGGCACAGATACAACGCGGCACTAATTGAGGCACAGCACGGTCAGCGCGACCACGTCCACGTCCAGGGCGAGGACTAGGACCAGAATCATGGCTTCATTTGTATGCAGACCAGGAGCATTCAGAGCAACAAGAGCAACGGAAGTGCAGAGCAGCGGCTAAGCGGAAGCCAACAGCCGCAGCACAGGAAACAACAGAGGGAAAACACAAAACGCACACAGAAAACAGCAGCAGCAGCAGCAGCAGCATAAAATTACAGGAAGAGGATTTGGATTTGGATTTGGATTGGGATCTCTGATTCGGTTGCAGGATGATGAGCGCCGGGGGTACGTACATCTCCACCGCCAGCGTGGAGGTGCCACAGGCGCTGCAGGATGGCGAAAAATTCATACGATGGGATGATGTGAGTGCAACCAAAAATTAAGTTACTCAAGCAATAAGTGGGGGAAAAAGTGCAGGGAGCAGTGAAGTATGATTGCAATTTGTAGCAGAATTTTGAAACATTTTGGAGGGATTTTTGATGGATTTTCAAACGAGATTAGTGGAAGTTAATAGAGGATGGAACGTTGTTGATTTAGTGATCATTAAACCTACCTCTGTATACCCTTCTCTAGATAGAGAATGAGAGTGAAAAGATGGTCTGCTCCTATTAATGTTCATTTATTGAAATATTTTCTATTATTTTCTAAGACCTTCTAAGACCTAGTTCGAATAATCATTAATATGCTGATTAATCCAACTGGTAAACGCATAAACCGACGTGTAAACCGAAGGATATTTGGTCATCGTGCAGGGCACATAGCCCCAGGACACAACGCCCACCTGGTAGGCAGTGCCGTCGGCAGAACGACTGATCAGCGGACCGCCACTGTCGCCATTGCAGGCGCCGTCGGGGGTGCCGGCCTTGTGGGTGCACACATTGCTGTCCACCAGTTTGCTGTCCTCGGGCATGGCCGCCAGGCAGGTCTCATAGTCGAGAATGTCCACATCGAGCTTCTGCAGCGTGTCCGGCTGTCCGTTGGAGCCGTCCTTGCCCCAGCCGTAGAGGGTGCCGCTGGTGGTGCCCGGAAGATTCTTGGGTGGCAGCGCGATGGTGGAAACGGGCGCGAAGCCATCCCGGGAGATGGCATTCAGATCGAAGGGCGTCTCCAGGAAGAGCAGAGCAATGTCGTAGGGTCCGGCTTTGCCCGGGTAGCTCTCGTGGATCAGCTGGCGAGTTATGCTGGCCTTTCGCACTTGGGTGTCCTCGGGATTGCTGCGACTGTGGCCAGCAGCCACCGCCAAATAGTAGTCCTTCGTGAGGCAGTGGGCGGCGGTGAGCAGAACATCCGCACGAATGATTGAAGCAGCACAGAGGGATACTCCCTCTAAACTCTGCAGGGAGACGATGTAGGGAGCCTCTCCGGGCTGTGCCTCGTAGCCGTTGATGATGCGTCCCTCCGGGAATCCTGGCTGGGCGATCGTGTGGGCCGACACAGCGGCCACTGCGAGTGCAAGGAACAGCACAAATTGTCTCATGCTTTCGGCTGTTGGTTTGCGTTTGTTCCACCAGTGGGTTTGGCATTGATTTTTATAGGCGGGAGGGATCTAATCTTTTGTTTCCTTATCGCTGGCCGAAGATAGTCGCAGATTTACGATCCTTGGGGGGTGCCAATAAAAGTGTGGCACCATCCACTACACATCTATCGGATCTCTACTTCACTTTGGAGTTGCTCGAATAATTTGCTCGAGTGTCGTATGTCGAGTCTCTCAAGTTGTCACTTGACTTCGAAGCTATCGATAACCCTTCAAGTGATAAATCAAAGTGTTAGACTCTTTAGATTGGTTTTTCAGACATCTCTTCAAACACAGATAAGATACGTTTTGGGCGTGAATGAACTTGGGACTTATTGGCCAAACATCAGTGAAAAGGGTAAAGATATTTTTGCCTCTGAAGAGAATTTCAATCCATCTAATTAAATCACAAAAATTGACGATGAAGAAAGTGGGAGAGCTATTATTTTATCAGAGATAAATCATTGCAATCGGCTTATGTTTATAGGGAGAATGATCTTAAATGTTGGGTGCCTCGGCACTCCCTCTTAATATTTCCCCATGGCGCTTCCACTATCTGTGGTACACCCGTACTCCTATGATTACTAGTCATGACTAGCTACATCTAAAGCAGGTACTTTCTCATAAAAGGGGGTACATTATTTCCGTTTACTTTGTGTACAAATCAGAGCTTTCTGCTCGCGAGCTTTCCCATTCAGCGCCCGTGCCCTAATCTCTTTGATAAGAAATAGACTGGAACTGGCACTGGCACTCTGCCTCTGATTGGCTCTATCAATGGCACACGCCTTCGCCGAAAAACCCGTGGCCTTTCCAGTCACGATTACTGGTTATAGTAGCGCCATAAATCCAGATCAGCCCCCTATGCCCAATCATGGCCATAAATTAGCCAATCTCTGGCAAACCCATGATCAAAACTTAGACTTTAGACGAATGCATTTATTTCACCATCCATCAGTGGTTCTTCCAACAACTTCTCAGTGGAATCGCAGAGTGGATTCCCTTGGAAGTTGATCTATAAGAGTAGAACTCCATTCCCTTAGAAGAGAGCGTAGTAGGCGGTCTGCTTGGCCTGGATCCAGTCGGTGTAGGCGGAGACGCGGGTGTAGACGGAGGGCAGCTGGGCGAGTCCACAGGGAATGTAGCCCCAGGAGACGATGCCGACCAGCTCGGAGGGTGCGTTCTCGGTCTCCACGACCAGAGGGCCGCCAGAGTCACCGTTGCAGGCGGACACGCTCTGCTGCAGGGAGGAGGAGCAAATGTTCGATGGCTCCAGTGGGGCATTCTCGGGCAGGGCATCGGCGCACTCCTGGTAGTTGACCAGCTCCGTGGTGACGGTCTGCAGGGTCTTGGCGGCGGTCAGAACGTACGACTTGGGCTGTCCCCAGCCGTACAGGTGGGACTCTCCCTCATGGACCTCCTCGCGGGTGGGCAGGGTAGCGGGCTGGACCCACTCGTTGAACACGAAGGGTTCGCTCACGTGCAGGATGGCAATGTCGAAGGGTCCAACGCCTCCAGTGTAGGACTCGTGAACGCGGCCAAAATCGATCAGACGCTGCTGGGTGAGCTCATCGACCTTTGCGCGGGTGTGCAGACCAGCGATGGCGCTCATGTTCACGGGGTTGGAGATGCAATGGGCAGCCGTGAGGATCCATTCCTTGCTGATGATGGTGCCGCCGCAGATGTGCGAATGCTTGTCGAACTTGGTGGCCAGCGAGACGATGTACGGGGCAGAGTGGGGCTCCGCCTCGGTGCCGTTGATCACGAAGCCAGTGGCAAAGCTGGGGATCAAATGAGCGAATTTGTCGCTCAATTTGCCAGCCTGAGCGGTGGCCAGCAGAGCCACCAGAATACTCAAAGCAATCACAAACTTCATTCTGTGCGTGTCGAAGGAGTTGGATTAATGTTTGCCAGTGCCGAGGGTAACCTCTTTTATAGTCGAAATCCGCTGCCAGATTAGCGAATAGATTTATGAATGGTGTTTCGAATATACTGCGATTACACGCGGCTATTCTTATGAGTCGATTGGGATCTGCACTGCGATAAGGTTACGACGCGGACTGTGGGTTTTGCCCTTGAAAGCTGTGCGTAAACCCAAAGCTGAGGAGAGTCAGTGAGAGTGACAAAATGAAGGACTTTTGCAGTCAGGCTGCTGGTTTGGACACCCGTGGAGCTAAGGCTTCATTAGAGCACCTGTGGAGGTGGTGGAGGGGCTTCCACTTTAGAGCTCCCAGTCGGAGGCGAAAGGCTTTAGAGGTGAAGGAAGGGCTTCCCGCGTTAGTGCCGGCCCCTTTAGAGGTGCGTAATGTGGCCACTGAGGTGTTGACAGCGCAGCGCCACAAGGTCGCCAGGGGTCCAACTCGCTGCCGCTCGCTGGCATGAAAGGATGCTAAAAATATGGCAGCAGAGGCAAAGGAGAGGCAGAGGCCTTATGGACCACTGGTCAGAGTCCGGTTACTGCTGCGGCGGGCGGACTAAGCCAATTAAAAGCACATTTCACGGCATACAAAGTTCTCGATGGTTCGCTCGCTGCCTGCACCCCGATCAAACCGGACATCAACCGCACTTTTGCGTAAAAACATTTTTAAAACAACAACAAAAAGGGAGGAAAAGGAAAGGGGAAATGAGCGAGAAAATAGAGGGAAAACACACCAACAGGAAAACGCGCCGGGGCGGCAGACAGCGCCATGTGGCCTTAATGCCACTTTGAGAGCCAGTTGGCAGCCGGCAATTATGGATGCTGGTGCACCAGGGAAGGACATGGTGCAGCAGGGATATGCACTGCATGGAAAAAGGGGTTATTGCATGGACAAAACACGCCGGCAAAGCCATCTTCCATTTAAGAGCATTTTGCGGTGACATTAAGAAGAGTTTCCAATGCCTTTCAATTAGAGGCAAAAAGTGATGGCGCAAAGGCAAGCCAGTTTTTAATGGGTAATTGAATGACTATTGGAAAGATATTAAAACTGTAGTTTAAAATCTAAATGGGCAATGCTTGGAAGATTATATTTCCTATTGGTAAGATAGAAACCCAATCCCAAGAGTCGTTTACTATGGTTGGAAAAGTTCGAACTTCAGCTGGTGTTATGTCCATAGACTTGGCTAAATACTCATCTAAATAAATTGGAATAATCGAGCTAAAGTGCAGTTTTCTTCAATATATTTTTTGTACTCCAATGGGGCCCTTGAGCAAAGTCCAAATATTCTCACTCTCTTTCGTATTTCAATCAAAACTACTTTCATCTCTTTTCTAGCCATCGATAGCTCTTCCACTTTGAGAGCTAAGTTCTTATCAAAACCGAATGAATTGCGCGATTAAAGATAGCTGGAAAAGAGCACGACAAGCAGTACTTTTGGGTAGTTTAACTCTTTGGGGAATTTCTCTCCCATCACCTCCACAAATGGCAGTTGGCAAAGCTTAAAGCTAACGGCCATATAGGAAGGGAAACCTATGGGAACTAGACCTGTGAAAGGCGCATTAAATGGAAAGAATCATTATTTAGAGTCAGAGCATTTTATTAGACAGGTATCCCTTCAGGCACTTAATCTTCCCTTAGATAAATATGATAGAATACAAGGTTGAATAGTGACCAAATAGTAGCTAAGACGGCATGAGGAAATACTCTATTCATTTAGTAGTAAGAACATCTCAAGTAAAAGCCAATTTTTCATGTGTTAGTTGCTTATAAATGCTCAAGGAATATCCTAGAAGAAATACACAAAAGAGCCAAGAACTTTTCAACAACAAAGGCAATCCATATTCTGCAACTCTTTTCTGCCCAAGAGCACCTTCAATTCGTGTGGGAATCTCTCTCTCTCTCTCTCTCCCAAAAGCTCTAGACTCTGATCGGCGCACTATAAAATCCTCGTCACTCGATCGCAAACCGTTTAGACCTATTGTGGTTCCCATCGTGGAACTTCGCATCTACGAGTAATCAGTAATCAGTAATCGTACCACAAAAATAAATTCACTGCCGTAAAATGCTATCGCTCTGCGTACTGCTGCCACTTGTGGCACTCGCTGGCGCCGCCTCACTGCAGCCGCACATTCAACACCTGGCAGCGCGGGAAACTGCAGTAGACTCTCCACTCCCCGTGGAGATCTCAGCACGGATCATCGATGGCTACGATGTGCAGGGTGTGGACAATGTGCCCTATTTGGTATCGCTGAGCCTCACAAAGGCCACCTACACGCATCAGTGTGGCGGAGTGCTCATCGCCAAGTCGTGGATTGTCACCATTGCCGCACACTGTGTGGAGGGAGTGCGCAGCTTCAATGGAGATATCCTCGGCATGCCCGTCTATGCGGGTGTCAGCAATCGCTCCAATGTGACCGCCGCTCAGGTGCGTCACGTGGACTTTGCCTCCGTTCATCGTTCGTTCAATGGCAAGGCGGGCAGCGACAACATTGCCCTGCTGCACGTCTCCCAGCCATTTGTGTACTCTGCTCGTGTCCAGCAGATAGCCCTGCCCGACATGGAGGAGGATTACGCCGGCAAACTGGTCACCGCCTATGGCTGGGGCCTCACCGACGTAGAGGGCGATGAGTTCTCCAAGCAGCTGCAGTATGCCTTTGCCCCGCTGCTGGAGAACTCCCAATGTGAAGTGCTGCTGCCAACCGATGCTCCTCTGACGTCCAAACAGGTCTGCTCCAGCGTCAAGACTTGCTACGGGGACGGTGGCACTCCGCTCGTCTACTGGCCCATCGATGGACCCGCGGAACTGGTGGCTCTCGGCTCCTGGAGCTACATGCCCTGCGGCTATGCCAATCGTCCGACGGTCTACACTGCTGTCTCCTCCTATGTGGGCTGGATCTATGGCACCATGGCGGCCTATTATCAACTCAATTGAAGCCCTTCGGCCCTTCGAATAGATCTTTTTGCGTAATATTTGTGCATTAAATTAAAGTCTTGTGATGAGTGTTTGCCATATCTTATCGATGTGGGAATATCTACTGTATTTCTATTGCCCGATAAGTGGCGTATTGATTGCTACGAACAATCCAACAAGCTATTTATTGTTCAACAATTTACGATTAACGATCAACGATCAACGATCAGCGATCGGTTTGTAGATACAGTAAGCACAGCTGCAAATCAGGGTTGAATGAGTGGCAAATGAGACACGAAAAAGTGGCAAAAGAAACACGAGGCAGCAGCCAATAGATGCCCGAGAAAGTAGAAGTAAACGTGGAGGTGTAAGCTGTCTCAGGCTAAAGGTCTTCAGCTGATTGCTCCTTCCTGCCTGTGTCAGTTCTGAGCTCCCTCAGCAGCCACCACCAACAGCGCGACAGACTTTGGCTGATGGCTCGTCCCTCAAGCCTTAACCCAATCCCAGCACCCAACTGTAGAGGCATCTCCATCGCTCTGCTCAAACTTCAACAGCAGCCAAAAGTTGTGCCAAAAACTTTTGCTCAGGTGCCGTGCCGTTGGCTGGCCGGGGAATACATATTTTATGATATAATTTGCATGTAGTTTGCACAGCCAGGAGCAGGCACAGGCAGCTGCTTAAACTCAGTCTGCTCCACATTTGCATACTGCTGGGGCACACCTAATGCACTTTGGGACAGAGTCAGGCAGGGAGGGAGGAACTCGTAGCAACCCTTTTAGGACTGTCGACAGTCCCTAAGCATGATTGACAATAGCACGAGGGAATGATGTGTGACAATCGTCAGCAGCAGATGTGACAACACACATTCCGTATCCTGTAGCTGCCTCATTCCGCTTCCTCGCTCTTCCTGCTGTGTGGCCCTGTGCTGCTGAGGGAGTCCTTTGACAGGGAACTGGATATCCAACTGTTACATCAATTGAATTATGCATGCAATCGCTTTTATCCTAAACGCGCACAAACCAATAGATACACAGCTACAGAGACTTTTTTTGGCTTTTAATATTTGAAAATCGTGTCAAGTGTTCTTCTCTTAGCATTTATTGAATTTCCATAGAATTTTGTGCATATTGAAAGAGAATTAACAAAGTTTTCTCGCTCAAAACTCAATTAGTATTTCCCGAAATTAGACAAACAGTAGAATAGGGAAAAAGGGAAAAGGGAAAAGGAAAAGTGGAAAAGCAAGCAGCATGCAGGACAACACTCGAATGGGGATTCCAATTAGCGACCACCAGCGAACCCTTTTTTGGCACAACGAAAATCTTCGGAAAATATGCGACTAATTGAAAATCCCCACAGCTACACACTTTTCCTTGGGGCCATTGAATCCGAATGAATGTTTTCAATTTCAATTATTCCCATAGCAGTGGGCAAGGGAAAGTCCACTTTTCTTTCCACTTTGCCACCTCGAAGGAGAGTTCATTAAACCCACCGAAAAATACAATACCCGCCAGAGCAAAGGGATAATGAACTCGGCAAAATTAAACACGACTAAGGGGAGAGCAGGCGAACAGAGAAGTATTTTCATTTGCTCATCAATTTTTGGCCATAATAACCGAAACATTCGCCCCCTAATCTTAATGGCGGCCAATCCTTTGGGGAGGTCAAGGAATGCCACAAAGGAGCGAGTCCTTCGAGAGGTACTTTGTTGGCTGAAGATACTTGCGTGACCAGAACACACTTTTCCCCTGCCCACTTTCTGGCACAGACATCCATCTAGTCATCCATCGAGCCATCGCTCTTGTGTTGCAGGTTACTCTAGCTGACTTTTTTTGGGCCCTCAATCCACTCACTGTCTGGATAAACATACATTAGAGCTCCGCAATTTAATGCTGAACATTTAACGCATTGTTTCCGTCGCTTCCAAGATAATAGAAAGTACTGGGAAGTGAGCTAAAGAAAGGGTAGATTCGGGGCTGGAATGTTTAGAGACACTTGAAGACTGATCGTTTGTCGCTGTTTTATTTGAACCATGATCTATGGGAGATATAAGTTAAAGAGCAACGACATGCAGCTTACCCTTCGTTACAATCTTCTCCTTGCTAGACTTGGCAGAAAAAGGTTTCATATGCTTGCAATTTCTACAGAGACACCAATCTATGAGAGCTTTAGCATGTATTTAAGAATATTCTGCATTAAATTTAGCAAAGAAAAGAGCAACTGGCAAGAGCTTAAACTCTCATTATCTTCATTTAATTTCATCGGCTAATCACACTTCCACTTTGACCTACTGTTCCAATTCCCAAGCATCATCCATGTGCTCCATAATAGTTGCTAATATCTCCATAATTGAGGAACATATTCAGAAGTTATGCATTCATAAATTAAACATAAATGCTCTTTCTTGTGGCTCCATTCAAAAGCCATTATACCCACTCTACTCCAGGGTACTCGCAAGACGCGGAAAAGACATATTTTGTGGCTCGCAGATTGCGTCTTTGCTTATTTGCATGAATATTTCACAAAATACGAGTAAAATATTTCACTTTTGGCTCGAAATATTCCGTGGCTGGGTGGGGTTGCTGCCTTGTGGCACATCTGTTTGGCATTGCCACACACACACACACACACAGGGGACTGTGGGACTGTGTGACTGGGTACTGCGGAGGCATTTTCGCATACTTTTTCGTTGGTTTTTATGAATGAATGAATGCTTAAATATTTATGGCCGCCCCATGGCGGAGGAGGCTCATTTAATTCGACTTAAATAATAAGCAGATGACAGACGATAGGCAATGGGAGTGGGAGTGGGACTCGTACTGGTTGCTGCCTGCACTTGGGGACCGTCCGCCGCCCTGTACGATTTGCGAGCCATTCGAATGAGAAATTGGCCAGAATAAATTCATTAGCCAGGCAGTTCCCACAGTTCAATGAACCCCATGCATTGGGGGAATACTCACACATGACTGGGTGTCTGTCTGTTTGTGTGTACTTTTTGTTGTTTGTTTGTTTCTTTATTTTGGACCCGAACCGGGAGCTGTTTCAGTTTCAATTATCAATCTTAATTCATTTCTGGATTTCCTCTCAATTTCTCTTGCAGGACTCGGGCACTGGCCTGCCCGTCACGATGCGTGTGGATGCCAAGGGCTTCTTCCTCTATTGGGTGGATCAGAACAACGAGCTGGACATACTGGATATCGCCACCATACGGGATGTGCGCACGGGACAGTATGCCAAGAAGCCAAAGGTGCGTATACGTTATGTGATGGTTGGCTCGCTGGGAGGGAGGGAGTTGCTTGCCTCCTCGCAGTCACAGGCACATGCTGTGGGTGGGGGAGAGTAAAGAAATATATTTGTCTGGTTTTCACACGCACAATAGAAGGCAGCAGCAGCAGCTGGAGTGTGTGTAATGGTGGGTGTGAGGAGTGTATGCCCTGCCACGAAGCATGTTATAACTTTTTCATGATGTGTAGAGTTGGGTAATCGACTATGTCGGGTCCATGAACATCCTGCCCACCCAGCCCCCTCCTCCACATGATGAGTTCTCCCCAGGGACATGCCACACAGCCCCTGCTCTGATAGCTAATCGCATATTCAATGCAAGCACGCACCATGTCACAGGCACACACACACACACACACACACACAAAGTGTGGCAGCCCTCCAACCGGTTGTAGGTGTGGACTTGCTTTTTGCTGGACATTTTTCGGCTGTATAACAACTCCTCGATTTTAGAAATTCTCGCTCGAGAGAGAGAGTTTCCAGCACTAAAAAATAGTTGGCTCTGCTGCAACCACCACATTGAATCACATTTCTTTTCCACCTTCCGTGTGGAAAAGTGTGGATTTCAAGCACTCAATTCGGAATTTCCAAGCTCCTTGCTACTTCTTGGGAATATTTTGTGCACTTTAGAAGGTCTCTGTCTCTCTCTTGCTCTTTGTATGGCAGATTTAAGTGTTCAACAAATGCTGAAGAGTACAAGTTTGAGAGCTAATTTGTAGCATTATAAATCAAGATTTTAAATTTAAAAATTTAAGCATTATTTTCCTCCTTTATGGTAGTTTTTGAACACATTTATTCTGTCTTATTATCTTTGTCAGCTGATGGCCAAAATGTAGCTCAATGTAGCCTTTTTACCAGCACACATTTGTGACACTTTAATGCAATTATTAACTCAATTTTCCCTGCGGTCTGACAGGCGCTAATTGGAAGCTGTGCAGAATTTAATATTTGTTGGAATGGGCGTGGGCAATGGCCAAATAGCAGGCAAATGTGTCTCGACAGCAAGATAGCTGCCAAATTTCAATTTAATTTCTGTATTTCAAACAAATTGTAATCCCAGGCAAGTGCCAAGTCATACCTTTTCAAAGGCAAATTCAATACTAAGGCTCAAATATATCTTAGGCAAGCTCTATCTGAGCTGCACCAAAAATATTCCTAAAATTAAGTTAAACATGTTTAAGGAGCATACAACCTTCGTCTTCATTTATCTCGTTTCTCTCGCGTATTCCCTCGTTAATTCTTTTTATATTTCTGTGGTCTGATGTCTTGCTTGTTTATAGACAAAATTTATCAAAACATATATTATATTGTTGGCTTTTGGCGTTGCATACAGCAAGCAGCAGCATCTGCATGTTGATCCCCAATCTGTGTGTTGAATTTTAGAGGGCGTTGATGACGATGGCTGGCGATGGCGCGTATATCTTTTGTGGATTACGAGCTAATAAAATGTTTGGGCCAGCAATTGAAAGCCAATTACGGGTTGAAAGACGAACAGATTTCCTTAGAGCCAATACCCCAAGAAGCAGAAGGGTAGTGTGGGTAAGGAATAGTGCAGGTAATCCTCCTCCTGCTGCTGCTGCTGCTCCTTGCTGAATCTTTCGCTTAGTTTTTGTGCAGCCAAGTCACGTGCGTTCCTTTCCTTGGCATCGGGATTTCCATTTTCCATGTGTGTGTGTGTGTCCTGTGAGTGTGTCCTGTGTGTGATCTTCTGCAACACCCACTCCGCACGATTTTTTCCCGTTTTACACAATTTTCTTTTTCATGGCGTGGCTCTGCCTCTCTCCGTGTGTGTGTTTGCGTGTGTGTGTGTAACCAATACATTTATCATGGCAATGACAAGGCAACATGCTTTCATTTCCACTGGGTTTTCCCTGGGTAAAGCGTTTTATGTAAGCAGCGGGAGACGGCGACGGGAGACGCAGCTGCTCCTTGGACCAGAAAAAAGTCATTGGAAATCGTGTCTAAGGTCGCAATTCCATTATTGAATTAGGTTCTCTCTCCCATAAATGTGGGGCAATTATTCAAGCAGCAAAAGGAAGTGTTGCAGTGTGAGAGGGAGGTAGAGAGAGAGAGAGAGAGAGAGAGCTGAATCCTTGAGGCACCTGCGTTTTCCTTGCTTGCAATTTCCTTGGCTTGGCTTTGGCTTCGGCTTCCTTCGCGCATTGTCCGTTGTATAAATCATGGGCGGCTGTCGCACAATTCCCGAGCAGAGCCTAGAGCCACGCCCATTGCCCCAACTGATAATAGTTTGCAGTTTTGTAGTTTTGTAGCTGCTGCAGTAAGCGACGGAGACGGGGAGACGACAGACCCAAGGCCACAGTCAAATGAGTTTTGTTTTTCGTGTTTGTGTTTGCTTCGAGCAAACGGAGGAAGCAGCAGAAAAGCCAAAGGAGAGACCAGCAAAGAGAGGAGAGGAGAGAGACTGTTGCATTAATTAAATGCACAGAACAGAGACTCGAAGCAACGCGTGGGCGTTGGCCACGCCCAAACGCACACAGAGGCATACACGACCACACGGACACACACGCTTGAAAAAACACGCAGACACCAGTGGATGCAAATATGTGATTAACTCGAAAAAGTTGCAATAAAACAAGGAGAACAAAAATGCAGGAAAAGGGAAAGCAGAAAGACTAAGAGTGTGAGCAAAATTGTGCATTAATTAAAAAATGCATCAAAAGTCCAGTGAATCGAAATAAACTGAACTGAACTGGACTGTGGAGAGCTTTATTAAAAAGCGCTTGGCGAAAAATGATTGAGGGAAATGGCAATGGGAATGGAAAACGCTCACTTAGGAAGTGAATAATTATTAAGGGGGTGAAAATGAAACGAAATTTACACCAGAGAAGGAGGAATATTTCAGGGAAATGAAAGCACAGATATAGCGACTAAGAGCTGAGTTTTCAAAGCAAATATTCTATAAAAAACTTAATGATTATTCCAAGATCATTACAAAAGAAGAACAGATTCAATCACAGAATGATAAAAATCAGCAACAGGAGTAAGAGTATAAAAAGAGATACAATCCAAATGCATAAAGTCCACGGTAGCAGAGGAACAGATTGAATGCAGATCTTTGGATGGGCAGATGGGCAGCGGGAATCTCGAAACCATTCCTCAACTCTTTTCTGGCATTTCAAACGCTTCACACAGATGCTGCTTCAGCCGATTGAGTCTCCTGTGAATGGATGTGCAGGAGACGCGATTTTTGCGATTGCAACGCTTCAGCTGCTGCTGCAACTGTTGCACCGCATCGATCTTGGCCAGATGATCCTGCAGCAGCGGGTTGCCGCAGAACTTATTGCAGCAGACAATCGGATCGCACTTGTGCTGCGTGGCAAGGTACTCGGCGGTGCGGCATTTGACATACTGACGGTGGCGCATCAGCTGGAGGTATTCCCGCTGCTGGCGCTGCTTGTCGCGCCGTCGCATCTCGCGGATGAGCGGCGTGTCCGACTCCTTGTCACAGTAGTTGCACAGCTCGCAGGGGCAGTCCTTGACGGTGTCTTTGCCATCACCATCACCATCGCCGCCTTCGCCGCCACGTTTCTTGTTCTTCCGCCCACCTTTCTTGCCCTTTTTGCCATCTCTGTCCTTGCCGTCCCTGTCCTTGCCATCGCCATCTTTGCCGTCGCCATATTTGCCATCACCATCCTTGCCATCGGTGCCGGTGCCGGTGCCATCTCCGTGCCCCGTGCGGCTGCCGTGCGAATCGAGCGAGGAGCGGCTTCCATCCTTGCGCCTGCCACCCTCACCGTCGCCATCGTCATCGAGGTCGCCTCTGTTCCGCCTGCCGCCTGTGCCATCATCGTCCCCCTCCATTTTTCTGCCCCCATCCCGTCCGTCGCCCTTGCCTTTGTCTTTGTCCTTGCCGTCAAAATCGTCGCCAAAACCTTTGCCACCCTTGCCGCCTTTGCCGTCACCGTCCATGCCCTCCCCGCCCTTGCCACCTTTGCCATCCTTTCCCGCACCCTTGCCGCCCTTGCCCGTGCCATCGTCGTCTCCATCGCCACCCTTGCCGCCATGCCCGTACTTCCCATCTTTGCGGCTCTTCCGCGTGCTTGTGCTTCTGCGGCTACCCCTGTCGCCACCCTCGCCACCCTCGCCATCCTTGCCAGCGCCATCTTTGCCGCCGCCGCCGCCGCCATCGCCGTCAGACTTACCCCCGGCACCGCCATCAGCTCCCTCGGGGACCATTTCGCCACAGCCCTGAGTCGGAGGATCGCCCGGCGCCTTGCAGCACTTCTCGTAGTCCTGGCAGATGGTGTTCTGATCTCGACTCTGCTCGAAGCAGCCCAGCATTCGCGCGTACAGCTCATCGTAGTCCTTGGGCTCCTCCTCCGTCGATGTCTGCGCCGCCGCCTGCTCCCGCCTGAAGGCCTCGTCGATGGCTCGCGGATCCTCCTTGTACTTTCTCCACTCGTAGTCGGTGCACTGGTTCTTGGGTTGATCGCAGGACAAGTGACACATGGGATGCCGCAGGCTGTGCTTCCGCTTGCCGTGCTTCCTGGGCGTACGCTCCATGCCCAAGGCGCTGGTCAGGGGTATGGGAGGACCTCGCTTGTCCTCGAAGGGAGGACTAGTGGGATCCGGTGGCGGACAGTGCAGCCATGTGAAGGCGTAGTTGGGCGACAACTTCCGCTTGATGGTGGGCATCCGTGCCAGCTGTGAGCGCAGACACTGACGATTCAGCACGTAGGCGCCAGTCGGCTTGGGTTTGGGTTTCCACTGCGGCTTTAGCTGCTTCGGGAGCTTCGCCTTTACGCCGCTGGCTGCCTGGAGGCTCTTGGTCAGCGCTTGATTAAAAAGCACCGCTTCGGGATCTTGAATGCCACCGCTGAGGCCGTACCAGCCGAGTGTTTCCTTGTTGGGAATGTTTGTCCACGCTTCCAGCACATTGTCCTTACGCATGTCGAAGAGCCGCTCACAGCCTGTGGCCTCCAGGGAGTCGGACATCCACCTTAAGGTCTGCTGCTTGTTGCACCGCGAGATGGGCGGACGTATGTTTGGGTACGTCTCCACCTGCTGGTATCTCGTGGTCTTGCAGTTCTGCTGTCGCATCCAGTCGTAGATTGTAATCTCCTCCAGCGGCATGCAACCCGCAAACACCGGTGGCTGCCCCACCGACTTGGCTGCATCATTCCTATCCTTTGTCATTTCTGCAGAGTGTAATGTGGGAATGTCCTACCTAAAACCGATTCGGGTCCAAAACAAACAAACTTATTTTTTAGATTTTACAAACGCAAACATTAAAAACCAAAAATTAAAATTACACTCTGAAAATTTAGATGTTGTAGGCTCAACACATGATTTCGAACTGAGTTTGTGGAGGCTTTTCCCTGTCAACGAAAGACAGGGCGAGAGTGTAAAGTCAAGGTGCACTTTGTGTCGGGGGAAAATGTTTCCTAAAAAATAGTTGGCAGAGAAAGTTTCAAGAGTCATCGTTTCCTCTTTGTTAGCCCTTCGATGTCTTCTGTTCTTGGTGCAATGTTTGCCACGAGTGTTACTGATACTTTCCCAGGCATCAGCTGGGTGTCGTTTAGGCCACTCCATGGTACAGTAATTGCGCCCAAAAAAAAACCATTTTGCAACATAAAATAATAATAATAATGAAACCCGGCAGATTCGTTCTTATTTTAGCTTACTCTTGGACATTAGACATTAGAAATACACTTCTTGGACATTATAGAGAGACAAACTTAGAGACAATCACACATTCGCTTGCAGAGGCGACTCTTAAGGTCCTCCAGGTCGAACAGCAGCTGATTGCCGACGATTCGATGCTTCTTGCCAAGCAGCTGCTGCAGGTCCTGCATTGCCTTGAGGCATTCGCAGTACTCCCCGAGCTTGGGGTTGCGGCAGAAGGCGTTGTCGCTGACAATCGGATCGCACTTGTGCTGTGGGGCAGGATATTCGGGCGTGCGGCATTCCATGTACTGGCGGTGGCACATTTGCTTATAGTATTCCCGCTGCTGTCGCAGCTTTTCCTGACGCTGCAACTTGCGCATCAGCGGTGAGTCGGGTAGCTTGTGGCGCCGCAGAAACTCACACATGTCGCAGGGACACGGCGGACACTTGTCCTGCTCCGTCTTGCCCTTCTCCGGTGGCTGTTCGGGTTCCCCACCATCGCCATCAGCTCCAGGCGGTGCTTGATCCTCGATGCCAGGCGGTGGCATGTCTGGCTGCTCTGACGGTTGCTGTGGCATTGGCACGATGGGTGGTTTTCCTTCAGGTGGATATTCCAGACCATCCCCAGATTCCTGCGACACGCTGCACAGCGGATCGTTGGGCGGACACTGAGGTTGGCCTGTGAAACAGTTGGGATCGTTGGGATCGCATTCCGGCTCAGAGTCTCCCACTGGCGGCGGCTCCTTCTCCATGGGTCGCTTGGGTTTCTCCATCGGTTCCATTGGTCGCTTGGGCTTATCCTTTCCGTCTGGCTTCTTGGGCGCATCCGGGTCCCCCGGTTGCTTTGTCTTATCCGCTGGCTTGTCCTTCCCTTTCTCTTTCTCTTTCTCCTTTGCCTTATCCTTTTTCTCCTCCGCTGGCTTTTTCGTTGGCTCTCCCGGTTCGTGCTTGGATTCCCCATCTTCGCCGTCCGCTGGCTCTGGCTCTTCCTCCATGGGCCGCTTGGGCGGCGGTCTTGGCTTCTCTGGTGGTTCCAGATCCTTTTCTTTCTCTGGCTTCTCCTTCTTGCCCTTGTTCTTTTCGCCGCCACTTGGATAGTTGGGGTCACCCTTTGGCCTGTTTCTGTCGCTATTCGGATCGTTAGGGTCACCCTTTGGCTTATTTTTGCCACCAGTTGGATCGTTGGGGTCACCCTTTGGCTTATTTTTGCCACCAGCTGGATCGTTGGGGTCACCTTTTGGCTTATTTTTGCCACCTTTGGGATCGTTGGGGTCACCGTTTGGCTTGTCTTTTTTGCCGCCGGGCTTGCCACCATCGCCGCTGCCATCTCCGGGCTTTCCACCATCTTCTGGTTTATCGCCATCGCCTGACGGCTTCTCACCGTATCCTTGCTTATGTCCGTTCTTGGGTTTGTCTCCTGGCTTATACCCTTCACCTGTGGGCTGTCCGGGTGTCTCCCCGCCAACGCCCTTGTCACCACCTTCATCCGTTGTGGCACCGCCTGGTGCTCCAGGGCCATCCTCCTCGCATCTTTTGGGTATGCAGCATTCGACGAAGTCCTTGCACATGGGATCCTCCATCGGCAGGGTCTCAAAGCAAGTGACCAGGCGGCTGAACAGCTCGTCGTAGTTCCGTGGCTCGGGCTCCCTTGGCTGCCGCTCCTGTGCCGCCTGCTCCCGTTTGAAGGCCTCATCGATGGGTCTGGGATCCAGCTTGTACTTTTTCCACTCGTAATCCGTGCACTGGTTCTGCGGCTGATTGCACCTCCAGCCACAGTATGGATAGTGGCGTCGCTTCTGCTTCTCCTTCTCCCCGTCGGGTTGTGGCTGCTGCTCCTGCATGACACCAAAAGGATCGATGGGATCCTGCGGCTTCTTGCAGTAAACCGTCGCATAGGTGTGGCTGGGCGACAGTTTCCTCTTGACTGTTGGCATCTTCTGGATCACCGCTTTGATGGCCTCGCGATTGAGGACAAATGGCAGGCCGCAGCCCATTGGCAGGCAGGATCCAGGCGTAGTCGCCTGCTTCTTCGTGCCAACGCTCGGCAGTGTCCTGGGTCCCTCCGCTCGTGAGTGCTTTGTGCGCCGCTTGGGCCCATTGGCCATTTCGAGGCTCTTCTGGATTTGCTTATTGAAATTCTCCACCTCTGACTGCGGCTCCTGCGACTCCACGCCGTAGTAGCCCAAAGTGTTCTTGTGTGGACTCTGGTGCCACATTTTGAGGATATCATCGTTGGTCATGTCGTTAGGCCGCCCGCAGCCATCCGCCTCGATGGAGTCCGCCAGCCAGGCGATGGTCTGTGCCCGACTGCACCTCGACACTGGCGGACGGATGCTCGGATATGTCTCAGCCGCACGGTACTTGGCAGTCTTGCAATTCTGTCGCCGCATCACCTCGTACGGCCTGGGCGGAGTCCACTCGTCCAGCGCCTCGAATCCCTTGCCTCCCCTGCTCCGCCGCTCCTGCGCTAAGCGCTTCCACCGCTCACCAGCTGCACTCATCTCGCTTCAAATCAAATAACGAAACTTTCATTTACTTTTAAATTTTGTATGCTCGAGTTTAGCTCAGCCTAAAATTTTATCGCTAAGCTTTTTTCGACAATTTTGTAAAAGTGAACTGGGAAGTTTTTTCGAAGTGGAGTGGTTAGGTTCTCGGCTACAGTCAAACGAAGGCATTGAGAGAGTAAATTACTCGTAGCGAATAATCTCGAGTGATTACTGCTTGTGGGAGGGTGGATTCTGTCGCTTAAACAGTTAGAAACAGGCAGCAGACGTTCTATTTGTTCTTCTAGCTTACAAGCTAAAGCCGCGCGATAGCCGCGTGGATCGTGAGAGCGCCTGTGGGAGAGCGCTTTCGGAGAGAGCTGACGGAGAGCGCCAACAGAGCTGCAGGCGGGAGCGCTAACAGAGATCTGTAGATAGAAGCGCTCACAGAGATCTGTAGATAGAAGCGCTAACAGAGATCTGTGGATAGAAGCGCTAACAGAGGTCTTTAGATGGAAGCGCTAACAGAGATCTGTAGATAGAAGCGCCAACAGAGATCTGTAAATAGATGAGCTAACAGAGCTCTGTAGACGGACTCGCTAACACAACTGCAGACGGTAGAGCTTCAGGCTGTTAGCGTAGAGCGGCAACACGCTGTTAATCTAAGCTGTAAACAACGCTACTGCCTGGAACAATTCCTGTCGTCATTCGCACTAAATTCGTTTCGTTTCCTTAACATTATATCAGACTGTAATAGTTTCTCCATTAATCTCACTTTTTATTTGCTTAGTTTCTCCATTAATCACTCAGTTTCTTCCATAGTTCCTTCACTAAGTCTCCATTTGAATATTAATGAGCAAAAAGAGGACCAGAGCTGTACCCCCCTTTTTATTAGCACCTTCAAAATCAATAACTCTCCTGGCCAATGTTGGGTTTTCGGGAGGCTGTCTAAAATTAACACAGACATGGCCTTCCCCCGTCCCTCACTACTACATTTACTACCTCCCAGCGTTACCCCTATACCCCACCACTGTTTGGGTTACATAATGAGCGTTCTTAAAATTCAAATTTCGAGCAGAGCCAAAAGGATTATCGGGGAGCAGCCAGGAGCAGGGCAGAGAGGAGAGCCAGTAGCGCTCGAGCTGCGCGTGAATGTCGAGGGCGAAGCGTGAGAAGCAATTAAGATAATCACCGTAGAGTCATTTCCGCTTTACGCTTTCCCCAGCACTGGTACGGGAACGGGCACGGGCACGGGTAACTCGTGCCAGGAGCAGGCAGTTCCGTGCCCCTTCTGTCAGCCCGTCAGCCCGCCGCCAGTTACATTATTCACAGCGACAAATTTGCCGGAATTAGTTTTTAGTTAAAAGCAAATCATGACGCGCCCAGATAAACGTTGCCCCCTGCCACAGGGAACTCCTTTTTCGTGCAGGTGTGCCTGGCATCCTGGCATCGCATCCTGCTGGCTGCCTGTCTGCCTGGCAGCCTCGTTTATCAGGCACTAAACAGAATGGCGCTTTAATGGCCCCCCAAATGCCCGTTGAGTGAAGAGAAAGGAAAGCCTTTCAATTAGTCGACTCGATGGCTCCTGGCAGACACTCAGTCTTCATCCTGGCAGTTGGAGGCGAAAGCTGAGATGCCGAATGGGCTGTGGGAGCTGACCGGCAAAGCTCATTATTGGCTCGATTTGCATGGGGCACACCTGTGTGGCTCCGTCTAAGCCATTTAATTGCACGACTGAGTGCCGCTCGGTTGAGGCTTCGATATGGGCACTGTGGGTGCCAGTAGCTGCTCCACAAATACTCGATTTATGGGCATTTTTGTGCATGGAGCTACCAGAATTTATGTGCCACAAACGTGCCATTTTGCCCCTGCAGTTGGACAGCCTCTCCCCTTCGGGCCCTAGCAGTTTATCAAATGTCCTCGCACCGGAAACGTTTGCAGGAAGCACAGAGAGCACTGCGAGCAAACACACTGTAATGCCGAGTGTCAAGACATGCCGCTGCATGCCACAAAAGTTAATACCAAAAGTCCAACCCCAGCTCTACGATGTGTGTGTGGCTGACTGCTAATACCCCACCCACAAATAGACATTGGGCTTAACCCCGCTGTATTCCTGCTTTTGTGGCTCTACAATTTGCATTTAACCCAGTTTTTTGTGTTGTGCCTCGAAAATGGTGCCACAACTTGGGAGTGGGAGTGGGAGTGGGAGCGGAGCGCTCGTAAATCCATTTCCAGTTCTCTTTTAATTGAAATATGGCCAGGCAGAAGCTCTACCCGAACTGGCTGTTTGTTTGGCTTCGAAATGAACTTCGCTGCACTCGCAGGATTAGCGCACAAGGATATAGGATATGACTTCCATTTACGACTATGGCCAGCCATAAAACTTCATTTGGCAGAGGGTGTTGCTTTGCCCTTGCTCTGGGTTTTGGGCTCCTACTTCCTCCTCCGTTGTTCTTGCCTTTGACTCCTACTTCTGCCCTTTATTTTTGTGTAATTAATAACGCTGCTTCCTTTTTGCTTTTGTCTTTTTGCAGGAGGGCAAACTGCGTCAAATTGTGACCATGGGACCGCAGGACACCACGCTCGAGGAGAAGACGGTGACCGTGTGCCATGGCTCGGATTTTGTCAACATGACATTCGTCAACTTTTGCTGCAATCGGCGGGACATCGCCCAGGTAAGTGCCGGACAACATTCCACGTTGAACACTGTCTCCCCTGCCCCATTATTGGCCACTTGGCAGACGCCGCTGACAACTTGATGGCACCTGCGTGGAGTGGAGGCAAGGAAATTCATTGGCTGCCTGCGGGAATTGGGTTAATGCGTCGACACACCTGTGTGTCCCGTGCCCTTCCTCCCTCCCCTTCCTTGTGGCTATTTTGAGTGGACTCCTCTTGCCCCACTTTATTGATTCCATTCGGATGAGACCGCGGGTCTGTCCTGTGCTTGACCTTGCCACACACAAAATCAATGCTCCATCAGCTCGTATTTTTATCAGCGGTCAATGGTCAACGCTGGGGCGAGGCGTGTCTATTGTTGGGGTTATTATTTTTGGCACGCGTCGCGCTCGTTCTCAAAATAAACGAAAAAGGAAACCAAACACTGCAGATACGAGCTTGCCAAAATTTTCATCAACTTTTCAAAAGGAATGCCTGCAAAAATAATCAAACACAAAATAAATAAACATTTTCGGGAGGATAGTGGGGCTCGTGATGGTCATAAATATGGATATGGCTGGTGTCCATGGTCTCCATTCGCATAAATGGAACGAAATTTCCTGTGTGTGTGTGATAGACCAGGGACTGTGGCTGTGGCTGTGCCTGTGTTCTGTGTCCCTGAAGTCCACTCAATCGTGGCATATATCACGCAAAGGCACCCAAAAACGGCAATATATTCATGGAAATTCCTTTGACATGAGCTAAACACTATAGTTATCTAGATTAATCAATGTCCATGAGGGCAGATATATGTATTTATGAAAATATGATGACAACATCAAAGGTGCGGAGCAATGGTGGAGCTGTCTTTAAAGGGTTATTTGTTCACTTTAGCTTAGTTTATAAATCTTTAGTTTATCTTGTAGTATTAGGCATACGTCAGGTATGACAGCATTTAATGTTGAGCTTGCAATCGCAATCTAATGCTTGCCACGCGTTTATTGCACTTACAATGTCAGTTGGAGATATCTGCATGCACATATTACGCATACGCAGCGTATGACAACAGCTTTCGAGTGGTTTTTGCTCTCAGCGATTATGCCATGACATTTCTTCAGCATTAAACTCTGTTTCAATGTATTTCCTAATGACACAAACATTACGCATACGCAGTGGCTGACAGCACATTGGGGCTTGTAGTTTTTACTTAACAATTCCCTAATAAATGTCAAAGTCAGGGATAGTCCGACCTGTCTGCACCTGTACCTGCTGGAACCTTTGACTGACTTTCCATTTGGCATTCTCTCTTTTTCTCTCGTTCTCTTTTGTAGCTGTGGTGTGACGGACTCATCAAGCTGGCCTACAGCCTGGCGCAGCTGAACGGCTCGGCGATTATGTTCCTGCAGAAGGCCCACACTCGTCTGTGTCTGCAGGTGGACAAGAGTGGCCGCATACCAGTGAAAAAGTAATTGACTATTGTTCGAGCTCAGCCAGGAGGCACCCAGGAGAACCCCGCGAGAGCCAGGAGACCCAAGGCCCACTTTTGGGCTCACATTTTCCATGGGTTTTCCTGGGGCTGCCTGGCCCTTCCAGGGTCTGTGCCTTTTGTGCATTGTGCGTTGAAGCATTTGACAAATATTTGTCAAGTGTAGCCCAACGACTTGAAAATTGAAATTTACGCCAATTTCCCCTTTTTTCCTCCTCGCTTTCTCCTGCCCCACGTGGACCATCGCCTGGTTTTGGCTGGCTGGCTCCTGCCTTTGCTTCTGCTGTGTGGTCGTGACCACTTTAGCATCATTAAACTTTTTGCCCAGAACAAGGAGGATCGCAAGCGTGTCGAGAAGGCGCTGGACGTGACCGGTCTGCCCTCGGGCAAGGGCGACAGCATATCGGTGTCCAAATTTCAATTTGAAGACTTTTACAATCTCTACAAATATCTGACGCAGCGCTCCGAAGTTGAGGTGTTATTTGACAGCATGTAAGTGGTGGAGTCCTTGAGCGCCTTCCCCTCTATTAATTTGTTTCTGGTTTATCCTTGCAGCGTGGGCGTCTCGAAGCGCAAATGCATGTCCATACCCCAGCTGGTGGAATTTCTGAACAAAACGCAGCGAGATCCGCGCCTCAACGAGATACTCTATCCATATGCGAATCCTGCGCGCGCCAAGGAGCTCATCCAGCAGTACGAGCCAAATAAATTCAATGCCCAAAAGGGACAACTCAGCCTGGATGGCTTTTTGAGGTGAGTGGCAGGACGGTCGCTTACTTGTTGCACACTCAAGTGGCTGCGCGTGACAGCTTATCAGGCTGCTGCTCGAGTCACTTGAAGGTCCACTCAGGAGCCGCCTGCTCCTCCACATATGAATATGCAACTGACGTTGCTGTTGTTGATGCTTCAAGTGGGCTTTTAGCGCGCTGCTGCCGCTGCTGCTGCTGCTGCTGCTGCTGCTGCTGTTGCAAGGACACACTCGCCCGCTGTCATGTGCAGCTCATTGCCCTGTGCTAATTCCTTTCTCGTTTCTCTCAACAACAAAAAGGTACCTCATGGGCGATGACAATCCCATTATGGCGCCCAACAAGCTGGATCTCTGCGACGACATGGATCAGCCAATGTCGCATTATTTCATCAACTCCTCGCACAACACTTATCTCACGGGACACCAGCTGACGGGCAAGTCCTCGGTGGAGATATACAGGCAGTGCCTGCTCGCTGGCTGCAGGTGAGTTTTCGAAGGGTTCTCTGAAGCAGTTCTCTCGTTGCTGGTGGCCCTGACCGACCGGAGGGGAGAGATACAAAGGGAATGAAGCATGACCTTTGCATTCAAAAAAGCAAGAAAGTCTCTCTCAATCTCTGTCTTAATTTCTTTCTCTGACATGTGCCAGGTGCAGCTTGAACGGGTCCCAGTCCTACCCCTCTTAGTACTCCTTCTCCCACTCCCACTCCCACTCCCACTGCCACTCTTACTCCTCCTCCCTCCTGCTGCTGATGTTGCACACACATCACAAAGTGCATTCAACCACAAATTATTACTCCTCTTTGGCTGCTCCTCCGCTGCTCGCCGCTGCACTTGTCACTTTTTTATGGCGCTTGTGTCGCTGTTGAGGAAATTGTCATTTACTTTTATGCACACTTAAATAACACTTGCTCCTGCCTTTCTCTACTTTCCCCTCTCTCCGCACAGATGCGTGGAGCTTGACTTTTGGAATGGACGCACCGAGGAGCCCGTCATTGTGCATGGCTATACATTTGTGCCCGAAATCTTTGCCAAGGACGTGCTGGAGGCCATCGCAGAGAGTGCATTTAAGACATCCGAATACCCTGTGATATTGAGCTTTGAGAATCACTGCAATCCCAGGCAGCAGGTGAGCCAAAAAGCAAACAGCAAAGGGGCAGCGAAAATTAATTTAAGTTGGGAACAAGAAGTAGCAAACAAAAAAAGGTGAAAGGCCAAAAGTTAGCAGTCCTAAAACAACAACAGGAATGAGTTCGTGTCCTTGTGTCCCCCGTCACTCATCAGCCTAATCCATCATTCGGCAGTAAGAAAAGGCCCAGGCCCACACATGAGGGAGTTCTGGCGGCAACTGCTGGGGGGAAGGCAGGGACAAGCAGCGAATCTCAGAAGCCACTCTAAAGGTAATTGCTCGCTGCTTAAGCTTCATTTCTCGCTCCTCCTGGCTGCCTGCTCCTCTCGAGAGATAATAACAAAGGCAAACTTTTAACGGCGCTGCGGAGTGCCAAGAGCAAAGAGGAGAGTGGAGAGTGGAGAGTGCCAGCGGCCTGCTTGCGGATAAACTTTAACCATTAAAAGTAGTAATATAAACTAAATTTCCCACTGGGAGGCACAGGTGTACAGGCACGTACAAAACAGTGGCATGTGGCACGAATGAGTGTGGGGATTTATGGCTGGCTAACTGCCACAGTTGCCACATACTTAACAATCGCTTTTCCTTTGCCTCTTTTCTGGACAGGCAAAAATCGCGAACTATTGCCGCGAAATCTTTGGCGATATGCTGCTTGATAAGCCGCTCGATTCGCATCCGTTGGAGCCGAATACGGATCTGCCACCGCCGGCGGCGCTGCGGCGCAAGATCATCATTAAGAACAAGAAGAAGCATCACCATCATCATCATCATCATCACCACAAGAAGCCATCGCAGTCGGTGGGCACACCAGCAGCCAGCAACAAACTGATGACCGCCAATTCAGGTGAGTGTTCCCAGCGCTCTTCTCTCTGTGGAGTCGCCGCTGCCACTGCCACTGCCATTGCCACTGCCACATATGGTACAGCGAGAGAGACCAGAGAACTTCCTTCCTGCCTGGCAACCTGCTTACCTCCGGCAGAGTTCTCATGTTTCCATGCTCCATGAAAAATGCAAATGAGCTCCGCACACGCACCAGCTGCTGCTTGCTCAGGGGCTTCTTTTTTTTTCCTTTGCTCGACAAAGTTTAAAGTAAGAAGGGAGAGTGAGACTGGGAGGTATCTGTGGTAATGTGAGTGATGCTGCATATACATTTTGATGAAATGTTCCACAGAGATGGAGCTGGAATTGAAAGTAGGCAAACGTCTAATGAAGGGAAGCCCAGAAGAAGAATTAGATGAAAGTTCTAGGAATCTAAAATTGATGAAAGAGCTGGCGAACCAGCTTCAAGGAGAGTTTGCCAGGGATATAGTACGTCCTACAATCATTTGAATCCAAGTTCCAGTTCACAGTATTCCGATAAAAGTCTAGAGAGACAATGCGCTGCTCTAGGCAAAAGTTTTGCTATAAAAAGAATTTATAAAAGAAATTTCTGCTATTTTTGCAAGTAAATTATTAACGCCATGCCCTACAGGGTATCTGCTTAACCTTAACCTGGGGAACTCCTATTCCCCCTGCACATAATTTCTTGTAGCAGGCAGCCTGTAGAGCTTGATGGGCAAACTTCCACTTCAATTTCCTGGCTAAAAGTGTTGGCATTTTCTTGCTTACTTTTTTCCCTCTTCGCTTCGATCGAGTATCGAAGCTCCACTCAACCAGTAGAAACCCCTTTGGAAAGTGTAACGCAATTTTTTCCAATCCCTAGCCAGCGTGGAAGGAGCTGCAGGCCAGAGCAGAGCAGAAGTTCTACCAATGAATGCATTTCCAATCCAATTTCATGGCAGAATGTTGCCAGTTTTTTTTTTTTTGCTCACCCCAAACACCTCTTGAAAGTGTATTTCCACTCCTCCTCTGCCGGCAAGCCATTTTATTATAATTCTGTTTATGCATTTGCTGGCAGGCAGGCCACTTGCTTCCTGCCTCATGCTTCCTGTGTGAATGAGGTCCTGGCGGGAACATTTGCATGCACAGCTGCACCATTTACACAGGAGCCCGCCCAGGCTGAGGGACAGCCACGCAGACACACCCATGTCCGTGTCCCCCCGCTACTCCCATTGGCCCGGATGACATTTTAGCTCATGAATTGCAAAAAGCCAATTTATAAATGCAAACGACTTTTGCCCCCAAGGCTGCTGGCTGCAACGATCCCACAAGGGATCCCAGTTCAGCCATTTGCCGGCAGCGCTCTCTCCCGCTCCCTGTCCCTTCTCCCTTTTGCCATTCCATAATATAATTTATATTTATTTTCCCTTTTTTTTTACTATATTCCATTAAGGCGAAACTGTTTTTTGAAAGCATTTCGCGTTCATTTTCGCGCTCATAACTTAATTTTCAAGCGAAACTTATATCCCTTTTTGTAAACAGTTGATGCGGCGGCCAAGGCAGCGTCTGCAGCAGCAGCGGCGCAACAAGTGGCAGCAGCAGCCGCCGCCCATCAGGAGGAGGGAGGTGCAGCGACCGTGCGCGCCGCCAACGGTGACATTTCGACAGGAGCCGGAGGACATGCCCCGCCACTGCAAGTGAGTAAAGGGGAGGAGAATGTGGGATGTGGCATGTATTATTTGTGGGCGTTGGCGTGTCTGTTGTAATTGCATTTAATGACACGCAACACACGAGCTGTGGCGCCTTGTTGACTCGGTTGATTTGTAGTTGTTGCAGGAGGCTTGTCTCTGCCTCTGTTTGCATTCCAACAATCATCCAACTGATGACAGAATGCAACTAAAAGGGAAATGCCTGAGCGAAGATTAGATGCCCTGCAGGATGCACAGCTCTGGCAGTTGTGGGAAAAACCCTGCCACTTGCTGCAGTCAAAACTCTGTGGCAAACATCATACCCTCCTCTTGCAAAAGGGTACAAAAAGCACAAAGAGCCACAAAGCTTGCTAAATGAATGGAGTGAAATGTTGCCTGAGTGAATGCGCTGGCTCCTGCTGGCTGACCGACACCACAGTCAACGAACTGTTAACTATGGAACTGGTCACTGGTCAAGCTCCTTCCTTGACACATGATACGCAGAGCACACACACAACCCCAACTCCCTGGAACAACATTCCACTTTGCAGTAATCAAAATTGTAGCCCCAAGCGCCCGCAACCCTTTCGACCCAAACTAATTGTTGCTGCCCCGAAAAGTTGCTTTGGGGCGACATTTCCATTTATGCATTTTAATTTGATTGGCATTCAAATTTATGATATTTTAGCTGGGTTTAATGTGCGTTGCATGGCTGTAAAGTTTGCGCTAATGGAATCGAATGTGCCACATGCATTTCGGGCTCATTAGTCACCAGGGACACACAGAGAGAGAGAGAGAGAGAAGCGGTTTTGTGTGGCATCAGGGAGCAAGCATCCAGCTGGATTCCTCTCGAACATTATCCTGGCTCACTCCCTCTGTCTGTCTGTGTGCATTGTGTGGCTCTTATAAATCGATTCGCAAGTGACGTGATTCAATGGAAAGGGCAGGGCAGGGCAAACAATGACAGCAGCAGGAAACACAATGTGCGCCATTTTCTTGCCTTGCATTTGCATTATCTGGCGGTGCATGGAGGGATGCAGAGGGACGTGTGCCAGCGATAACAACACACACAGAACATAATAATGGGTTTCATATTCCCACTGCTGCTGTTCCTCCCCATTCAACATTCACCATTCACCATTTTCCATTCAACATTCAACATTCTACATGCTCTCTGTCCCTGTGTGACATGCAATTTAATAGTTCCGCGTGGTTCCATGCACGAGGAGCTGCTCCTCCTATAGCAAACAAAAAGATTAGCCAGCAACCATCTCTCATATCTCTTTACCCTGTCACTCTTTGGCAGCAAATACGACAAAGCTCGAAGGACAGCACTGGCTCCTCGGACTCGGATAGCTCCTCAGACGATGAATCCCTGCCCAATACCACACCGAATCCACCCAGCGGCAATGAACCGCCGCCGGAGAAGGCGCAAAAGGAAACCGAAGCGGGTGCAGAGATCTCAGCGTTGGTCAACTATGTGCAGCCCATACATTTCAGCTCATTCGAGAATGCAGAAAGTGAGTCCGCAGAGTGACACATCTAAGATCTCTGAGCTAATGGTCTGCCCTTTCTTTTGGTAGAGAAAAATCGCTGCTACGAGATGTCCTCGTTCGATGAGAAGCAAGCCACAACGCTGCTGAAGGAGCGACCCATTGAGTTTGTCAACTACAACAAGCATCAGCTGTCCAGGGTCTATCCCGCGGGCACACGCTTCGACAGCTCCAACTTTATGCCGCAGCTCTTCTGGAACGCAGGCTGTCAGCTGGTGGCGCTCAATTTCCAAACCCTAGACCTCGCCATGCAACTGAATTTGGGCATCTTTGAGTACAACGCCAGGTCTGGCTATCTGCTGAAGCCCGAGTTTATGCGACGCTCCGATCGCAGGCTGGATCCCTTTGCCGAGAGCACTGTGGATGGCATCATAGCGGGCACGGTGTCGATCCAAGTGCTCTCCGGGCAATTCCTCACGGACAAGCGTGTCAACACCTTTGTGGAGGTGGAAATGTACGGCCTGCCGGCGGACACAGTGCGCAAGAGATTCCGCACCAAGACAGTGCGCGACAATGGCATGAATCCCGTGTACGATGAGGAGCCGTTTGTCTTCAAGAAGGTGGTGCTGCCCGAGCTGGCGAGCATCAGGATCGCCGCCTATGAGGAGGGTGGCAAGCTGATTGGCCATCGTGTGCTGCCCGTGATTGGCCTGTGTCCGGGCTATCGACATGTGAATCTGCGCTCCGAGGTGGGCCAACCCATTGCCCTGGCCTCGCTCTTCCTGTGCGTGGTGGTCAAGGACTACGTGCCGCACGGCCTGTCCGACTTTGCCGAGGCGCTGGCCAATCCCATCAAGTACCAGAGCGAGCGGGAGAAGCGGGACATGCAGCTGTCGGTGCTGACGGACGAGACGGATGCTCTGGTCAGCGCCGATGAAGATTTGTCCAAGTCGTGTGAGTAGATTCTGGCTGCTGGACTCAGAATTGTAGCTGTGTTGGCTGTAGAAATACTCGTAGTAGTAGTAGCACCACCAGTAGCTCCGAACCACTTTGCACCACCTCAACGAGTTGAGATTTTAATTTGACTTTCTTTTCTTTCTACCTTTTTTTCTTTTTTTGTACAACAAAAACTTTGGGTTTAAAACTCTTTTCGGATATTTTGGATTTGGTTAAACAACAACAACAACAACAACAACAACACCATGCACCACCCCCTCAACCCCTCCCACACCCGCACACAATTTGGTTGCTGGAAAAACACACCCACCCAATCCACACTCCCTCCCCGTATCTCTCTCTCTCTCTCTCTCTCTCTCTCTGTGCCTTCCTGCTCGTTTCTCTCGCTGATCCTCCAGTCGTTTTCGTTCAAGTAGGTGGCCAGAAAAAGGAGCTGCGTCCCGTGGAGTCGCTTGCCACCTCGCCCAAGCATCGAGCGAGCATCTCCGCGGCGGCTGCCTGGAGCGTGGAGCCGCCCACCGACCGCACCGATGGCGGCGGTGGTCTGGGGCGTGGCGCGGGCGATGACAGCGAATCGATCATGGCGCCCAGCATCCAGCATCAGCACTCGCTGGACCAGTCCGTGAGCACATCCATCAGGCAGGTGGAGTCCTCGCAGTTCGATGTGGATCCCGTGGTGGCGGAGCCGCTCGAAAAGCTGCTCGACCACAAGTCCGTGAAGGAGAAGCGCCTGGAGATGGAGAAGAAGTTGGAGTCGCTGCGCAAGAAGCACGACAAGGAGAAGCTCAAGATTGCCGGGCAGAAGAGCAGCCCCCTGGAGGGCAAGAAGCCGAAGTTTGCCATCACCAATAAGCTGGTGAAGCGGCTGAGCAACAAGAGTCTGTAAGTGTGCGGCGGGATTTGATGTGGGAAGGTTGCCACTGCCAGACGACGCCGTTGAAATTAGTAATTGTCTCTCTCCAAACAGCGAACCGGGCGTGGAGGTGCCCGCCTGCCCCCTGGATCTAGGCGACAGCAGCGAGGAGAGCGCTGGAGGGGCTGATGCTGGCGAGGAGTCGGGCGCCGGTGGCAGCACCCTCGAGGGCACCCAAGAGTCGCGCCTGCGCAGCGCCTGCCGCGAGTACACGGCCCAGTATCGTGAGCTGCAGGAGAAGTATCACGAGGCCATCTACACCGCAGCCGAGAAGGTGCTGAAGACCTCCCAGACCGGGCAGATGAAGCAGCTGAAGGCATCGCTGGACAAGGTCACGGGCGAGGTGATGCATCAGCTGCAGGAGGCACGACGCAACGAGGTCAAGAATCTGGCCACTGTGCACAGGGATCGGGATGAGTTGGTTAGGTGGGTAGCCACTGAGAATTGGTCCTGAATTTACTCTACTAATCTCCTCTTTGCTGGCAGAATGAAACGCGAGGTGGCCAGCTCTGTGGTGGAGCGTGGCGTGGCTGAGCGAGTGCGTCTGAAGCAAACCTTCGACAGGCGCACGGATGACCTGCAGAAGCAACACGATTCAGTGCGCAATGCACTCGCCGATCATCGCGCCAAGGTGGGTGCACAGTTTTACACATTCTTAAGGTGACGTTAAGCAATCTTCTCTGATTCGCAGGCCCGTCAAATACTCGACAAGGATGCAGAATCTCGCAGCTGCGTCTCAAACAATGGCTTCCTGGTGCTCTTCCATGGACCGCATCATCATGGCTGCTCGGGCTCCGGCTCCTCAGCCATTTCGGGCAATAATCTCACACTGAATCTGGATGCCGGTGCAGCAGGTGGACTCTCCTCCGTGTCGCCGGCCAGGTCACACCACAGCATCTCCGCGGCAACGGAAATGAAGACGTAAACGTGATACGAAAGTCTTCAAGATGGTTCTTTAGTTCTTCTACAGTCGGTCTTCAGTATTCGCGACAGGAAAACAAAAAAGTCTTCGTAGTTCTTAAGCTAAAAACGTAAAACAAAAAGCTACTTTTCGACGGGAACTCAACCTCGACTCTACCTTAGATCTTAGGGCCACTAAATCCTAAAGCCTAAAGCCCTGGAATCGCTTTTTTCATACTGAACAAATTAGAATGTAAAACGCATGTGCGATGGATGTATTTGTAGTGTAACTGTTAATTGTGTATCTATATAACTGTACTGTAACTATCGATCTATACCTAATGCATGGATGGATATCTATGGATATCTATGGATATCTATGGAACGTGAAGACCCGAGCCGTACGGTTTCTTCCTACTCGAACTTTGCCGCACAACTCGCTGAGTGTCTAAGTGTTAAGCAGGGAAAACAAACTAAACTAAAACAGAATCTTAAGTATAATTTATTTTGTGGGTCAAAGCAGACTAAGGCGATGCAGCAGGGGGAGAGCTAGGGTTCGGCGGGGGTTGTCTGCATCGCGTCAAAGTGCTCCATTTTCTAAATGCTAAAATGTGGTTGTGTGTATTACTCCTTTACATCAGTTATAATTAAGTTTAATTCAGTTTAAGCTCTCGTTTCGGCTGGAATGAATCTCGTGCGCACAGCAGCAGCAGCAGAAAGCAGCAACAATTTTAGTCAATTATATTATATATTTTTACATTGGTTGGTTGCTATTTATTAACGTTTGTTTCTCCACCTCAGTCACTAAGCTTACGTTCGAGGAAAAACTACAATAAAATTCGCTAAAGAATTGTTTCGCACCAAAACTTTAAATATTTAAGTTTGTTCTTATTTATGTTCATTTTTCTACGCATACACATTATACACACACAGACGACGCACAACCTACAACACCAAAAAAAAACATAAAATATATTAATACCAAAAGGAACAACAAAGCCTCAAGACAATCAAACAATAAAATATGCAAACATTTACGAGTATATTTAACCTTTGTTGTAGACCAGAACAGACTAGACACTAGACACCCCTCTTCTAGGTAAACACGGAACACCAATCAAAAAGAAAGGAATAGTAAAAATATTGGAATCAAAAAAAAAAAAACGAAAAACTTACCCAAGCTGCCTTGTAACGAAATCCAAAATTCAGCATACCCAAACACATAAGACCCTATCCCGAAAAAAAGATACGATACCAAAGAAAAAGTACATAATTCTTAGCAAAAACACTATGAGATAAATCAAAACACAAAAGTTGAAAGAGTAAAACATTTCACTGGACGGCAGAACCACCTTAGATGTTGTAATTTTTCCCATAACTCAAGAATCGACTATCAAGATCTTTCCCCAACAGCCTGGACTGAGCGAGAGTCTCTCTTTCGCTGTCTCTCTGGCGATATCTAAATGTGTCTATCCCAAGTTGATGTTGTAATTGAATTTTTAAATGTGTGTCTCGTAGTTTTTTCATAGTAAGAATCGATCGTATTGTTCCACAAAGCAAGCAATAACCAGAGAATTGGTATAAAGCCACTAAACTGTATCTAAGTGTGTGTCTGTTCTACGATCGAATGCCATCGGTAGTGGTGTTCGTCTATCGTCTATCGCGTTGTCTACTCTCAATCGGTGTCTATCGTAATTGTATCTACATATAATTGGCTCGATTAATCCAATACAGCAAGCAGCATAGCGCATACATGTAGCAAGCAGTGCATATAGAATTAATAGAATTACTCAGCTCAGCAGAAAATAATTCGAAAATAGTTTTGGTGTTGTACTACGTGTAAGCATTATACTCTATCAACTGTATCTTTGCATCTCCGTAATGTACTTCTGTGTGCTGTCGATGTTGTTCGCCCAGTGCCCATTATCGTATAATCGTTATCGTTATCGTTATCCTTATCCTTATCGTTGTTGTTGTAGTTGCCGATTAATCTTTATCTTTTGCATGCGACCCAAGAACACCCCACAACCCCAAACTTCTGCAATGCCAAGGCTTTAATCAATGTTTGTTGTTCATGTGTGTGTGTTTGTTTGTTAAACTAAGTTATAAATAAACAAAGAGAACATTAAACAAGTAAACATTAAACTTATACGAAAATTGAGATTTAAATTGAAAAGCAAAATGCGGTGTTAAACACCAAGCAAAAAACTGATAAACAGACAGATAAAAGGTAGAGCAAAAACGAAGTAGATTGCATGAAGAGGAATGCATCGTAAGGAATGGAAAGAGAAAAGAGAAAAGAAAAACCCAAATTTAGGCCCTAAATAGCAAATGGAAATTTTTGGACAGCGCAACTGACGAATTTGTTGTTGCCTAAAAGAAGCCCTTAAACTTAAACCTAAACTAGTTAAATAAATGTTTAGACACCCTAGAGTTATATATAAATATACATACGTACATACTCAGATGTATTGAGCGGAATCCCCATTGTTGCAATAATATTGCCAAGGCACTTATAAGACGTTTACCGACAAAACAATCTCTCTTGATGTTAGCAAGAATTTAATATGGTATTCACCCAAAGACCCCAAAAAAGGATATGATATCATTCCATAAAACCAATATGTGTGTTTCCAAGCAAAACAAAACGCTCTGTGCCCAAAAGTCAGCATAGTCAGGAACAGATCAACCGAGAGACAAGGGTCTACAAATACAGGAAATCATAACTAGGGCAAATCGGTTCGGAATAAAGCAGAAAAAGTCTTATATATGACCGGGGAATAAGCAAATTCTTGGTCCAAATCAAGAGCTATCAAATCAAGCATTTTCTTTCCATCAAATGAAGCTGCGGCATGCCCTGATCGGACCACAATTAGCGGAGAAAAGACAAAACAAAATGGTAGCGTTACTTTCAATCATTTATTTTTGGGGCCATGTGCCACCCAAATCGGCCATGCAGAAGTTGTGTTAAATGTTTCATAACTTCGCCATTGTATGTCCGATCAGCAGGTGATGGTGATCTCGTTATCAGGAGAGTGTCCCTTATTTGTTGGGAGTCACAATGGTAGAAACGACACTGAGGATGAAGCCTTTTTAATGCTATTTTGTAAACGCTTGTTCATCCGTTCCGGGCAAGCCAGACCTCCTAGTGATCCGCAAAATGTACTCAATCGTTGAAAACCAGATTGACATTAAGAAAAACGATTTTAGACTTTGTTGAAACAAATTCCGGGAAGAATATACTTTTCCAAACTCGTATATATTTCAAATGTAGATCGGATAGGAACCATTTTGGAATATAAAACCAGATCAGGCGAACTGGAGAAGCGAAGCGGCACAGGGCGTCCAATGAAATTGGACAACAATTTAAATACAAATCTGTAAATTCTTAAATCAATGCAATTAAAGCAAGTCAGTGTGTTTACAATGGAGTTCATTAGTTAAACAAAACAAAAAACAATGAATAATGTCAAAAGCATAAAACAATTAACCTTATCCACATTGTTGTTGTGATCTGCAGAAAACTACAAAAATAAACGTTAAACCAAGAGAAAATATTTCCCCTCGACTTGAGTTTGTTTAAAAAGTGTTTTAAAAGTTGTATTTCTAGGTCTCGCTATTCAAACAATTACAACTTACCAGCTAAATGTTATGTGTACATGTGATATAAAAGAATCTCTCAGATATGTGGCGAATTTGGGAGCTACTAAGACGATCACAAAAACGATTCGAAATCGAAGCGGGACAGGACAATGTCTTGACCTAAATGCTTAACAATAACGAAGAGAAAAAGATCAGGTAACATAAAAGCATACAACTTATGAATAGAATTAGCTAAGGCACCATTGACAACTAAATTTGCTCATAGATCGTGGGTCCAACAGGTCACAACATCTGCACGAAACAGAGACTCAGCAGGGAGCCCACTGCCATGCCAACACTCAGAGCAGCAGCCATAATCGAGGACGCCAACTCTTTCTCGTGCTGCTTGACGCTTCTGTAATGTTTAAAACATATGATTAGTACTCTCTCTGGGGAGCAAATGCAGTGGGGCGAAATTATCACTAAAGCTTCTGTAGAATGCAGCTACGCCGCGTGCTGGGTATGCCGATAACATGGCAATTCAGTTCGCATTTAAAAAAGCGAATTTGCGACGGAATGGCGTAGCTTGCAATCTACTCATTGGAACTGCTGTCGAATAGTTTAGAGTACCAACCTGGGCGCCATGATGAGCAGGATATTGGTCAAATATCCATTGGACAGGGCAAACACGCACATCATAGCGATGAATGTGTAATCGTGCTCCACCAGAGTAGGCAGGAAGATGTGCTCACTGGTGTTGGAGAACAAGAAGAACGGAACAAAGATCATTCGCAAAACAATCAGCAGCAGTGAGGTGTTCTGATTGATGGGACGCTCCAGCCAGCCAGCGAGGAGCCGTCCAAAGTAGTCGCCGCAGTTGAAGATCAAATAGTTGACCACGGGCAGGTAGTAGACATCTAAAGGGAAGCAATTTTAGCAACCAATAAGAGAGAGTTTATGTGTTACTTACCCGTCCATTCGGTGTGGCTGGCAGAGTGCTCGGACTGCATCAGCACCGTCACCGCTGGATAGACGGACAGCGTGGTCGTGTAGAGCAGAGCCAGGCAGACGGCGTGCAGATATATTTTAGTCATAACTTTCCGCATAATCGGCTCAAGTGTCACGCCCTCCGTCTCCTCGTTGCGGCTGTGCGAGGGTATGGCACTTATCACCTTGTACTTGTCGCCGCCTTCCAGATAATACTTGAAGAACGGCTTTCGCACCAGTATCTTGTAACAGACAATGCAGAGCAGGATGAGCACTGAACCCACGATAAAGAATATAAAAGCCGTCGTGTTGGGGCCCGTGTCAAAAGCTAGCACCAGGATGAAGGCCAGAGCGGTGAGAATACCGCCCAAGGCCTGTCCACTGACGACGGCTGTGATGAACTCCGAGGGGAACAGTCCGGCAATGCCGTAAAGAGCGCCCGACATGGTGGCCGCAGCGGCTGCAAAAAGAGTTATTAATTACAAATAAATATGAAAAGTGATGCAGATCCCACTCACAGTTTAGGAGAACCACAATGATCAGTGTAATCAGAAAGAACTGCTCCTGCCAGGCATCCGTGTTCACCTCCACAAAGCCCGTCGTGACGCCAAACAGCACGAGAATGCACGACAATGTGCTCAGCATTTTGACCCTCAGCGATATCCGATTGCCATAAATGGCATTGAGCAGCAGGAAGGTCGTGCCAGCGATAGTGGCCGTGAGGGCCAAATCACAGGTGAAACTCTTCTGCAGAGGCGTGAGTTCCTCATCCGGATCAGTGCCATTGAGCGTGGTATTGCGGAATTTGTATTTCCAATACTGGGCGAAAGGAGAAGGAAGGAAAAAAGAACGAGTTAGCACATTTGCGTATAAGCCAGGGCTTGGGGGTGGGTGACTCAACCCCACAATTAGCGCAAAACAAAGAAAAACTCAAGACGATAGTAAAACAATAACAAAAACAAATGGCAGATAAGCGCGCCTTAGACGTCGACGTCGACAGCGGAGTTACGCTTGGCCCACATGCAGGTTCGAAGTGCAGTTTCATAAAGGAAAATGCGGGCAGCGGAAATATTCCATTCCATGGCGCATACTCACATCTTCCGCCGTCACAAAGAAGTTCCACGGGGTCATTGTGCCAATGCCAAGCAGGTAGAACACCACGTAGGTGTAGAGCTTTCCCGTTTCGGGCTCATTCGACACAAGGACCACTTCGTCCTCCGGTCGCTCCAGCAGGCAGCGTTCGTCCTCCATGTCGTAATCCGGGCCATGGGGCCGAAAGGCGGGAACGAAACTTCCCTCGTCGCCACCAAGAATCTGCTCATCGTCCTGTTCCGCGCTTTCAATGAGGCGCTCCTCGTCATGGTTGCGTTGCATCGGGTTCTGGGTGTGTGGCTGGCCCTGGGCTGGCTTCTATTGTTTTGATTTTTCCTTAAACGCGAATTCATTCACGCAATTGCACGCCTCGGACCACAGCAGCACACGAACAGCTGTTGCGCCTTCTGCTGCCTCATCGAGTTGTTTGGTGTGGGGTTGTATTAAATCTGCTTGTATTCCCTTGCTGATAGTGTTATCGTGAAGCTGCTGGGTGTGGGTGTTGTTGTGAGGCGGGAGGCGGAGAGTAAATAAAAGTTTAAAAAAATGTAAATAAAAACTACGCGTTTGAGGTCAGCTGCGGAATTATCGATAAAATATACCGACAGACCCTCGTAAATATACCGAAATATACTTTTTAATTTTCAGAATATACCGTAAATCCAAAATCATTTTCCTCGATTTTGATCTTCCATTTGATATTATCAGCTCGTTAGAATTCTTAGGGGTAAAACTATATTTTCACCCGATTGATGAGTCTATTCTCCATAAGATTAGCTAGTTATCATGACTTCTTTTCATTGGATTGTGTACAAAAAGAGATTCTAGATAGTACATATGTTAGAGCTAACCTTAACCAGACGATGTGGCAGCACTTTGCGCGAAATTTTTATATTTTTTTTCAAAGTTAGCTTGTTGCTGGCATTTTTAACACATGCTGCTAAGAGATGATGAGACAGTTAATATATGAACATTATAAGCATAATTTCCTGCATTTGGTATAAATTATTTGATAAGTTAACATTCATGTTAGTCTCCCAATCAATGTGCTGCTAAGCGCATACAAATCCACTGTTAACACTTAATACACCCAAGTTGGCAGCACAGACAGCCCGCAATTTTATTGATTTTGAAAATTAATTTATTCCTTCGAACATTTTACGACATGCCGCTGCCTGCTTTGGCACTTTAATTGTGTTTTATATGCGAAACAAGCAAATTACCAGCAGAGCAGCAAACGCCAAAGCGTAATTTAATTGCCAGACGCAGCGAATAACAACAAAAACAGTGATAGAAATGGCCAGAACGAGGCTGAGATGATGAATGAACGCAATTTGTATTTAATCAATAAGCACGCCCCGCAGTGTTTTAAATCAGCGCACAGCTTCGTTTTACGGCTTAGCGCCAGTCGCAGGATGCGATACTCTCCCCCTCCTCCTCCCCCTCCCCCTTCGATGTTGGGAAATTTTAATTGGATTTGCATTCGCGATCGTCGAAAAACGATGCCCGCCCCCCAGTCCCCCCACCGATCCGAAAACCCGTTTACACATGCTGCCCCTGCTCTTGCCCCACTCTCTGAGCTGGACATAAATTTATTTTTAATTTACTTATGCGCGAATTTCCGAGCCTGTGCCCGGAGGTTGTTTGATTTGCGAATTAAAAAGGGCTGAGGCTCAGGGACTGAACTCGTTAGCGCTCGGACAGGCACAGGCAGGAGGAGCGGCATGGTGGCTGCGAATAGTGTAGAGGCTGCAGCCATTTCGATTGTCATCGCACAGGCAAATTAGATTAGTTCATAATGAACGAAGGGAGCAGAGGGCTGGGTGTGGGTGTGCTCATTAATTCCATAAAAATCTACGCCGGTTAGCCAGTGCCCAAATCAATCTCGTTTGCTGTCCCCGCAGCGCTGCAGGCCACACACTCAGCCAGAGCCACAGCGAGAGCCAGGGCATCCCAGCATCAAGGCTGTAGCTGCAGCTCCAAGGCTCCGGCTGCTGGCAATTTAAAAATCACATTAAATTAGTCAGCAAGAAATCACCGCAACGAAACCATCAACAAATCATCTCAAATTAAATTCATTCAAGAGAGTGAACCACCACAGAGAAGAGATGGGTGGAGGAAGAAGCGATGGAGATGAGTAGCCAGAGAGGAGAGCAGAGCAGAACCCCAGCTCATTCTTTGCTCATTCTTTGCTCCACTGTAACCGCAGACTCTTGGCAATTAATAAAAATGTAAATTCAATTAAATTTATATGACAGCTGGCTGTCAGAAGAGCTCAAATTAAAAATTACTAACAAGACCTGTTCAGCATTCACTCGCAGATCTTAGCTGCAGCTTCCAGCTCCACATCCAGAGCACATCCGATCTGTGTTCGAGTGACTCGCTGCTACTTGACGAAACCTGGCCCCGGGTGCAGGCCACGCTTAATTAAAAATCCAACAACTCCAGTCCACAGCTCCAGTTCGAGATGATGGAGATTGGGCAGTCCTCACCTCACCTCAGCTCACCTCTCCCCTCCCTCGCCTTGTCTTGGGCAACTCTCATTTGCTGCACTTCAATTTGAGTGACGTCCTGCCGACCACCCGCGGATGAGCGTGGCTGGCCCTGGGGTAGCCAAGTGGCAGTTGTCTGTGGAACGCCTGTCAGCCGCCCATTTGGCCGTTTCTAAGCCAATTTTTGGCCTTTCTTTTGGCGCTTTTTCCGCTCATCTCTGACGGGCGGCAGGAGAAGATTTCGCTAATAGCGGAAGCCCAAAGGCACAAGGAGTCCAGCGAGTCGAGCGAGCGACTGGCACCGCCTAGTAATTAATAAATTAAAAATGAAAACCAACACGCACAGGAGAGAGAGAGTCTGACTGAGAGGCGGGAGTGGGCAAAATTAGGCGGTACAAAGGATAATCAAATGCTGATTTATGGCAATTTCAGAATGAAATAAACTCTGGATCTCTCTCGACTTCCGGTGTGCCACTCAGCCACTCAGCCACTCACTCCGAGGCGAACCTTAACGAACGTCAGCTGTGTGAGGTCCTGCCGCCTGGCGCTACGATCATCAGACCCTCATTCAAAGTGTACCTCTGTGTGTGTCTGTGTGTGTGTGTGTGTGAAAATTAGTAGCTAATTTGGCTTGTCATCATTATCGTGTGTTGTGCAAACATTTGTTCGGGTCTGGCTGGTTTCTGGGCTCCAACATTGCTCGCAGCATGACTGGGCACGGCCCTTGCTGTAGGTCTAAGCCAGGGGATTCACCATAACTTCAATTATTAATTGAATTTCATGGCACTTACAAGGCAGAAGAACAACCAAAGAAAGTTTCCCCCAAAGCGCTGTGGGAGCTACACTGCCAGCAAGTCCATAATTAAAACTCAAGTGTGGCCTGTCCCTAACCCACTGCCACAGACAAGAAGCTAACAATCTTGTGAACTGTCCAATTAACGGACAGTCCATAATGCATATTCATGATCTGTTCGATCAATAACAACATTTGTGCCAACGGGGGCGTGTCGCGGGGCATTAAACGCTGCTCAAAATTATGCTAATCAAAGCGAGAGAGAGGGAGAGAGAGAGGGGGAGTGGGAGCGACATGTCAGAATGATTAAGGCGAAAGCAATCAAAAGACTTAGGCAACGAACGTGTTCCACTGCGGAAACAGGGAGAGAGATCTGAGACACCAGCAGCCCATAAATTGATTCATAATTCGCAGTCAAGCGATCAATGCTAATCAAATTAATTAAAAAGTAGCCACAGAGCCACAGATTTATGCATTATTTGGCATGATTAATGGGCCCCAGGGCCGGGACAGCTCTCAGGCAATTAGCCAAGTTTCAATGCGATTCGATTCGATTTCGTTTCCGCCTGCTGGCCGGCCTCTCTCAGTGCCAAGTTCAATGACAGCAAAACCGAAATCCCAATCGAAATTATCCGCCACAAAATGACTCTAATCAAGTGTTTGCGACCTTAAGCGAAACCTTTTTGGCCAAAATGAATGGACTTTAATCACATTAAGAACAATTTTCTCCATTTCGTACGTGAGCAACGAAAATAATTTCCAATTTCACGGAAATACTCGATTGTGCTGCTGCAGCAGGGTAGGGGACAGCAGGGGGTGCTGAAGTGTGTGCCAAAATGAGAAATCGATTTTGATTACAAGCCACAGAAATTGCCCAAACAAATTTTGGGGCACAGAAATTCGAGACAAAAAAGCAACAACAAAAATTGAACCTTACACGATTCGCGGAGTGTGTAAATTTGCCTCCACTCAGCGGAGTGTTCACAAATATTAAAAATCAAATATGTTTACATATCAATTGGGGGGAGCAGCACTTGCACTTGGCGAAAAACCTGAGACTATTTGAATATTCGTCAATTTTAAAGCAGTTTTTGGCAGAAAATCTACATTTGTGGGCTTAAAACATTTCTTGGATATTTTTTCACTCTGTAAAATTGTTTAGCTTATGCCCATAAATATCCCCTCTTGCTTTTCCCCCAGTGTACTCGTCTCTACAGCAAATAAATTGCCCTATTTGCACCCCTCAAGTGGGTGCACCGCCACCCACTCGCCATAATTTGTGCACGCGAACCGTGCAAAATATTTTCGCGCTAATCAAATTTATTTAAGAAAAAAAAAAAAAACGGAAACTAAAACCGAAACGAAAACGAAATGCGATAGGCCTTGGCTTTGGGCGATAGCGATCCTATTTTGAGGCGAACTGGAAATGGCAGCATAAAAACTTATTCAATTACCCACTTTGGGGTCCCCATGTGCATTCAAATGAAATTATGCTACGGCAACACCAGAAACAACAACCAACAACAAGAAAACTATAACAACAACAATGTTGTTTCGTGGCTGCAAGCGGGGGGTAGGTGTATTATAGCCATAAAGCCGACAAACACGAATCGCGTGCAAAAACAATTTAAAAAACAATCAGCTCTGCCAATGGCACCATAAAATATATCAAAAGAGCGCAAAACACCAGAGACCAAAGAGAGAGAGAGAGACGCAGACCTCAAACCGTGAGCCGGCCGTAACCCCAACCCGCTGCCACCCACCCAAAGAAATATACGTAAGGAATATCCAAAGGGATCTGGAGGCACCACTGGCGGCCACTTTAACACTTACCCCAAAATGGTAAAAGTTTAAGTAAACAAAAGTTGAGTGGAACTGCTCGAAGATGGAAATGCTCTGCCCCGAAAAGGGCACCACATTCGTGGGGTACATGGAAATTTGCATGGAAATTGTAACTCTCTGAAGGAACTTTAAGGATAAGTGATATTATGGCAGCCCTATGAAAAGGAGAGCTACTACCATATGGGAACAGCATCTAAAATGTAATAGAAATGCAATAAACACAAGTATTTTTCATTAATTTATTAGAAAATTCCTGCAAAGCTTACTTGAGCATTTGTTTAATCAATTTCTTCGCCTAAGGGAGACTCCTCCAATGCTCTCTATGCCACTCTTTAGATACATTCCGTAACTCTTAAAGTACTCCCCATAGATTCTGTAATCTCATACTAGTTTCTTACAGTTATCTATTTAAAATCTGTGACTACTCTGCTGTCAATTTCCGTCAATAACATATTTTCTCTTACATTTCAGCACATTCCTGGGTCGACTATGCCCCGTTGTCTGCTCTACCCGCCGCCCCCCTGCTTTATGCGTTTCATTTTGATTTCATGTAAATTGCCTGTCGACGACAACAACACCAAACACAAAGACCAACAACAACGACAACGACAGGCCACGACAATGAACAGCTTCTCTCACTCCACAAACAAACACAAAGCGACGCGACGCCAAGCGACGGCTGGCGGGAGACTCTCTCTTTGGGCCGCTCACGCCGATTGGCTGACTCCTAAAGCAGGGAGTGGCCTATCCAAGCAGTGGGCTAAAGCAGTGACGCAAAGCAGTGGGCAAAGCAGTGGAAAGAGACAGAGAGAGAGAGAGAGAGAGCGGGCGCAGGTGTCGCGGCTGCAATTTGAGGCGATGCCTGCGCCTAATGGAAGAGTTGATTTTGAGTCAAATTAAATAACGCTACCTCTGGGACTGTTTAAATGTTTGTGGGGTTTGCTGATTAGCAGCAGACAGGGGGGATTACCATGTAGAAAAAGCAAAGATTGAAATGCAGCGCCCGACGGCAAATTAAGTTGTAGATAAATGGGAGCCTAATTGATGCCTCGGTAGAGCAGCCAAAGGTTGTGGCAAAAGCCAGGGATCGACCCTTTGGCAAACTTCTCTCTAGCAGAGTTGCTGCTCTTTGCTGGCAGCCACTAATTGAATATGCATTGCTAAATGACTGCCAACTGGTCGCACACTCTCCATACCAAGTAGGTGACACCTTAAAAACGATCCAGCCATCGATCCAACCACCGATTTGGCTTGGCTCTTGAGAAGAACTCGTTTCCAGCATGCCTATCTTTGGGTGAGCGCTCAGAACATTCAAGTGGAGGCTGCTCTGATGGGGCATATGCGAATGCCAATCACGCGTCAATTGCAAAGGCGAATGGCCATATAGATATAGAGCTGGAGCTGCAGAAACTGCTGGCCTGTCAATGTTGATGAGTTGATTTTGCAGCTGACAGGCACAGGCACAGGCACAGACGGGCGATCCTTTTGCAGGAGGATCCAACACAAGAGAACCATTCCCCCCTGGGATGACTAATGTGGAGAGCGGGCAGAAGTGCGACCCCAACTCGAGGGCAATCTCCGCTTATCTGTATAGCTTTTGGTTCTCTATGGTTTCACGAGCGTACACCATACACCCGTGTAGCTGTGATAAAACCATTAACAATTTATTAGTCTACGATTTGGGGAGTCTTGTGAGTCTTGTGAGTCACGTGTGGATATGCCCGATTGGGTGGCCCTGAGTCACTGACATCTACGCATGGATCTGTGTCTATAACTTCTCTTCTCTTTTTTTGGGGCCACTACACACCACCTTATCGTACTGCAATTCAATTAAGCGAACAATCAATTATGATTTGTCACGCGAGCAGAGAGCATTGCCCAAAAATAAGTCGAGGCTTTCCGCCCTTATCACCTGTGCCTCTCGCGGGCCTCTCGCGGGCCTCTCGTTTCATGTTTGACATTTCTTAATTATTGATTCTATGTTTTCGCTACCTTTTGAAGATTGAAACATGTGTTCTGCGCACAGGCTGCGTACAACCAAAAACGGAAATGAAATTAATTGGAAATGTGCGTAAAGGTAAAGGAGAAGACTGCCATAACCGTAGCAGTTACAAGAGGTGTTCCATGGCATTTTTTAGAGGTATTTCCCATAGCTTTTAGTTGACATTTGGCAGTTCTGAGCTGTGTCTACTGTAGACACAACAAATCTGTGCTCAAGTAGGCCTCCTGTGCCTTCCAATCCAGTCTCAAAACTCCTTCCCTCACTTCTAGTTTCATATTCAGAGCATTCACTTCGAGGTCCGAAAATAGTTTCCAAATAATTTTCCTTTTCGTACGATTCTTTCTAATTTTCGTGCAAATGTCTCGCCGCTTGCTACGCGCAAATCGCAATTTGTTGAAGGACTTGCGCTTCTACTCAAAGGATGTGCGCTTTGGCGCTGAGGCGCGTTCCATGATGATTCGTGGCGTGGATCTGTTAGCCGATGCCGTATCCGTCACCATGGGTCCCAAGGGACGCAGCGTCATCGTGGAGCGTCCCTGGACCTCGCCAAAGATCACGAAGGATGGCTACACTGTGGCCCGTGCGATTGCGCTGAAGGATCAGCACATGAACATGGGCGCACGGCTGGTGCAGGATGTGGCAGACAACACAAATAAGAAGGCAGGCGATGGCACCACCACAGCCACAGTGCTGGCCCGAGCCATTGTCAAGGGAGGCTTTCAGCAGTTCTCCAATTGTGGCAATCCTCTAGAAGTGCGCACCGGCGTGCTCCTAGCCGTGGAGTCGGTCAAGCAGCAGCTGAAGCAGATGTCGCGCCCCGTGCAGACACACCAGGAGATCGAGCAGGTGGCTACGATCTCGGCGAATGGCGACGAGGACATTGGGCGACTGATTGGCGAGGCCACAGACCAAGTGGGCCCCAAGGGCACAATCACCGTGAAGGAGGGCCGTCGGCTCAAGGACGAGCTGCATGTCATCCAGGGACTGCACCTCGACACGGGCTACCTGTCGCCGTATTTTGTCAACACCCCCAAGGGCTCCAAGGTGGAGTTTGGCAATGCTCTGGTGCTCATCTGCCTGAAGAAGATCACTTCGCTGTCGCAGATCCTGCAGGCACTGGAGCAGGCCCAGCAGCAGCACCGTCCGCTCATCATCATTGCGGAGGACATCAGCGGCGAGGCCATGAGCGCTTTGGTGCTCAACAAGCTGCAGGCGGAGCTGCAGGTTTGTGCCGTCAAGTCGCCGAGTTATGGCCCACACCGCAAGGAGCTGCTCGGCGACATTGCCGCTGCCACGGGCGCCACCATCTTCGGCGATGACATTGACTTTGCGCGGGTGGAGGATGCCAAGCTGCAGGACATGGGCCAGGTGGGTGAGGCCATCATCACGAAGAGCAGCACCCTGCTGCTGCAGGGCAAGGGCCGACCCGCGATGCTCAAGCTGCGCATCGAACAGATCCAGGACGAGCTCGAGGATCCCACTACCAAGTCCGAGCAGTCGGAGCGTCTGCGTCAGCGTTTGTCCGCCTTGACCAAGGGCGTGGCTGTGCTGCACATTGGCGGCAGCAGCGAGGTGGAAGTCAGCGAGAAGAAGGACCGCGTCACGGACGCCCTCAATGCCACACGTGCGGCCATCGAGGAGGGCATTGTGCCCGGCGGTGGCACCGCCTTCCTGCGCTGCATTGCCCAGCTGGAGACACTGCAGCCGAGGAACAAGGATCACCAGAAGGGCATTGACATTGTCTGCCAGGCACTGCGCATGCCCAGCTTCACCATTGCCCACAATGCGGGCGTGGATGCTGCCACCGTGGTGGCTCAGGTGCTGAATGGCAGCGGGGACTTCGGCTACGATGCCATGCGGAATCAGTTCGGATCGCTGCTGGCAAAGGGCATCATTGATCCGACGAAGGTGCTGCGCACAGCCATCGCGGATGCGGCTGGCGTCGCCTCACTGCTGGGCACCACCGAGGTGGTCATCACGGACATTCGCAACTCGGATTTGCTGGCCAAACTGGCAGGCATGGCGGGAGGAATGGGCGGAGGCATGGACATGGGCGGCGGCATGGGTGACATGGCTGGCCTTGATGGCATGTCCGAAATGGATGCTCTGGCTGCTCTCAGCGGTGCCATGGGCGGAATGGAGGGCATGTCTGGCATGGGAGGAGGAGGTGGTTCCTCCTCCACGACAAGTGCCGCTGACATGAATGAGTTGGTCCAGAGCATGTCCGGCATGGAGGATGTCGAAGTGCATGACATCGATGCCAGCATGATGGAGTAGCACCCACCCTTCCCCTCTACCCCTGAAACTATCTTACATCAAAATTACATTTTTACATTTTCCATTACATTTTTACCCCTACACCCATATGTGTGCGTGTGTGTGTGTGTGTCTCAACTTTCGGAATAAATAAAATAAATTGTTAAGTCAGCAGGGAAAAAAATGGAGATCTCAAGAGGTCTTTCCTGCTACCCGAGTGACGGGTACACGCCGTGACCCACTGAACCTGCGTTTGTAATGCTATCAATAATTAAGTGCCACTGCCACCTCGAACGGACAGTAGAGCGGAGCAGCAGCCAGCAGTCGGGGCAGCCAGGAGACAGGAGTCCATGGAGCATGGAGCCCAAACGAATTCTTAATAAGCGGCGGCTGCTGCATAAATTTCCTGCCCAAAAACAAACATTCCAACAGCATTTGGTCTGGCTTGTGGCTGGGAGTCTGGCTTATTTGGGGGGAGTAACGAAGCTGAAGATACACTAAGGAATGCAGAGACACATGCTGGATGGATGTACAGAACTTATAGGAGTACAATTTGTGTGAAGAGACAAGGCATGGAGCAGCAATAATCTGTTGTCGAGCAGTCAGGATCATGGCATGGCATTTATTTGGCAAGCTCTTGGGGTAATGTATATCTACATAAATCTATCACCTCAAAGCCTCTATGGTACTTATGGAAGTAATTCTTATAGTTAACAGAAGCTGCACTGCAGAGAGACTGAGAATCTGTCTACCACTTTCCCGTGGTCTTTGTTCAAGCGAAAAGATAAGAAGAGACCTTAACAGGTCTCACAGTAGATCCTCGATAAGTCGCATCTAAATGACTTAAAGGAGGCTCCTCTCCCAAGTACTTGCTCCCAACAAACTCCATCAGTTAGTTATCCTACCCTCTCTGCCATGGAGTATTCCAAACGGACACTGGCAGTGCGTAGCACACGCAATGCAAAAATCTTGTTGCAAGCTGTAACAAGTGGAAGCAGACTCCACTCCTGGCTGGAGCTGGAGCTGGAACTGTGCCTGTGGCTGGGGCATGCAACATGTGCAAATGCGCATGCGTAATTATTGAAACAAGTTAATTACTGCGAAGGTGCGCAGCCTCGACTTCGGGCGAATGCGAAAGCGAATGCGGGTGCGGGACAATCAGCAGGAATCGACTGGAAATCGACTAATATATGCAAGGCAGCGCATTCCAAAGTTTGCTGAATCCTTTTAAGGCCTGGCCAAGGCTTGGCACAGGCCAGACCTGGTCCAGCTACAACTCGGCAGTTCCTTCTGCACTTCTGCACTTCTGCAGCTGCAGCAGAGTGTGTGCTCCGTGATCAAAGTGTGAAATGACTTGTTGCTGTGTGATACCTGCATACAAATTGCTTGATGCCTGCTGATGATCGCAGCCCAAAAACGGGGACCGCTCTCTCTCTCTCTCTCTCTCTCTCTCGATCGCTGGGCTCTAATTAAGTTGTTCTCGGTGCTCGCTGCTGGATTTCCCAGGAACCTTTCTCTATAAAGCACTGGCCACGTGATGACAAATAGCTAATGAAATTATCGCTAAATCAATGATCTCTGGAATCCAGCAAGCAAGCTCTCTATCCGCTAGCTTTTGGCTCTGTCTTCGGCTTTTGCCTCTTGCCTTTTGCTCAATTAAAAATCGTGTGTCTCGAGGTGATAACGACATGACTTTGATTACCTTTGAGACCTTTCCCGTTCCCCCGACCGAGGGAGATTATCGCTGGCCAAAACGCACGTCAATCATATTCAATTAAAATCAATTTGTTCAACGTTTTACGCTAGAAATAAATAAATAAGTGAGCAACAATTAGATGACCTCGTTCTGGCTTTGATTTGACATGTTAAATGTGGGACTGAACAAAGTCTCTTCCCCCACACGAATGTCGGTTCCATTTGAAGATCTTCCCTCAGTCCACATGTAATACCAAATGTTGTTGGTTCTTGCAGATAGGAATCGATTGTGGCTAGATCTTCGCTCAGATATCAGACGTGTAAGTCGCTTCAGATAAGAAACGACGGGCTGGAGCACGCGTCGTCTGTGGGCTGGCAATCAAAGTCTCTCCAATTAGCTAATAGAAAAGAGAAGAAACCCCCAAGGAAAGGGCCATTCTGTGCACCATGGGGTGGCCTTTGTTAGGGCCAACTAATTATGAGCTGGCCATCGATTAACTATAAAAGGAGGCGCTCCCCCTGCCAGTTCCACTTTATTTGCATTTTTAATTTGTGCCTTAAATAAATATTCAACTCTGCATCTCTCACGCTGTGTCACTTTTATGCCACTTGATTTATTCGAATATCTCTGATTAATTGGAGACGACGCAACGCGTGGAGAAAGTACCACAGGGAGAGACTGAGAGAGAGAGAGAGAGAGAGAGAACCACCATTAGGCCTCGTTAAGGGAGCACAAAGAGTGCGTCCCATATTCAGCCATTTGCTACGGTTTATTTTTACGCTTGAAACGCATAATTTAATAACCCAAACTCACCTTGTGGCTTGCGGCATGCTGCATGGGGCATGGGGCATGGGGCATGGGCCATATGAGCGCTGGCCCGTTCCGAAGACAAATGGGTTTATTATAAGTATGATGGCTGGAAACAAATTTATGCGCGCTATTAAATTGTTTATTAAACGACCGCCACCAAGTCACCGAGCAGCCACCAAATGGCGAAAAATAAATCGCTTTTCACTTTACAACATTTAATTCCCATCCGCAGCGTTGTCTTAGCAGCCACTGCCACTGCCACTGCCCCACCCGTAAGCAGAAGGAGCTGCTGCTGCTGCTGCTGCTGCTGCTGCTGCTGCTGCTGCTACTCGGGCTGTTGATGAACCCATTTGTCAACGTCACCTACCCGCCTGCTCCCCACAGTCCCAGTCCCAGCACCAGCTCCGGAAAGCTGAGGAGGATTGGGGTAAGGCTCATGCCTTACTCTCTCTCTCTGCTGTTCCCTGCTTTGGGGCAGAAGCTGCCCTCGAACCTCAAGCCATCTACTTAATTACCAATATACGTTGTGTGGCAAGTAGCCACTGCCTGTTGCATAATTGCATTGCCTTTGCTCCACCTCCATAACTGCCTGCCTAAGTGGCTACAGTGGGGATTCACGGGCGAAGGAAAATACCAGAAAATAGAGTACCAACTATAGGAATTGCATTACTTTTCAGTGGTACCATACTCTAAGGGATGATTAGCAGGGAACGCCAAATGCATTATTCCAAAGGGAATATAGTATGAAAAAAAGTATGAGAAATTGAGAAAAAATGAGATGGAAATTTTAGGAAAATCTTAAGAAAATTGGGTGCAAATGTAAAAAATGTATTAAATAGTGTAGGATCTTAAACTCTTTTGCTTTAGAGCTATTTTAATTGTCTAACTCACAGACTTTACACCCTAAAAACTTTACTTTGTCCATACAACTTACCTTCTTCATTATATAAGTGTGGAAAATTTTATTTTGTTGAAGAAAATACTTCTGTAAATGTCAATTTACATTTACAAAAAGGTTCTACAAATTACAAAAAAAAAAGCAGTCTACCCTTTTCCCTCTTAAGGACTACCCACTGTACCTTGAGAGACCTTTGACGACCAACAAGCAGGATGACTCCCAGCGAAACGGAAGCCGAGCTTAGCGCGAAATTTAATTTAAGTTGCGGAGCTCACTGCCGCAAAGTTTTTTTTTGTTTTTTTTTTTTGCAATTCATAAATGACGAGGCAAATGCCACACAGCGATCCACGCAGCACACCCCGCTTGTGGCACTGACGTACTGACTGACAGGCCACGTATGAAATTTACATTCATTAGCTCGTTATCAATCTTTATGCGCCTCGTCCAGGCGGCAACCGGCAACCGGCACTCTTGAGGCTCTCATTGGACTTGCAACTAATTACAAAAAGTAATTATTGCTGAACTCTGGTTAATGCTGCAAACGGCGCCACAAAGAGCGACGGACACCGTGGGCAGGGGGCAACATCAGAGGTGCAGCGAGTGGCATGGTGATTTCTGCAATGGCCGCGTGAAATCAATAAATTAAATATGCAAACGGGCTATCGATTTTGCAGAGGAACCCAGAGGAAGGCCAGAACAGAAGGATCCCATGCCGCTGTGGCTGTGGCTGTTGCTGTTGCAATCCTAGATTAACGAGCCTCGTGGGCGTGGCAAAAGTGTTGCGGAAGCCAGGCAGCAGCAGCAGCAGCACAAGGCAAAAGGCAGTCAAAAGGGAAAAGGGAAAGAGGGAACGAGGGGAGCACCGGACTCCAGCGGGCACTCAACATCATTTACAAGTCAATAAAATCAATTTGGGCAACCGAAGAACAAACAAATTGCCGACAGGCCCAGCCAGCCAGCCAGCCAGCCAGCACACACACAACGAAGGAAACAAACAAACTTCTGGTATCAGGCAGCATTAGGGACACTATCGAACGACCCCTGGCCGCAGACCAATTATAATTCTAACGATAGTCGGATACCCCCGGAACAGAAGGCCAGCACGCCGGCCTCTAATTAATCAATTATATCAAAAACAGAACTAATGCGATGATCGGCAAAGGGAGACGAAGAGAAGTAAAGAAACATAAACAGAAAGGAAAAGGAAAAGGAAAAGGCAAAGGCAACACCTATAAAGGGATGTTGGAGGAGTCTGCTGACATCTGCTTGTGGCGCAGAGAAAGATAAGAACCGACTTTGAACGGAGCTCAGTCTGGACAATCATTCTGAGACGGCAGACACGATCTAACCCGTTCGTGATGACGTCGAAGCGATGACTATACTCAGATCGAAGTCACCTTTTTGCAGATAAGAATCAGTTAGCTTTGGGGGGTATATGAAAGTTGAATGATTAGCCACCAAGCAGACTCCTATGTATATGTGGGTGTGGATTAGATTAAACACAACACAATTATAATCTACGCTACAGAATTGATAGCAAATTATAAATGTACAAAAGTTGTGAAACTAAAGATGAATGAACACATTTAAGCCACAGGCCGCTGATCACCTCAATCATCCTTAATGTCAATTGGCGTTCAGCAGGTGCTGGACAATATTTTTCAACTGCTAATAGACAATAGTTATGGGAAGAAGTAATGATTGAAATACGTTTACCATCAGGGTCACATGTGCCACCGAAACTATTATTTTTGGGCATCCCATGATGTAATTAATTGCAACTTTCTAATCTGCGAGGTCTCATATGTATGCCATGACCTCTGGCCTAACCATGAAAAACCCAACCTTAGTGGTTGAAAATGTTCTTATTGGTGTTAGCAATATTTTCCAGATAGATGAAACCCCATTTTGAAATATTTTAAACCTAATTCGCAACACTTTTGGCAGTCAGAAGAAGGCTTAATCAGACATTTTCAGTGGCAAGAAACGTCAACCATTCAATTATCTGGTGTAGCTGTGGGCAAAAAGTGCGCTATAGATGGAATAACTATTCAAATATATATAAATACCTATTCAAATATTAATAATGGAAAATAATCGTGGTTCAATGTTAACAAAGCATTTAGCAACACGTTTAAAATGTTCCAAAAATATTTAAACTGCTGATCGGCGCTCCGACTCGTTCCCAAAAAATACTCTATTTAGTCATCGGTTAATACTTAAATGTGGACACTTTTGGGGAAAACAATTAAGCATTTCTGCATGCAATTGGCATGCGTATAGTTTTGTGTCAACGTAATTATATTTAATTTCAGTCGAACACAATATGAAAGATAAATTTTAATAATTTTAATTTGAAGCGCATTAAACTCAAATTATCTGAAACATGAAATTTGTTGGCCAAAAATTCAACAAAACGTTGGCAATAAAAACGAAAAGCGACAGCAAAATTAGTCCCGGGCGGACTGAGGAGGGGAACAATTAAGACTGCCCGTCGGTACACGCACTAATTACCTAAGTATTTCGCCAAAGGGAGGGGAAATGCACGAGGGAGGGGAATTTTCCACAATTAGATTTACGTACAAATGAAATTACTTGGCTTTCGTTTTAATTGCAGGCTGCATATTGGCCAGGAATGGAAGTACAACTGTGGTACATACATTTTATGTATTAATGTACATTTGTACATATTTATACATATTTGTGTGTAGATGTACCATCATAATCGACTAACCAACGCAGCCAAGCAGAATGGGCCTCGGGCCTTATCGTTGGCTGGAAATCTGGCGATTTTGGGTTGCATAAACCAGTTAATAACGCGCTTCCGCCCAAGTCAATTTGGGCCTACACGACAATTGAGTGAAAATGCAACCGCCGACGCAATGAAAGCAAGACAAATCGTCGTATCAAATTACCAAATAATGACGCCCAAGGGGGCGGGAGAGAGTAGAGTCACCCAAGGAAATGCCTGGGGGAAGGTATTTCTATCAGCCATCAGTCGGGCAGCAGGGCAGCCATCCAGCGACAGTTTTGTTGGCTGATTATGTCACACGCCCTGAGCCCTGCCGCAGCCATTTGTAATTGAATTAATGCCTCGCAATAGAGAGAGGGAGATAGAAGTATTTTTGTGTTGTGTTCGGACGGGCGGGGCCTTATCGTTGACATTTCATCGCGCGACTCCAGTAACCCTAACTAATCGCACGTAATTAAATATAATTTGGTATCGTTTACAGTTGCGTTTCGTTTGCTTTTGCGTTTGCATTTGCTACACCATTTCCCACAACAGTTTGGTCGGGGAAAATTTCAAGGGAAAACTATGTGTGTCGCGACGGAGATTATGTCAGGCCACAAATTGGTGCAGCCAATGCGCGAGGGGTAGGGAAAGTGGGGGGATGTCGAAACTATGCACAACTGGAGCTTGCTTTTGGAAGCATGAAGGGCAAAGAAGGAGAGCAACTGGGGAGAAACCATATTTATTTTCCATCACTTCTTACTGGGAATTAAGTTCTGAAAAAGCTGAGGTTCTTGGGTGAAACAATTCCAATACAAAAGCCATGACTCTAAGTGGAACTTGAGGAGTTGCATCCTCAAGGTAATCCGACTGGACGAGTATCCCACGAGAATTTCTTAGAAGAGTCTATTTATGTGCACTTTTAACAATATTTGTATTTACTTTTCATGAATGAAAACAAAGCTATAGATGGAGAAACGATTGCCTTGAGATATCCCATCAAAGAAGTCTTTCCTTTGTCCGAAGCGAAGGAGAAGAGCCTTCTCAGCCAACAAACTCTATCAAAGGAGCTCTATCTCATGTCCAGAAAGCATCCATAGTACACCCAAGGAGCTGCCTAGATATTACCAATACCCCCTTAACTCCTCTCACTTTTCCACTCTCCACCACAGTGAGTCCCATGTGGTAAATGGCTTATATCTATGCTGCATAATGGCCATAATGAATAAGACACCTACGGACAGCGGATAGGGCCTGTCAAAGCAGACTCTCAGCCACTTGGCTGCAATTTGTTTGCCATCGGCACAACACCCAAACACACAGAGAAAAAACGAAAACGAAGGAGGAAAAAAGTAAAATAAAAATGCGCGGAGCTGGAATACAAAAAAAAAAGTAAAATTATTTAATTGCGCAATTAAGTGCACATTTGTAACGTTTTGCGCGACATCTGTCCCATGTGCAGGAGTAGATCCAGAGACAGCAACAGCAGCAGAGACCCAGAGACAGAGTCCAAGTCGGGACCGGAAATTCAATTGTTGAGATAATAATTACATTAGGACGTGCGCGCATGCGCGACTCTCTCGCTCTGTCTCTGGCCTCTGGACTGTACAGGAGTGCAGTCCGAGAGCGTTTGCCGAGCAGCGGAGTTGCTTCCAAAACGAGTACACACCTTGCGCGACGAGCTGATTGACACGGCCACATGGGGACGAGATATACCGTCGAGACCTCTGCGCCTGTCCATTGAACCCATCGACCAAATGGTCACTGGTCGTCGGTCGCTGGTCGCTGGTCGCTGGTCGCCGGTCGCTCTTTTGTTTGCATTTCGCCTGTAAATGAAGCGTGAAATTAGCTGCAGTGCAGCCAGTCGCAACTCCAGCGGAGTCGCCGCCAACCCTGACTCCAGAGACTGCGAGCCTGCGCGACTTCGCGACTGAGGCACTGTGGCGTCGTATTGTTTGCTTCTTGTTGAGGCCCGACAATGGGATAATATGGCAATATAATGGCAACACCAAACTATTTGTATGCAATTGCCATTAACACTTTATTTATTGCCCGGCGATACGAGCAAATTGGGCGACTCCAGCGGCGAGCAAAAAAGTGTGTGGCTGGGCATGGGGGCATGGTGCAGCGGCAGCTTCCACCTGGAAAATGCTGCAAGTGCAAAAGTGAAGCTGAAATGAAGCCGTCGTTGTATATGGTCGGGTTATATCAGGCCTAATGAAGTAGTTATCAAGGAATGGAATCTGTTAGGACTGAAACGAAAATGGCCAAGACCGGATAGGTTCCTCGCTAATAGCGGAGAGTGGGGCACACTCGAGGGGATTGGTCTATAAGAGTGGGAAACTCTGCAAATGGAATTACTTAGGTGGAAATGCCTTTCTGTAAATATGGCCAAGAGCGAGATGTGACAATTAATGTAAAAGCTGTGATATGGGATGTACAGAGAACCTATTGGAATCGTTGTAATTGAGGGGAAAATGTTGTGGAAAAATGGGAATATGTGCCATCGAAATGTATTGATGGGATGTATAAATCGATTGAAATCGATCGAATTTGTAAAGAATTGGTAAGAAAATAAAATTTGCATATTATTTTGAGGAAGTTTCAGAAAATGTTGATGAAGTTTGACCAAAGTAATACAAGTTTTAAACGTTTTTAATTGCCTAAAATACTTAAAACGAGGTTGCAATAATGTTTAAAAATGTTGAATCAATTGGAGATTCATGGAAAGTAGTTGAAGCATAGCTAAGATATGATAAAAGTATAGATATCATGTTGTATAAACATATTCAGCCACATTTTCATAACTTTTATTCAAATAAAATACTTTCAATTATATTGGAAAATTATTTTTGAACACATTTTGGTGGCTGAATGTTAAACGATGAAACACCTTCATATTTCTTGACTTCAACTGTTCATTGGGGCATCCATTACTTATAAAAGTAACCCCTGCCAACACCCCAGGAACCTCTCCATTAGAAACCCCTTTGGCACGCATGACTCAACTCTGAAGGAGCCTCATCTGTCTTTTATTCAGTCGTTCTCCCCTTAACTCTTTGTTTCTATGACCCTTTCAAATGGTCAATGCATTTCCCATTACCATCCTGACACCACAGACAGAGACGCAGACCCTGGGGCCCTGGGCAAACAGGGCAATAATCTACGACTGCATGCGACGTACGGCAATCATCCAATAAAGCCAACAAAGTCATTAACGAGGCCCTTAACACTACTAACAAACGGTTTATATGGTCCCAGGAGAGCTGACTCTCTCTCTCTCTCTCTCTGTCCTCAGCCCTGCCTAACTCTCTCTCTCTCTCTCCACACTCCATCCGCAAACTATCCTCCTTGCTGCTTCTAGCCGCTCTCTCGCGCCCTCTCTCTCTCCACCTCCCCAGTTTCTATCTCTTCTCACACATGTGAAGTCCAATGCCATGGTTAAATTATTTAATTTATGAGCCGCAACATGGGGAACGCATCTATGGAAAACGCAGAAGAAGAAGAGTTAACCTCGGCGGCGGAAGGGGGCAAATAAATTTCCATTTTGCTAATCAAATTTATTGCACTTTGTGCCGCGGCTTATTCAATTACACTCCAATAAGAGCGAAAGAGTGAGATGGGAAGCGTCAGTAAAGAGCAAAGAGCAGCAGCCGAAGCCGAAGGCGAAGCCGCGGCGAGAGAGAGAGAGAGAGAGAGAAAGCAGCCAGCGCCGCCATTACTGCGCTCTGTTCGTGGGCGACGCCTCCCATAGGCTGTCGCCGCCACTCGCTCTCTCGCTTCCGCTCGCACACACAGCAAAAGTGGGCGGAGCACCTGCCGCCGCCAACACCTGTGACGATCGATCGCAGCCAACGATCGCATAGCTGCCTCTCGCTTTGGCACACGGGCTCGCACAATCGATGCCATAAACAACACACGGAAGAGAGGCAGAAAGAGCAGCAGCAGCAGCAGCAACAGCAACTGAAGCAGAAGCAGCAACAACTGCCAACCGGTTGTGGCACCTGGGGAACGGAACCCACCTGAGTTTTTCACCGGCACGACGGTGGCTCTTGCTGTAGTTCGCTTGCGGCACTGACGGCGCCCGGTCATCGTCTTTCGTGTACGCGCTCTCTCTCGGCTCCATCCATTCGTGGTTCACCGTTCACCGTTCTTCGTTTACGCTCTTCGTTCTCCTTCCCGCTGTTTTGTGTGCTGCATTGTGTGTCGTGTGCTGGAGTTTCTTTGGCGTCTTTGGAGGTGTGAACAACCAACCACTAGCAGATAATAGATCCACGAAGTACCCACAGATCTGACAGTACAGAACCCAAAGCCAAAGACTGATTGACGGAGTGCGCGAAAGACCGTCGGCAAGTGCTGCTGCTGCTCTCCTCGCCGATTGTGTGAACGGAAGGTGCTGATATTAACAGACGAAAAATAAGAATATAACACAAGATTGGAGCTCTACAAGGAAGATACAAGACTGCCCCAGGCGCACACTGAAATATACACAAATAAGGTAAGGTTTTGACTCCGAAAAGTGGGAAGAAACTTCAACAATTTCAAGTGGGAACTGGTACACCATCTGCAGATTTGATTTATTTCTGCCTTCATCTCATTTATCGATGGATAAATCCAAAACTGATTTTCGTAGTCACTTTACCATCTGTTAGACTTTATAAGTTCATGGGGAAAAAGATATAAAGACATTTAAGAGGAGTTCTATGGGCAAAGAATGAGTTTTAATTTATAAACGGGAGCTGCAACAATTTCTAAGAAACTTAACTTACCATAGAAAAACAGAAAGATAGAAAAAGAGTCAAGAGTCATCGTGAGTTTCCTTTAGATTAAAAGTTATTCATCAAAAATCATTTAAAAAGCATTCATAGTACCTATTGAGTCCATATCTAGGGATAATATTATACAGATAATATGCTAGGAACAGAGGTTTAAAGGTCTGCTACGTGGTTCCATATCCTGCTGAGAAAAAACGATCATGCAAATCCACAAAATAATACCCAACCCAACCCATAACTCCCACAATAACACCCCCATTCAAGCTGCTCAATCTACAATCTCCCAATAGAAAATGCAGCCAAGAACTGCCCCGAAAATTCTTACTCCCACCCAATTTGTATCACTTTGGTAGCTATCACTCCAAAAGATACCTTCCCGACTCGGACTTAACCTACTTCTCAGCATGATTGGCAAATATTACAAGCATAACCCACACAAATATATTTCATAATTAAAGCAACAAATCAACCAATCAGCAAGGGGTANAGAGGGGGGGGGGGGGGGGGGGGGGGGGGGGAGGGAATGAAGAAAAGTAAAACGTAGAATTAAATATCATTAAATTTGATTAATTCCCCAAGTGGACACATCCTATCACGCCGCGTATCATATCAATCCGAATCATATCAACGCTGTAGACCAATACTGAGGGAATTGATTTGATTAACCAAGAAAGAAGACTTCGCTTTGAGCTCCTGCTGATAGCTCGATAGTTTTATCGCTGATTGGGTTTAATTAAACACCATTAAAGAGTACAAATTGTCAGCGGCACAGCCACAGCCTGTGGCCAATAAATCACGTTTTGTCTGGCTGATGTTTGTTCAATTGTGGGCCTGCCCAGTGGGTTGCTTCTTGTACCCGTGTTTTTCGTACAGAATATATGAAATTAAACGGGCCCCCGGGCCATATCGTACCAAGATAATCGTGTCAAAAAAAAAAAGCCCTGACCACTTCACAGTCGACGTGAACGAGGGCCTCACAGACCTCGATAGACAGACAGATATGTGCACCATGACACCCAGAGCTACCCAGCAGATAAGCCAGCAACAGTTGGGGTCGGTGATAATCGAATTGGCCAGCACTTGGCACCGAAACGATTGATTTAATTAATAATAATGCCCCATGTGACTTGTCAGCAGCAAGTTGAACGCATATTCTGATGACGCAAATAGTCCGGGGGGTGGTATCTTCTGGGTGGCATCTTCTAGTGCTGTGGGCGGGAGATCTGCCCCTCCCGATAAGATTGTTGTGCTGACTCTGTGACAAAATTAAAATATGTTTGAAAGAAGAGCAGCTGGTTGGCAGGGGTTCAATTCAATTACCGCAACATACAATTAAAACTTGTTGCCAGATATATAGATAGCGTGCCCCTTGGTATCTTATAGATACAACCGAACGCTTTTTTTTTGGCAGCTATCGGTACAAGTTCTGATTGCCCCAACGATTGTTTGACAACTTCCCAATATCTGCATCCACTTTGATTGAAGTTTGATTGAGCAACACCCACAAAGAAGCCCTTACTTCACACACTAAGATGGCGCCAAACCAAACCAAACCCCAACCCTGTCCTCGCTGCTTTGGACTAAATGGAACATGCAAACATGAGAAATCAACGTCGTCGTCGGACACATCTCCAAATTGCTCTGCTTGGGATTTCGCTTATCAAACCCTACAAGACAATGACAAAGGGCAGAGGCAGAACAGGCAGACTGACCAGCCCAGACAGATGGAGCTGGAGCTGGAGCTGGAGTTGGAGTTGCAGACAGACGGCGTCGCGCAACAGTTGTCCGAACAACAGATCGGAGATCCCTCTCCACGATGCTCCTGCTTGTAGCCTGCTGCCGCTGCTGTTGTGTTTTTAACATGCATTTTATGAGTAATTGGCCCCGCATCAACATCACCAACATATCCAACATATCCAACATCAGCCACAGCATCGCCAGCCATCAACAACAAGCAGAGCCACAGAGCCACAGAGCCACAGCTTGGAAGTGGGCTACGCGTCTGGCTGAAACGTGGGGACATGGTTCGTGGGGCCCTGAGTCACAACTTGAACCTGCAACTACCTTTGGGGCTACCGTCCCAGCAATCTACTCCATTAGGGTGGCCAAAGCAGTGGGTTTGCCGGGTTTTTTTTCTCTGCCGAGAGTTGATAACGAAGTGGGGAACACACTAAGAAAAAACATTGGGGGATGGGCTGAAGATCTAACAGCTTTTAAAGGATGATGAAGCGAATGCTGAAACAGTCTAAAATTCCCTTTATAAAAGAGCTACAGAAATCTCATATAATAAATGATCAGCATAATTTCAAGCTTAAACCTCAGCTGAGAATACACTCAGTCGCAGACTTCCATAGCCGAGAAAAAGGGTTTCAAAATTGTAGATTTGCGATCATTTATAGTCTAAATGCATGCATCGATATTTCAGTAATAGATCACTAAAATCACATAAAATATGTTTCTACTAAAGAATAGAATGTTTCTTCAAATACAATCAATTATGAGAGAACAAAACGGAACTCGTGGAAGATCAAATATTCTTTTGGAAAACTTCTTGTTGAATTTTTTATTGAGGATCAATGATAGAGATATATCTAATTATTATAACTGAAGATCCAATTTTCCAAACAAATCATGATACATTTTCCTACCGCCCATCCAAACTTTACATTGAGTAAGCTCCGTCCATTCCCCCACTGATCCTATCCACCTGCCCTGCCCATATCTTGGCTATCTTTGTGTTAGGGTAGCCCTCGGGTCGAAGTGTCTTTCGGGTCGATTGGGCAGTAAATTGAATTAAGATTGCCCCCAAGAACAACAAATGAGGCAGCCGAGTCAGCTTCGACACAGGATATGAATAAACTAATTATAATTGGGAGAGTGTGTGCATTAGAGGCAGAGGTCCATAAGGTACAGAAGAAGAAGAACAACAACAACAACAACCAGACGGTGATGATGATGATGACGGGAGGCGCCTGGCTGGAACCAACAACAAGAATGCTGCCTTATCGCACCTGGTCCAAAGACGGCGCCAAGAAACAAACAACGAAACAACAAAATGAGAGAAGAGCTCAGGTGCAGAGAGAGGCATACAGCCACAGAGCCAGTGGATTGAGATTCAGCTGCTGCCACATTGTGGTATCAATTTTATGTGTTTTTGGGTGACTCAGAAGAGCTCAACGAAAATTAATAATTGCCTTTATCAACTGAAACTATTAGGGAGAGGAGAGTTACCAAAGGGCATGATCGGTCGTAGAGGTGTAGAGGCAATCCATCAAGCGACCACACACTCGGCAGCGTCTCTCCCTTCATGCTCGTATCACGAAGAACGCATGAGCTTTCGCCTCTCTCTGGGGGATTTAAGCCACCCAAAATGTTTGCGATTATCATGGCGGGTGTAGCGGTCGTATGTGTGGTGTGGGTAAATTACAATGCCGATCATCAAAGTGTGACTAAAGTGGTTTAGCCTAATGTAAACCCATAAATAAGCAGCCACCAGATACAGAGACGCGACTGCAGACGAGACACGAGACACGAGAGAGACGAGGGAGACTCGGGCGACATTAGGGACAGTGGAGACTGCGGAGACTGTGGAGAGACTGCGCAGCGACTCGGCAGTGTAGACTCGAGACGGAGACGCATTAACAAAATGCCAGAAAAGAGCTTCTGTTTGCTGTTCTACCTGGTCCGTTGTGGCTTTTAATGAAATATGCCAAGGCACACGGACGGACACGAAGAAGAAGCTAAAAACACAAAAGTGCAACCATAAAAACGACACCAAGAAGCCACGAAGGAGAGAGCGAGAGCGAGAGAGCGAGAGGAACTCTGCGTCTGCGTTGAGTTGTGGAAAGAGTAGCCCGCAAAAGGCAGAAACATTGATGCTTATCGAGATGACAGAAGTGACGACAACAGTAAGAGAGAGAGACACACAGCAGAAGGAGTGGAAGGACTGTGGCAGTGCCTACACTTGTCTTGCTCGTATTACGAATTAATTTCTTCATTTTTCATATGTCTCAGGGAAAAACCCACACAGTTGCCACAATGTTGTGAATATGCTCTTAAATATAAGTACAGATACATACATCCAACGAAGACACTAATGGAGCTTATCTTTAAACGGAACAAGCAACCGGCAAACAAGTTTCAGTTGCAGACAGACTCTAGCTCTGGTTCTGGCCTGTCTCTGTGGCGCTTTGCCTGATTAGCATCCAGGAACTAAACAGAGAACTTCGACTCTGATGTTGTGTCAAAACGTTAGCCACGAACTAGCGCCCCCGCCTGTAGACTCCACCTGAGACTCTGTTGTCTTCCTGGTCCACTTCTGGAACTGCTTTCGTACTATCTGCAATTGGGCAGAGCAAGTGCAGCGTTAACTTGATTAGTTGTTGTCCCCGGCACTGACTAAATGAAGCCATGCCGGAGCAGGTCTGCAAAAAAAGAAGCCAGCAAGCAAGCAAGCAAAACCTGACAGCAAAGAGCTCACTTGGCTTTGCCTTTTAATTACCCAACGAAACGTCAATCAGAGACAACAGCCATCACATCATCCTTCTACTTGTGGGCTGGGAGCTTGGTACTCTTGGTACTCTTGGTACTCTCCTCTCTCTGATTGCTGCTGGCAAAAGGCAATAATAAAGTCGTAACGCGGATACAATTATAAGGCGGCTCTACAACAAAGCCAAACGGCACACATTCCCCGCATACCTTTTCGGTAGTAGCAAAGAGTCGGCACTGCCAATGCTCCACAGTTTGCTATCGCATGCAATGAATTAATCAGTTTTACGGGTTTTATATGTCCGCAAGGGAGAGAGGGAGGCAGCAGCAGCAGCATAATTGCAATTCGTACAACTAATTTAATAATTTGCTGTCCACGGTCCACGGTCCGCGGTCCGCTCGTTCGCTCACAAATTAAGTTTGTCAGCTGTCAATGCGAGGAATTTGTGGACAGCATTCAAAAACTGACAGCACAAATCATATCAGAGGAGTTATGAGTTATTAACTGAACGACAGACAAGTTGCCTCAACAAGTTGATGGACCCCATCAGCAGTTGCTCCAAAAGGGTTGCCTGGCTGCCTCGTTGCAACTTCATTCCGCAAAAGAATGCAACTAAATCAATCACAGCCACACTAATTTGCCATTTAACAAGGTATTTGGACAATTTTGATATATGTATTCGGCTGGTTCGAGCCACTGAGATGTCAACAGAAGCAGCGGCCATCAATCAAGCAGACTTTTGGGCATGGGACAGGGACAGGAACCGGCTTCTACCTTGTGGCGTGGCATTGCAGCACAGAGCCAAGGAAGGTTACACATCGAGTCTAACCATTTAGTTGTCATTAAAGACAACCCTCGTATATTAATTAGCAAAACATGAAATTACCAAAACTTCAACTCTGACGTTAAGTTCAGGCCAGCAAAACCAACTGCTGGCACCTGATATTAATTTGATCTGATAGAAGCGACATGGACATGGACACGGACCTGAACCTGCTTCTGCTTCTGCTTCTCGAACTCAAACTCAAACTCAAACTCAAAGTGGAGCTGTCGCTGCTGTGCTCTGCTGTGCCGTTGAGTTGATGATGATGAAAATGAAGTTGCCGCCCAATTTAATTAAAATTCCAAACGATCTGCACATGAAAGCTGCCATCAGCCATCAGCAGTGCAGCACAGCGCAGCCCAGCCACGGCTGCAAGAGTAAACCCAACTCAGCCAGCGAGCTGAAACGTGTTGATGGGAGAGATCAGCTCCAGTCCATCCGTGCTGTCCATGATGTGGTCATCGATTTGCATTGGCTCTGTCTCTGATGAGACCTAGACCACAGAGCTGCAGTTGGAGGTTTCCGACACAGGCCATGACCATAAGGCACGCTCCCGAACCGCAACACTCAGACAAGGGGCATTTGTTGCTAGAAAGAAATAAGTTTTGGATTTGCTGAAAGTGTACAACAGAGTTTTAGATTTAAAAGAAAGAACCAGAACCACCAAATGTGTATAAAATACAGAAGGCAAAAGTTTCCCAGATAAGCTGACTCTCCCGCCTCGTACTTAAACTTTCTTTCCCGGTGTGTCTTAGCATTTAGGGGTAAGTTTTGCAGTTCGACATGTGTTCTCTTCTAGTTAAAAAGTTTCTCGTAAAAGTAGATGTTTGTTTAGTCGGTTTTTTATATGAAATCATTAACAGCAGCAAAAACTGCAGAATATTCCCCCAGCTGAATTTAATTTCTTACCACAATCCCATACGATTATCCCCCATGCAACCAAACTCAACACTCTCTCATGTTGACCAGTGTAACCGCAGCTGTAACCTCGTGGGCCCACAGTCCCGATTCGATTCGATTCGATCCGACTTGGTCATGGCTGCGAGTACGAGTCGATGTCAGAAACTACAGAAATTGGCATAATAAAGTGCACGATAATTGCACGTTTAGCGTTTATTGAATTACGAGCTTCTAATGCGCGACTATAACCCCTTACAGCCCCGTCTAAAATCTGTGTACACCCCCTCGTTCACTTGTTTGCAGCTGCCTTTGGTGGGATACTGGAGTACTGGAGTACTGGTGTGCCTTGGTGGATTATGGGCATATCGGAGGAGATCAAGCTGGAGGAACTACCGCAAGAAGCCAAATTGGGGCACCCGGATGGCACCGTTGTGGTCGAACGTGGCTCGGTGCTCGTCTCCTCAGCGTCGGCGGCCACGGCCGGGGCCTCGCTAACGGTTTCAATTTCTGGAGGTGGCGCACCCAGCGGCGCCAGCGGGGGCACCAACAGCCCCATCTCGGACGCGAACAGTGACTGCGAAGCGGACGAGTATGCGCCGAAGCGGAAGCAGCGTCGCTATCGGACAACCTTCACCAGCTTTCAGCTGGAGGAGCTCGAGAAGGCCTTCTCACGCACCCATTACCCCGATGTGTTTACGAGGTGAGTAAGAGTAAGAACCAAAACAACAGCAAGAACAAGTATATAATATGACAAAAGATAAGAGCGACAGAATGGACAATGGGCTCCAAAAACTTTTTGGAGAGGAGAGAAATGAAATTTGCATAAATCGCTCATCGAGACATCAGCGAGACAAAGGGGAATGAGAGAGAGAGAGAGAGAGAGAGAGAGACGCTTCTTGATTTTACGACTTCGAGTGATAATAATACTTATGACGACCCCCCTGAGTGGATGGATGTATTCTTCATCGATTTTATTTGGAGCAACATTTGTGTGCGCTTTTATGTGTTATATTCGTTTAGATTACAAATCACCAAAGATCAGGCCTCAGCTTGCTCCCATAGATCCGAATCGATGACCCGACTTCCAGAGTTCAATTAGCATGCAGAAATCTCTCGAGACTCGTTCTCCCACTGAAAGACAGCCAAAGTAATTGCCATAAATTAAAAGTCAGCCTGGAACTCAAAGTAAACTGCTAATTGAGACCGCACGAAGCCCAAGCGAAAAAGCACAGCAGCAAAAAAAATGCAAAAGCTTTACATTTACAGTCAATGGCAGCATCGGCAGCAGTGCAACAATTAGATCAACTTTTTGCACTGCCTGTTGCCGCTGCAGTTCTCAATTCATTAAGGCCTGCTTGCTGCTTGATTTGAATGCGGGGCAATTAATTAGGCAAATAAATCAAATCGGATTTAATTTGTGTTTAAGCTGCAATTAGCACTTGGCTGCAGGCAGAGAGAGACGCGCGTGAGAGAGAGACGCGCGTGAGAGGTCACAGCAAAGAGAGAAACTCGCATACATGAAAGCTTTCAGATGCACGTGTGAAAGAGGGAGCAAGAGAGATCTGTCTTGAGTGTGCTTTATGTAACTGAGAGAGCAGCGCCGTTAGGTGAATTCAAACAGAAGTGCAGCAGGCAGAAACGTAAAGGAACGACACTAGAGAGAACATCGGAGAGAGCCTTTACCAAAGACTTTCAGCTTACAGCAAATAAAAAGCTTTCAGCGCCTAGCCCCTGCAATTTATTATCAACTAAATCTTCTCTGCATTTGCCACTAATCCTCTGGTTTTTCTTTCAACTTTTTACAGAGAAGAGCTGGCGATGAAAATTGGCTTAACCGAGGCGCGCATTCAGGTAAGGCCCACAAAGAGATTTGCGGTTGATTCGCGTGCCCCACGTGCAGCCGGCAAACAATGTTGTAAAATTGAAAAATAATGGAGCATGTCGTCCCTAATGAAATCGACTCGCACATAGACAGGGGGAGAGCAGAACCCAAGAGAGAGAAATGCATGCGCATTAAATTTTGTTTGGTTTAGTGCCAGTCATTACAATCTACGGCGCTTCTTGTTTTTAATTATTCCCCCCAGACAACATTATTTGCTTAACCGAACATCCATTTCCCCCAAAGGACTACAAATACTGTCAGTTTCCCCACTCCGTTCCGAGAGTCTGAGTCCGAGTCCGAGTCCGAGTTTGAGTGCAATCAGCCACCGTTCGTGTCCCTGGGTTTTCGACTCCCATATTCAGATTGTTATGTTAAAAACTAATTAAAGGGGCGTTTTCAATAACAACGCCCATTAATTGGATGAGGTTTGAGGCGTCTTCCCGTGCACCGGAGGATGCTGTGTATACCGATACAGTAGCCTGCCAGCCACACATAATTCATGGCCTTCTCTCATTCATTTCTTCCTTCCTCCTCCTTCTTCTCCTCGTTGTTGCTGTTGCAGGTCTGGTTCCAGAATCGTCGCGCCAAGTGGCGCAAGCAGGAGAAGGTGGGTCCACAGTCGCATCCGTACAATCCCTACCTGCCCAGCGGCGCCGCTAGCATGCAGACGGTGGTGGGGGCCGCCCTGCCGCCCAATCCCTTCACCCATTTGGGCTTCCAGCTGCGCAAGCCCTTCGATGCCCAACACGCGGCGAATCTGGCCGCCTTCCGCTACCCGCATCTCTCGGCAGCGCCCATGATTCCATCCGGCTACTTCAATCAGTTCCAGCGGTGAGTACTGAATCCCCCAGAGAACTAGTTCGTATAATCCAACATGTTCTCTCGCTCTTTTAGGGCGCCTCCACACATGCTGCCGCCGGGCATGGCCGGGATGTACTCGCCCTCCAGCTCCTTCCAGTCGCTCTTGGCAAACATGACGGCAGTGCCGCGCGGCCCACACACCCACATGCCGCCAATGGGTGGCAAACCCATGCTGGTGGGATCGCCCGACCTTCACTCGCCCAACCATCTGCTGGCCTCGCCGCCCACCTCGCCCGCCTCTGGAGCCACGCAGCATCAGCATCAGCCTCCTCCGCCCCAGCAGCAGCAGCAGCAGCCACCACCACACGCCCAGCCCTCGCAGCTGTCGCCCCAGCAGCTGGTGGGCATCTCGCTCACCCACCAGGTGCCCTGCGGCTCGCCCACACAGACGTCGCCCGTGGCCCTGACCCTGGCCCACTCGCCGCAGCGTCAACTGCCGCCGCCCCGTTCATCCACGCCGCCCGAGGACCGACGCACTTCCTCGATTGCCGCCCTGCGGCTCAAGGCCCGCGAGCACGAACTAAAACTGGAGCTCCTGCGACAGAATGGACATGGCAACGATGTCGTCAGCTAGCTGGGGGTGTGCATGTGCCCCAAGTTCCCAAATTCAAGTGCAAAACATTTGCTGGTTCACCTTAGTCGTAAGCGAATAAGTTATTTCATTGTATGTGCAAGTATTTAACGCGGAATTTTGCAAAATAAAATTCACAAAAGTAAATTGAAGAAAGGAAAACCAAGGAGAACTCGTGGAATGCTGTGAAAAAGTGACATGAACTTCACCCTTAAAAGAACACGTCCTAAACCGAAGAAGGACCTTTTGTTTGAAGGGTTTTACTCTCATCTTTTCTGTCTTCCAGTAGTTCCATGTACCAATTTCAGCCTCACTTCTGGGTTGGAACTTCAGAGTGTCTCGAAACAGATAATTCCTAGAGAAATGTAGCCATATAAATATTTAATTATGTTCCAAGTTCCCATTTCCATCAAAGTTTATTCAATGTTTTCCATCATTCCCTAAGGACTTCAACTTTCAAAACGTATTCCTTCACACACTTGCTTCAAAATCCCCTACTTTCCCTTCCAAAGACACACACATTATTAATGCATAAACAATGCATTTAGCCTCCTCCTCGTTTTCTTTTGTCTTCTTTTGGTAATTCCCACAAATGACCCATAAGCCGAGGCCTAATAGCTCTGCCTCTCCCTCTCTCGTAACCCTCCTAATATGCGTAACAACACCTACTTATGAGAGTCGTATACAGTGAATCACTGCCAGTCTGACCAGATCTTGGGAGTACGAGTCCGAGTTCGAGTCGGATCTGCCATTAATCAGTTGTATTCCCATAAATCAGAGAAGAGAATGGGATTGGGATTGGGATTGGGATGGAAGTCACGAAGGGAGGCATGATCAAAAACAAGAGAATCATCATGCACAGGGGAGGGTGCTACAAATATAAATTTATGAATAAATTAGAAACAAATTAAATATGTTAATGATTCGAAGTCGAAGTTGGAACAACAACAATGATCGAGAGAGCGCGGAACTTCGAACACTTCGCAGAGGAAACTTCGCTTGAGATCTTGGATCTTCGATCTTCGAGCGTCTTCGATCTCAAGATGATTTCTCTCTCGCTTGCTTTTGTTTGTGAATTATGCGCGGTAATTAATAAAATGGAATATTTATGATAACATTTATAAAACACGAAGTTGCCTAATTCGATTACCGGATTTTATTTTCTGTGTTGTTGGCCAGACTTTCGGACTGGAAGGCACAAAAAGAGGCAGTGCCAGATCTTGACTTGGGATCCTCCTCACATGGCCTGGTAATTGCGATGAGGTGGAACTGTGATAATCATGTTTAACCGACGGACCACGGCTGCAGGGCCTACGCCTCTCAGACTGTATAATTTTGTGCCTCTCTCTCTCATGCATTTCAATGAGTTCGTCAAATGCAAACACACAAAAACAGAGACAAGCAAAGAGTGAGAGAAAAAAGAGATCCAAGCAATTAATTTGCATAATAATCAAGCCAAAGGGGAGGGCATGAATATGGGTTCGCCATGGAGGCAGGGCCACAGAGAGAGAGGCGGAGGTTCAACAACCATATTAATAATCATTAATTAAGGCGACTAATTAACGCTGACATTAAGAGACTGCATTTTAATTACTCCCCAACGTCAATTTGATTTGATTTGATATTAGTTTAGTTTTTGTTTGTGGACAATGCACAATACCTACGACACTGTGAGAAATGTGACGTGGAAAAGAAGTGAAATAAATCATAAAATGGCAAACGAAAATATGCACATAAATCTAAACTCCATAAGAGCAATACATAAAGTGTTAACAGGATAATAACTCCATCCCCCCAGGCATGGAAAATGTAGAACAAATATATCTTTTATTCATCTATAATAATTTTAAAGAATATACAAAAAATAAAAACATGCTCCCACAAAATTAGCCAACCATAAAATTAAAATCTTCTCTTCAGCTTCCCTCTTTCCGGTTGACTACCCTTTCTCAGTTAATTTCTCTCAGTGCATTTCCAATTGCTTGTACAACATCTCTATTCTATTTGAGTAAATGCTTTTAATTTGTTAGCAAATTTGCACAGAAACATTCGATTAATGCGCCTTTTTTGTTAGGTTTTAATTCAATTTATCTGCAACACAGACTTAATTGTTAATTCCACGAGCAGTGACTGCACAAAATCAGCAAAAAACCACAAGCAGAAACGGCAGGAGCGACCTTTTAGATACCCTGGAGAACTGCATAAACCCAAAATAATGCATGTACAATTTATGAATTAAATAATAATAAGAAATAAGCAATTTTTCTTTGGCAGCAGAATCGGAAATACCTAGAAATTATTGTTGTCAAATAAATAGACAAAGGAACATGGCCAATATCGCCTCAAAAGTAACTTTTTACTCATTTCTTAGCTTCGGAAATACTTGCTTGTCTGCCAAACAAACCCTTGCTACAAATCATAATACCCTGCTGCTGTCTGCTGTGCAGGTTACCAGCCACCAGAAGCACCAGGCGGTTGTTTTTCTGGTCATTTTTTCTTAACTTATTCTTTGTGTTGGTTTTTATTTTCCTTTTTTTTTGTTGCCTTACAAGACGAAATGCAGTGGCTGCCGCTTCTGAATATATGTATCTGTATGTGTGTATGTATGTACCTATATAATTGCTGGTGTGCTTGTCTGTGTGTTTCGTGTGTCGGCGCAATTAAGTTTGCGTTTAATTTGCAATTATCCAAATGACTCAAACTAATTAGCGCCACTTTGATTAAGCCTGCCAACAACAAATGGAAATGGAAATGGAAATGGAAATGAAAATGGATAGTGGATAATGGAAAAACGCAAAATATTTTTACAGGCAGCTTTTCCATGATACATAGTCACCGGCCGACCACAGAGCGGAGGGTGCCACAGAGTTAAGGTTAAGACGAAACCAACAAAAAAAATAGTTAAATGCAAAAATCTTAATTCCATTTATGACGCAGGGAATTGCACATGATTGGAAATTATTGTGGCCCTGAAATATTTTGTATGGCTAGAGGTATGCATAGATTATGGGCTATAAAAAAACTCTCCAAGCCGACAACATCTGTGCTGGGAATCGTCTTTTTGAGGGAATTATAAATTCATTCAAACAAACAAAAGACTTGGGCAACGAACTACATAGAGGGGGATGTGAGACATCTGTGAACTTGTAGCTGAAAATGTATTTTCAGTTCGATGTGAATGAAACCAGTAAGCGAGTTACATGTTCAAACCATTTCCAGGGCAGTTGATGAGATAATCTGTAATCACCGATGGGAAAATACATAATCGATGATGGAGCGGGCGGACGACGATGGTTTGCTGTATTATCGAAGCTTCAGATCTCTTCTTTGGCTGCTCTTGAAGTTCACTTTATACTGTCTCCCACTCGCCTCAATTTGTGATTTTATCTAGCTGATAATCTATTTAGATCTTTAGATTTTTCAATGATGAGATCATCGTTCCAACCTGCATACGCGTATTTCCTTTTGCGCATAAAAACAATCTTTATGGATCTCTCCAAGAACACATTGACACATTTTATGGGCACACTTTTAACTTCGAATCTTCTATCGAAGATGTTCTGATCTGAGTCACGATTAAACTATCAGCAGCAGTTTCTTAGATTGAAGTTTCGGCTATTTTTCAGGTACAATAAATAAATGTGATTCATTTCCGGTTTGAGTACCTATTCTGGGATTGAAAATGGTTAAACATTATTTGATTAATTGTATTTTAAATGTAAGCACTTTAAGGGACATTTCTTTGGTTAGTTTTCTTATTTTAAAAGCGCTTTTGAGGGTATTAAATGCCTCTAAAAGCTCGCCAAAAACCTTCCAACTTGACTGCCTTTTTGTTCTTATTTATGTGAACTTTTCTTCCTTTCGCTTGTTTCTCGAGCAGATGAAATTATTCAGTGTTTTTCGGTTGTACTTCGGGGACTTGTGCATAAATTAAGTTAAGGCGGCAAACTACCAACTCGACTTGCATATGCAGGGTACACAGTAGAGGTAGAGCAGGAGCTGCCAGAGATGGGAAGAGGCACAGAAGGAGCTCCCAGACAGACAGAGAGAGGCAGAAGCTAACAATTCCATTTGGCCTGCTGCTGCTGCTGCAGCAAGTGGAGCATGTGGAACGGTGGCTTTGGGTTGCTGTTCGGTTCCTAATTAACTTGTTGCCATAATTGCTCACTTTTTATGTGTGGCATGTGATTGTTGCATGCTGCTGTTTGAGCAAGGAGGAGTGCTACAAAATTTCAATACAAATCAAGAAATGCAGCGGGCTGCTCGTGCGACCTCATAAGTGCCGACAAAACGGTAACGATGTGACTTTTATTATGTCCCAAAGACAGCGCCACACAGACAGACACACACAGAGGGAGAGACAGAAAGACAGACAAAAGAGAGACTGAGAGAGAGAGAGAGAGAGAGGTAGCGCGAGGTAGCGCGCGGCAGAGAGAGAGAGACAGGCAGAAAGAGAGAAACAAAACGAAATGGGGAAAACATTTGGCGCCGCAGCAATTAGTTATCAAAGACGTCGCTCATTGACAAGCAAAAGTCAAAGCACTCGAAGTGCCACCCAAGACAGAGGAACAGAATGGAAACGGGCAGGGGAATGCCGGGGAAGGAACCAAGGAAAGCTACACATAAAGTGGGGACATTATCCCCATATATAAATGATGACTCAGCCACGGGGCGCGATATGAAGACAGAAGTAAAACAAAAGAAAGACGAAAGACGACACCATAAGACGAAGATCGACTACCGAAGTTTTTTTGTTTTTGGTGTAAGTGACTCCGCCACTACCTCTCCGCCCTGTCTGTAATGTTGTGTGTGTGTGTGTGTGTGTGTGTGTGTGTTTGTGTGTGTGTAGCACCGCCCCAAATCATGGCAACGTGTGCCAGAGCCAGGGCCGTACAATATTAAAGCGTAGCACCGGCTAAACATTGATCCTTATCGACAGAGCGAGAGTGGCAAGGGGAGCATGAGGTGCATGTGTGCAGCAGTACCCACTCGAACTCGATCTGGGTAGAGGCTGCATGCAATTGGTAGCCAGAACAGCAGCGTCTGTCAGTGGCAGCAACAACTTAGCACGAGACACACTGTGGACACAGCACGCAAGTCTCCAGAGGAGCGCAGGAGCCGCTGCAGCGCGCTGTCTACGGATCAGCCCTCTCATATTCGTAAGCTACGAGAAGTGCTTGGCAGAAGTATGTATGCGAATGCGAATCCGAATGTATGTATGTATACATCGAATGAGTTATTCTAGTAGGAAAGTTGCAAACTTCATGGCATGCTGCTGAGGTAGCCAAAACATATCCTTTTATGATATTTTTATGAGGTTTCGCTGTAGCTGAAAATTAAGTAATTTGTTGATGATATAGATTCCACGAAAATCTAAAGCCTAAATCTATCTCTTTAAAAGTTGTTCTTACTTAGAGATAACGAAATTCCACATAAACTTTGTTTGTAGCTGAAACACAATCAAGGAGCAAAATCAGATAGCTATCAATTTATATTTTATTTACGATAAAAGCTAAGAAAAGATACAAAAAAACTCCCGCAACTCATAAAACAAAACGCTTTCAGTTTATATTTTATGTCTCCATCTAATTAAATCTAATATATATTTATGTATCTCCACGTTTCAATCTGTGCATCGTTTTATATTCGTTTAGTCGAGAGATATACAACTTCCTATATGGCGAGCGATGTGTGGTGTGGTGTGGTGTGGTGTGTGGAACATCCTACTGACCCATTCCCATGCCAGCAAAAATGAATTCATAATTTTGTCGACTACGAAATGTGTGCGCTAATTAAATAAACATAAAACCCTGGACGGGGCATTATCTACGCCTCCTTAGCTTATCTGCCTCAGCGACACATGTAAGAGATCGAATCGAGATCTCTTTTCTGAGGCATTTGCATATTTCTGACTCGATTTGGGTTTTGTTTTTTTGTTTTTGTTTTTTTTTTGTGTTGCCCACGCAGCTGGGCAGCCATAATGAGGCTGATTAGAGCGCGTTTTTGTCGTAGGTGTTGCAGCGTGATTAGGCTAATCAGTGGGATCAGCTGGAGCTGCCGCAGCTAGGGGGCTGCACAGTGCTCCATGGAAAGAAAGATCAAAACGAAAGCCGTGAGGCGTGCCACCACTCGCAATCCGAAGGAGAGTGGCCAATGGCCATCGATAATTGCGGCTAATTAACTCTGCAACTGCAACGGCTGCAACGGCTGCATTGCGATTTATAATTTGAGTTTGCCACAAATTAAAATTGCCATCGGGCAAGGCATTTGCGGCATGCGACGCGACGCTGCGAAATCTGACAAACAGCAAACAGGGGCACAGGCATAATAAAAATATGTGAAATGTGAAATTAAATAGGACGCTGCCAGCAGCTGCTGCTGCCCCAAAACTGCACGGAGAGAATGTGTGAATGTGGATTAGAGAAAGAGCTGAAAGAGCGCAAACAGTGAGAGGAATAGGATATTAAAACCCACCCTTAAAGGCTAAGCCACTCTGGGAGAGCAGATAAAGCTTGAAATATATTTAGGAAATTTTAAACTCTAACTTTAACAATTTACCAATTTTCCTACTATAATAAACTCTCACATTTATCTGCACTCCCTCAATTTCTTGCAGTGCAACTTGCTTTGACATTTTTGGGCGTGCCCCCCAAAAAAGGGAGCACATCTCAGCGCTGTCCCTTCCCTCACTAATTTGCCATTTAATGCGGCATTCATGGCATTTGGGTGACAAGAGCAAGAGCTCTTGGCAGGCGCAAGGCATGGACAGAAGGCGGCCAAAACTTTAATGGCTTAATGTGGCAAAAGTGGCAATGTGGTATATATTTTTGGCCTGGCAAATGTTTATGTTATTTGTCTGATTTTTCAATCAGCCGCAGCAGAGAGTGAGGAGTTGGAGGCTGTGCAATTACCTCCAGGCCACAGATCGCAGATCGCTTAAAATCTTATTAAGTTTTGTTTGTTTTCATCATTATTTTCACGGCCGAGGCCCATTTTCGGCCATTAAGAGTGAAAATCTTGTGTAAATCGAATTATTTGTAATTTATGGTGTGGCAGCAGTCGGTCTACCCCGCTCCCCACTCCCCACTCCCCACTCCCACCCCGCAACTTGTCCCAGTAAATGGAGGATTATTACCCATGCAGGCATCATCATTTTCAACTTCTTCGTACGGGGGTATAGCCATAGCTAAACCAATAACCATTAAGCGTGCTAAAATCAATCGCAATTGCCCGGTACTGACCAGGGCCTGGTCCACCTCCACCTGATCCTCTCTCTCGCTCGCTCTCTTCCTCGTTTTGCGGTTACAATTTGCAGACGATTTGCGGTTCCCTCTCTCTCTCTCTCTCTCTCTCTCTCTCTCTCCGTTGTGGGTTACCTCAACAGCCAACATGGCTGGATCGAATCCAGCTCCAAGACCAAACTGGTTCAAACAGATTATCGATTTTCAATTACGCGGCGAGTGTGCGGCTAAGTAGTTTGGTTTTTGTTTGGTCTAGCAATTTTCGACGGCAAAACTGCAGCTGGCAGTCCTCAGCTCCCCAGCTCCAGCAATCATTTAGTAAGTAATCGAAAGGGGGCAGCAAACATAGGGGTAAAAGCGATGCAGCAATACAAATTATGGCAAGAACTTGCATGCAAAAAAAAGTGTAGATACAAAGAAAGAATTGGTTGTGCTTGGCGTAAGCAAAGAAAGAATTGGATGTTGCTTAGAGTTGAAGTGGATATAATTTGTGGAAAATTCGAAATTTTAGACTAATTTTGATAATATTTATAGGCGCACTTTTCTATTAAAATTTGTTGTAAGAAATTTGCATAAAGTTTTTGATAGGAATGACAGCAAAAAAACTGCCACAAAAGTTATTCCTGCAACTACAAAAAAGTTTACAAGGAAAGAATTGGATTTGCTTAGAGTTGAAGTGGATATAATTTGTGGAAAATTGTATATAAAATTCGAAATTTTAGACTAATTTTGATAATATTTATAGGCGCACTTTTCTATTAAAATTTGTTGTAAGAAATTTGCATAAAGTTTTTGATAGGAATGACAGCAAAAAAACTGCCACAAAAGTTATTCCTGCAACTACAAAAAAGTTTACAAGGAAAGAATTGGATGTTGCTTAGAGTTGAAGTGGAAATAATTTGTGGAAAATAATGACTAAGTAAATTTCAAACTATGAACATTTTTTAGAAGAAATTTTCATAATTTTTGCCATCAGAATTGCCACAAAAAAAACTGCCACAAAAAAGTGCTACCAAAAGTGTGGTGGATATTCTATTAAAAAACAAAACAAACAAATTTCAAATGAAACACAGAGTTGCGCCTATATAAATGTAGTCTCATATTACAGACTGCACCAAAGTCTAATTAGAGTTTGCTGAAGAGTTACGTTACCTCCCAGGGGGATTAAACAAATTGAGTGCGACACTCGGCAGCAACTAGCCATCAAGCGCGGTGAGGCTGTCAGTCGCTGACTAACTCCACGACTAACCATATAGAGATATCCATAGCAGGCACACACACACACAATTTAGTATCTTATCTAACGAATCGTTTAGCAAGTATAACCCGTTTGGCTGCTGACTGGGACTTGTCCCGCGAGATCTATGAATGAAAGCGATTGCCCGACAGCGAGCGCTGGGAGACCCCTAGTCGGGCTCTATGCTAATCGCTGGGGCTTATAATTAATTAATTAGGCAGCTAGCAGCTAGCCATGATCCGCAGAAGGGATACAGCTCAGCCTCTCGCTGTGCAAGTTTGTGGCCCAAGTCTTTTGATTTTGCTTGCGAGTCTCCGCGCTTTGGGTTCACTTTTTTTGGTGTCTTGCTGCTGGGCTTGATTGTTGTTGCCCGGCGAAGCGTCAGAAATTTAATCAAAATTTTCATAAACGCTCTCCGCACCAAATTGCACATTTAATGACAATAATTTACGTAATGGATTTTCATGTTCTCGTAATTGAATTTATTTTAATTTAAACTAAATTGCACAACGCGTTTCACGAATGGGGTTCTGGGCACTGTGGCAGTGGATCTCTGGATGTCTGTGGCCCCAACGCAGGCAACGGAATGTATAATTTTATGCGCTCTCGCGGCCGCTCCACTAATTGATTATAATTCTGTCAGTCGCCACCGTTGCAGCCAGGCGACCTGCCACTTCAGCTGCCCATGTGTCCCAGAGTCGTCGAGTCGTCGAGTCGCCGAGTCTCTGGGTCTGCTCCACATTTCGCGCATTATTTCGCGCTCGTTAGCCGGGCTTCAGGCTGCTGCTGCTGCTGCTGCTGCAACATCACCATACACAATCCCCAACCCATGACCAAGCCCATCATCATCGACAGCATCAGCCTCTCGAACGGCAGTGCTCCATCATCAGTCAGTGGGCTAGAGATGAGTGCGTGAATTGATTCTTTCATGATGTTACAGTGACTGTAGGTGCCAAAATGTAGACAAAAATACTCTTAAAAGGCAGCGCAACTATTTTGATACTTTTTAGCTAAAGTTCTCTATGAATTATTCAGCTATCTTCATGGCGAGGCACGTATTTCTCTAGAGAACAAATTGCGACTACTTTTAGCCGTATTTTCCATCTCTGACTCACGCGCTCATCTCTAGCTGTAACGCGGCTGCTGCTGTGTGCCTGGCAGGTGTTTCGGGCGATCGAATCCAGCGATCGATTCGCTTCTTCGTGGCAGCCTGTTCATAAATACTCATCGCCCTGCCTGGTGTCCACTGAGGTCTGCTGAGGTGTTCTGTAAAACTGTTTGATGGATTTCATAATAGTCGGGCATTATGTTTGCTTCCGCTGTCAGGCGATGCTGTTGCCGCAGTTTACTTTTTATGAATGTCAATCGTTTTTTAATTAATTGCAGTCCATTTTCGGGCAGGCAAACCGCCTCCCCGCCCTACTTTATGGGCAAAAAAAAAGGGAATGAAAATTATAAACTGCTTTGGGGCATTGCATAAATCTGTATATTGATGGGCGATCATTTCGTTTCGATCGTAAAAATGTGTCTCTCTCATTTTGATGTGCCAATAACAATTCTCTCTATGAGCCATTAAAAATAATTCCCCAAATTAAATTCCGATTCGCTGATTTGCTGTATGTGCCGATCGTCTCGTCTCGTCTCGTCTCGTCTGCGTCTCTCTGCAGTTCATTAAAGGCGCTTAAATTGTATTTCAATGCAGTGTCCGGAGGGGGTCCACACGAGCGCCAGAAGCGCACAAATCCAATCAAAATGCACACCGAAGAAGACGCCGCTCCACAGCCAGAGCCAGAGCCAGAGCCAGACCTCGAGTCGGTCGAAGTCGTCTTCGACCCCCTGTTGGAGTCATTGTCGTAAATCACACATTAAAATATTTATTTGTATTTTTAGTTGTTCAAAAATTAGCTAAGAGCCCCCCCTCTGCTCGAACTGGACGGACCCTGGCCTCCAGGAACATCGATCGATCGTCTTGGCTTCGGTCGTCGCTCGTCGCTGTCGGAGACGGGACGCTGGGCTTTTGTTGTTCGAGTGAATTTTAATTTCCTTTTTATGATATTTTAATTTATTTCAGCGTAAATCAAAACCCAAACGAGGCCTCCCGCCCGCTGCCCGCTGCCCGCTGCCCGATGCAGGGGCTGCACTTTTAATAAATTAGATTACTCTTCAGCTCTGCAGATCGTCTCGGGCGTGGAGGAGCTCCTGCCAACGGCGCTTCCCCTCTCGGACATTCGCGCGAACTGCATAAATCTTTGGCCCTACTCCGCTAAAGAGGCAAAGGCCGAGGCGGCAGCGGCATCCTCTCTCCTTGGTGGCTAACAAGCTCGCAAAACACTCTGAGGATCTGCATCTGGATCTGTGGCATGCAGACCAAAGATTGCTTTTTCACAGCTTGTGGTACGTCCGGCGGCTTATTAATTTGACGTTTCCCCTTCAGTTGCAGCAGCAGTCCAAGGACAGCGGCCGGGCTGGTTAACGGTGCAACAATTTGTACACTTTTACAGCTCCCCATTGGCGTGTGGGCGTGGCCAGGTGGAGGGAGGAGGAGAGTTCATCCCACAGCAAATTGATTGACTTCTGTTTACAGAGGAGCGCCAGAGACAGTCATCAACTGTTTGAATTTTTGTGTGTCCACTGTTTCAAGGAAGTGGTGGAAAGAAAATGCAGACATTCAATTAAGCCATAATTAACTTATTTGCTAAGTATTTGTTTTTTTTTTTTTTGAAGTTCGCCAAAAACGAATGTGCGGTAGGAGCAGTAGCAGCCAGCGAGTGGTCCTACTGTTACTGTTACTGTAATGTTATTGTTTTACAGCTGCAAAATCGCACTGCTTGCACTGCTTCAGTAGGTTCCCTAGCATTCTCCTCGATGGCGCCAGTGTGAAGAACAAAAATTCAAAAAAAGTGTATAAAGAGCAAATGTTACAAAAAACCGTTAAAAATACAATAAATATACAATATAAAATGATATTATTTGTGCTGATTAAAGTAGCAGGGCCACTTCCAAGGCAATTGATGTGTTATTTTTGTATGACAAATGTATCCACACTCGTTGGAAGCAGCTGAACACTTTTGTTTGTAGCTACCTGCAGGTTATGTTATTTATTTTATTAACTTAGTCAACGGGCCAGCAAAACGAATGCGAATTTGGGCTACGCTGGTAGCCGGCCTGCTGCTCGACTGTTAACAACTCCCCTTCGAACATCCCAACAGCGACTCATCCCTTTCAAACTCAATGGAACAAGCTCGATGGCCTTATGTTAACAGCTCTTCCCCATCGAACCATTGGCCTGCGCTCGAACTGGAAGTGTTCATTTATGCAGGGGTGGCTTTAAACCAGTCCTGTAAAGCAGCATAATGAACACCCAACAGTATGTTATGTTACAGAGCTGTTAGTTAACATAACCCTGGTATAAGGAATTACCAAAAATATGGAAAGGGTGCAAGAGACGGAGGGAGCTCTGTTCAGAGCGAATGTTGTTGATGCTGTTGTCCCGGAAAGGAAAGGAAGCGAGCGGATAAGTTAATGTACAATCTCTGTTCGCTTTAAAAGCATATGAGGCGATGTTGTCTTTATGCCTGAACAGAGAGAGCCCTTCCTCCCCTGCTCCAAACCCACTTGCTGTTTACACGCCTTGAGAAGTGCGATGTGCGGGAACGAACGGGAGCGAGTCTGCCAGGGAGGGAATCGCATTTGCATAAAGCTGCAATGTCGAGGATGGGGGACAACGTCACCAACTTGTTAGCGGACGCTGGCATTTTTACTTGCATACATATGCAGAGATAATGCGCCGCCCATTGCCACCCAATGGCCACGTCCTTGCCACACCCCCACTGGGCAACCTGAAAACTCGTCCACCCATGCATGTCAGCGACAGTGGCACTGGCACTGGCAGTCTCAGGGGCCGGCAATGTCATGGCTGCGTGCGTGTCTAAGGGAGCACATAAGTCCCAGAAATCCCAGCGAGTCCGTGTCGTGTGCTTTGAGGGCATCCCGAGTGAACTACGAAATAGCATGGGGAAACCAGGCTGGCATAACCCATCGAAAGGTATCGAAAAATATCAACACCCGCGATCCACCCAGGTGGCAACGCTTAAAGGTCAAAAAATGCATTCTCTTGGAGGCATTGGAGACGGTATTGATACCTAAGAAGACATCCAATGGAGACACAAAGCCAAGAAATTTGTGTGTTGTTTAGTATATAATAGTTAGAGATGGACATGGGCTGCTTTTTATCGACTCGACACGAAACTCTAAATATTCAATACGCACGTTTATACATTTCCCGTTGGTAATAATTAGTTCCGTGCAGGTCCGTGCCAAATAATATCAGTTCATGCCCATCTCTAGGTGGTAAGCCTGCAAAAGCATAACGGACCATCAACCGTTACATACAGCAAACATATATTTCTCTCGCTCACACTGCTGTGAGCCATGTGGCCGCTCTTAATTTGTACATGTGCATGGACACACACACACAGCCCCAACGAATGGTGCAATTATACAAGGTTAAGTGTTTCTCTGTCTTTGTGTATTTGTCAAAAAATGAAGTCGAAGCAACATTAATCTCCACTTTTTGCCTGTCGTTTTTCGTGAGTGTTGACTTTTTCAATAATCTACATTAATAAAAATGGAAGTGGAAGTGGGGAAAGAGCAAGAAGTCGCGGATTTGCGCGTACTGCTCCAGTCATGGAATGTTGCCGATCTGCTCCCACGCTTGAAAGGTGAGAGATATTAAGAGAAATTGAAAACAGAATAACGACTTAAACGTTTTTTTCCGACTCACAGAGCGGGCCATCGGCGTAGACGAACTGCACATGATGAAACCACATCACATGTCTGAGCTGCTCGAGAATGTTGGCTTGGGAGAGCGCATACGCTTCGAGCATCACCTGGAGCGCTGGCGCCTTTGCCTAAACTGGCCCCTCCACGTTGTACGGGAGCAGAAGCACTGCCATTGCGCGACTGACCGCGCTGTGGACACTGCCCATTCCGATGATTCATTGGCTAACTCAAACGCCGAAACCGTGCAGGCCAACATTGAACCTGAGCAAAGCGAATCGAAGAAGCAAAGCGTCGATGAGGACCAGAAGCTGGAAGCGCTTACAGTGCTGGGCATTCTAAAAGCCGGAGGCACGCGCTCCCAGTCGCTGCTCGATCTCGTTGGACAGCAAAAGTGCCTGGATGCAGGGCAGCGGCGGCTGCTCATCCGGCTGATTTCCGACCACTACTTAGACAGCGGTCAGCGATTGTCGCTGCCGTTCAGCTACCAACTGGAGGAGGAGATACTGCGCCTCTTTCCCAAGGAAGAGTTGCAGCATTACCGCACCACACTCCGTGGCAAGATCTATGTGCGCTTCATAAACACGAAGGGCAACAAGAGAGTCAGCCCTGCCTCAACCCGTCAAATGTCAAAGCGTAGACGCCGCTGATCGATCGCTCGTGCAGCAGAGCGACCGAGCACCAAGCCGGAGATTTTGTGAGATTATAAAGATCTTTATTCATTCCGGAAATGAACAATATTCGTGTGGATTATTGTGTATGGTTAAGGCCAAGGATTACCGCGGAGTATTCGTAATTTTAAACTCTAGTGAACATCTTTCAGTTTGCATCCTCCTGCTGCTCATCCTCCGCCGCTTGCTCTTCTTCCCTGGTTTCCGCGGCTGCCACATTTTGTGTTTGCTGCTCGGCCGGGAATGGCAAGGAACGCAGTCGCTGCACCATATCCTCGAGAGTTTCTGGTGCAACGTTTGCGGGTTCCTTGCCCGTGGAACGCTTCTTGGCCGCATCGTCCAGGCGTGAGGCGGCGCACAGGTGAGCCTGTGGTGTGCTCCTTGGCGGCTTCTTGGGAATGGCGCCCGTGGCGGCCGCCTGCTGCTGTGTGGCCTGCTGTGTGGCGGTTGTGGTGACGGTAACGCAGCAGGCGGCACCCTCGGCTTCGTCTGCAATCCGCGTGCTGGCTATGTTCTTCACGGAGCTGGTGGCCTCCTCCGTGGGCAGGGTCTGCTCCACCAGCTCGGCCTCCTGCCGCCTGCTGGCCTCCCGCTCTGCCATGCGATTGATCATGGCCGTGCCACGCTCCGAGGTGTTGCTCAGGCGTGCAATCAGCTCGTTGCCCTGCGCCTCCATCAAACGGAGACGCTCGGCGCGATTCACAGACACTCGTTCGATGTCCTCCAGTCGTTGTTCCACAGTCTGCGAGATAGCTGCAGCCGTTATGGGCTGCTCCTGCTGCTGTTGCTGTTGCTGTCGCTCGTGGAGCGTGTCCAGTTTGGTGGCCAGACCCTCGCTTCGCTCGGAGTTCTTTGAGAGCTGAGCGAGCAGCTGCTGACTCTCCTGCTCCAGCCGTCGCAGGCGTGCGGCACGCCGGGATGTGTAGGCCTCCTCGTCGGCGGTCAGCGGGGATGCATTCTCCTCCGTTTTGGTCTCCTCGGTCTCCGCGGTCTCCTCCGTGTTGCTCTCGAAGCTGGCATCGCGACTGGGTGCGCGTCTGATGCGATCCAGAGACTTCTTCAGGTAGTGCCCGCGATCCGTGGTGCGCCTGATGCGGGACATCAGCTGACGCGACTCCTCCTCCAGGCGGCCCAGTCGCTCCGAGCGCTTTCTCGTGTACTCCTCCTCGCGCGGCGTGAGGCTGCCCGTGGCCGGTGCAGAGCTGGCACGCGTCATCCGCTCCAGCCGCTTGTTGTTGATGAAATCGTCGAGGGGCACTGCATGCTGGGCGGGCGAGACCTCGTCCTGGAAGCGGCACAGCTGCACCTCGAGACGTTCGCGATTGTCGGATGTCTCCAGCACCTGCTGTATGAGCGATTTGCACTGCTCCTCCAGCTTCTGGATGCGACTGGCCGTGCCCGAAGTTGATGCCTCCTCCGCCTGACTGCGCTGTCTGCTGCGCGAGCTGTGTGGGGTCTTGGGTATGGCTCCGCGAGAGTCCTCAGCTCCCACGTCCAGCTCGTCCTCGTCGTTCTCTATAGTCTCCCCACGCCAGCCGCAGGTGGGCGGCGCACTGTTCCAGCGCAGAACAATCTCCTCGCCCTCTTCCTCCGCAGTGCCAGAGCTCAGAGCAGCGGCCGCCTGACGTCCCGGCGATGTGCTCTGCATGCGCTTTATCTTTCGCGTGTGCTCGAACTGATCCCTCAAGTGCTTCCTGCGGCAATTGCCGGAACTAGAAGGCGGCGTGACGGCCTCAACCACAGGCTCTGCTGCGGCCTGCTCCTCCTGCTCCTCTGCCCTGCCCGAGTCCCGCTCCTCATCCGACTGCGGCCCCGAGTCGCTGTAGCCGCTCTCCGCCGAGTGATTGGCATCCTCCAGCTTGCGGCGTGCAAATTCCCTGCGCCAGTCGTCGCACTGCTCCTGGGTCTCCTCGTTCTTGGCCCTGGCCGCTGCCCACTTGCGCCGACAGTACTCCAGCTCGTCCTTCAGCTCGCTGAGCAGGCGACGCTTCTGCTGCAGCTGATAGCGCAGGATCTGCTCCTGGGTGTGCAGCTGTCGATGCTGACGCTGCATCTTGCCCACCAGATGCCACGTTTTGGTCAGCTCCAAGCTGACGGCGCTCAGCCGCTTCTCCTGCTCATTCAAGCGATAGTCCAGATGGCTGTTGAGCGTCTTCAAGCGATTCGTTTCCTTCACCAGCGACTTCTTCTCCAGTATGAGGTCCTAAAAGAGAGATTAGATGGAGAGCTGCTGCTGAGAAGTTTCAAGAACTTTCCACTTCAATGGATTGTCAAAAATGTGCAACATGTTTTGTGGTGGGCGGGGGGTTGCAAACTGACCGATAAATTCAATTATGTGCCAACAACGGAGCCCCCCCGGAGTCACTGCCTGACTGAACGTCAGCAATAATGAAGCTGCTCGTCCTCGTGCTCGGCCTGCACTCTACTAAATAAAGCGCTTAAGTGAATAATGCAAAACTTTGCAACAGCCACAGACAGACAAGGGGGGAGGGCGGGGAGTGCAACAGACAAGGACGATGGCTGGCTGCTGCTGCTGCTGCACTTCATCAGCAAACCGGATACGACAACTAACAAGCCCGATTGTCTGCAGCACTTGAACGGCCAGAGTGTAGCAGCACGTGGGCGCAAGGTGAATTTACGTAGAAGGTGACGTCTATCCCTTTCTAGCGCTTGCTGGTTGCTGCGTGGTGAATAAGCGGAGAATAGCACCTTCTCAGCATATTCACCTTGGTAGCGTGGGTGCACTAAACTCACCTTCAATTTGATGTAGGTCTTGCTGACGCTTAGCTCCGCTGGCTTGGCTAATGCTGCCGCCTTGCCAGCTTCCCCTGTGGCAACAGGAGCAGCTGCAGCACCAGAAGCCAAGCTCCTGGCCGGCGGTGGCAGCTCTTCGAACTGCACGCGCTCAATTTTGTGGTGACTCAAGAGCTCCATCAACACTTTCCAAACTTTTGGCAAGTTGCCAATGATTTCTTGGGCCGAGGCAACTTTTCCCATAATTTCGGGCTCAGCCGTAACAGCGGCACCTCCTCCTTCTCGCTGGACACAGTCGGGCATGTCCACGTCCACACCAACAGCCGCAGTGTCAGCCGCAGCCGCAGCCTCATCCTTAGCCACTGCCCGGGGTGTTGGCGTTGCACTGCGACTCTTGTCGGAGTCCTCGCCGGAGCCCCCGGAACCAGTGGCCTCCTCCACCAGCTCAAAGAGCAGCTTGGGCAGCGTGGCGCCATCGCTGCAGCTGCCCTCGGCTTGGGTCATCTGATTGAGTAGCTGGCGATTCTCTTCGAGCATTTGATTCAAGCGATCAATGTCCATGTTGCTCTTGCCATTGAAGCCCATAATGAGCTGACTAAAGAGCTGAAGGAGAGTGAGATTTTAAGCATGAAATGTGGAGCTGTGTCAGGGCTAAACCACTTACCATATTGACGGCTCCCACCTGCTCATTGAGCATTCGCTTCTCGTACTTTAGTTCGCCGCATTCCTCGCGCAGCTTGGACAGCTGCTCGTTGGCAGTTTCCACTTCTTTGAGCAGCGCTTGATTGCGCTCCTCAAAGTTCTTCGTTCTGCGAGGATAAAAATGAGTAAAGAGCTGCCTTTGACTGCCTCGCAACTTACTTCTCCTGCTCGGCTATGAGTTCATCCTTCTTGATGGAGATAAGACGCTGCAGATTATCGTACTCCGCAGCCGCCACGCGCTGCCGCTCCTCGTAGAGCTGCCTCAACTGGCGGATGTTGACCAGCTGCCGCTCGTACTCCTGCCGCAGATTGTTGGACATAATCTTCATCTCACGCTCGCTGAAGGAGTTCTCGATCTGCTGCAGTTTCATCTTGAGCTACACAAAGAAGATTTGTGTTAGATGTTAGCTGAAGCGGTTCAATCTTGAACTCTTTCTCTCACCTGTGCACACTGCTCCTCCTTGACGCTGAGCATTTGCTTGCAGCAGCTTATCACCTCCTTGAGGGTTCCCACCTGACGCTGCACCACCTCCACTTCGCCGCGCAGCGACAGATTCTCGGCATTGGCCTGTTGTAGTGCCAATTGTGCGTTGGCCAGCTCTATGTTGGCATGGCGACTGCGGCTCGAGGGATTCTCATCGTCTGGATCGATTTCTGGCTGCTCCTTGGGCACATCTAGTGGCTCCTGCAGATCCTTTGCCTGCTCTGCTGGCCTCTCCTCCTCGCCCTGCTCCTTTCTTAGACGTCGATTATCTGACTGTTCCTTGGCCAATTCTCTTCTCAGGCTGTTCATTTCCTCGCGCAGATCCTGCACCGCAGTTTGCCGCGCCTCCCGCTTGGTGCGCAGCTCCTCCCTGAATTCCTCCAGTGTTTGCTCGCGCTTGGGGGACTCCTCCTTGCTATCCATTTCAATGGGTTCTTCTCGAATTGTTGCCTTTTCTTCCGCTATTTTCACAGCGTCCTCAACTTTTTTGGGCGTTGATGTGGCTGCATTGGTGGGGGCCTGTTGCAGTACCAAATTCTCGTGCTCGATGTCATTCCACCAGGGCTCGTCATCCGTTGTAGCGGCTGCTCCTCCCACTCGCTGTTGCCGTTGCTGTTCTTGCGGCGGCTGCACCTGCGAGTCATCTGCAGGCGGCGTAGACTCTGCATTTCCCATAATATGCCCGAGAACAAAGGCCCCCGAAGAACCAGACCTGTGGTATGCGAACGTTCTCTTGTTGTGTTTACTTATGTTCTTGGCCTGGCAGGCGTTTTTATTTACGATTCACTTTAATGCGACTTTGCCACTGAAGAAGCAACAGAAGCAGCAGCAGCAGCAGCAGCAGCAGCAGTCGATACAAAGAGCTGCTCCGCCCTCACCGATTCAACCCGAACAGATATAGGTACACACACTACCATATGCTATATACATATGCATGTGTGTGTCTGTGCTGCTTCGATCACACGCGATTTGATCTTTCGATTTCGCAATTTTTTCGTATTAACTTTTACTTTTTGCAGCCAAAATGAAGGAAATTCGAGGGATTACACTGGCACTTGTAAACTTCTTTAAACTTTAAATAAAATCGTAAAGTTTTCCGTTTATGCGATCTTGAAGTAAATATCTAGTATACATATGATCCGAAAAAAAAAGAAAATCTATATGTACTCGGGCGAGACGTTGGAAAATTTCTCGAAGTCTAATTTCTATCCGCCGTACGGAACTTTTCGCTTTGGCTTCACGGGAAAAACTGAGCGAAACATTGAATAGATTTTTCTATTTTTAACCAAATCGAGAACTCTGCATCTCTCTCGGAAAATGCTCCAACGGATGCTTTGTTCTTTGGGACGAAAACTATCTCAATGAGAGTCGTGGACCTGGCAGACGCTCTTCCTCGAAATTCCCTAATTATTATGCCTATGTTTTGCGCTCCGTTTAGATGCATTTTAATTGGGAAAATATGTCACATGAAGGTGTTTAAATTTAGACAGGCGCGTCACTTTGATTATGACTAACACAAAAAAAAATGAAAGAAAAACAGTTGCCACATCGACGGGCAGCAGCATGACAATGAAGATCACAGCCAAGGGCTTTGGCACAGATGGATTTGTAGGTGCTGCAAGGTCATTGCTCCTAAACTGTGCGCAGTGGGAGTTTGATACAACATTTATCTCTTATAAGCAGCATTCTAAGTGGAATATTTATTTTTATATGTTACTGGCCATGGCACGCGCCTGGGCACGCACGCGCTTGTCGTACTCCAAGCGGTTCTTCAACAGTATGCCATACGCCTCTTCCTGCGCTTGTAGAGGCCACCCTCCCATGGGGTGGACTTCTTGCCAGGAGTGGCGCACTGCCACATCATCAGGTTGAGGGTGCCATGGGTGACTGGCAATAAAACCAAATGGATGTTCCATTTCACATTCCACAAACGTAATTGACAGACATCTTTTACAGTTATGTTTTGCTTACCGCCCAAAAAAAAGGAGTTTAAAATGTGTAAATTATGAGAGTAAAATATTTGTTTGGTGTTGCGACGTACCTTGCAAGTATTTTATCCGATTTTATTATAATTATTGCAACCAAGAACGCTTTGTCCGGTGATATTTCAACACACACCAATACTTTCACTGGTTCTTCTGTAACACACACGCATACACACATGCATATGCAGTAACGTAAACACGTAACACGTAAAAAAAAAGTGCTTGAAGTTGTTTGGTTTCGCGTCTCACCTTTCAACTGTTTTATCAATTTGTATATAGCTTTTATTTTCGGCGTTTGATTTATATTTCAATACACACGATTGATTTATGTTTTCAACGACAAATGGTTGCAAAATAGGGAAGCACAGCACCCGAATGGAACTACTTTTGTTTTGAACGCTGTTCGCTAAGCCTGCCGTGTGAGCGAGACAAATATATGATCTAATTTGAATTTGCAACGACAGGGAATTCCATTGAATTTCATAACTGTACAAGCAAAGCACCAACACTTACAAAGCTAAATCGTAGTGGTTTTGGGTCTCATGCTATCTCTTTCTTGCAGAGCTACATAACGCGACAGTCAATAAATCTTTATGTGTGTCCCATTCCCAGAGAGTACTAAGTACTCCCCGAACTTTTTTAGCTCGCTACTATTCCCAAAAGGGGCATGAGTATTTATCTCTGGAGCTCGATTAAACAATTGATGATGATTCTGAAGAGTGCGTTGCGTGGCAGTACTTCTTTCCCTTTGCCGGCAAAAGCTAACTTTTTGCGAAAAACTTGCAAATGAAAATGCATTTTGCAGCTGATTTTTGCGCTGGCTGTGCCAGTTTCTGCTATGCTATGCGTTCACATTTGAAAAGTGGGAAACACGCAGCAATGACTCCGAAGCGAACGGAACTCTAGCTAAGAGGAGGAGGCGAGGAGGAGGAAGCACACATTTGGCAAAGTGTCGCCAGTGCCAGGGTGCCATGATGCCGCACTGCCACACTGCCACGCCACTGAATGAGAAGCGGAGCTCAGGCTTGAAAATGAAAATCAACAATGCAATTTGCCATGTTCCTCCACTCTACTCTCCTCCTCGCTGTCTCCTGTCCGCGGTCCGGTGTCGTCAGTGCAGACAAAGCGCCAGAAAAAGCGTAAAAAATTCGGCTAAAAACTTGGAAGCGCATGGCAAAAGTTGTGCCCATCCACGACACCCGCACCCGCACCCACACTCACACGCACGCACACACACAAACAAACAAACAACACAAGCAGCAACTTTCACCGAGATTGCACCACGCAAATGTGCAACGAAAGTAGCAACCAAAGGACCCAAAGCAGCCAAGGACACTGCCAGAGCAGAGAGACAGAGGGAGAGAGGAAAAAAGCCAGGAAAAAGTTCAAAGAAAATGTGCATTGTGTTCATTATAATGGAATAATAAACCGAAGCGACTACTGGGCTCAGATTGAACGCCAAACTCCTCTTCCTTCTACTGCTGCTGCTGCTGCTGAAACTCCTTGTTTTTCTTGTTGTTTCGTGTCTTTCTCAAGTTGCTGCTGCAGTTTTACTTTGGCTCCGGCCGAGTTAATAACCAAAAAGGAAGTTTCAGCTTCATTATCCTGACAGCCAGCCAGTCAGCCAGCCGCCGCCCCTCCCACATATGAGACGATGTCATCTGGTGTCTCTGGTGGCCCCTGCGGTTAATTAGAGCAACTTTCTCCTGAAAGTCAAAGTTAATCCGAGCCTGCAGGACAATGTAGAGCCTTGCTGCAGGCAGCTGTAGGAAAGGAAGCCCTTTTTGAGTAAGCGTAAGAACTCTCTGTCTCTACTTTCTCCAACCAGACCATGTTTCATTGTCAATCCGTGTCGTTGCTGTCTCATTTGTGAGCATTTCCATGCGAAGAAGTCAGCAGGAAACATGCATTAATAATGCAACAAACTTGCGCATATTTTGCGGCTGACAATCCTTACAAAACAGCAGTCAAAGAAGCAGCCAAAGCCGGTCGGTCACAAGGGCAACAATGAAACAACTTCATTAGATGGAAGAAGCAACACGTTGACAACACATCCGGCAGAAGTAGAGTCATTTCCGTGGACATAACCCCGAGTGGTACATACAAATGAGCAGCACAACTCTCCGGATATCAAAGTAAATGTTGGCCACTGCAGCGGAATCATAGTCTTCAAGATAATTGGACTTTTTCCTGTACTGCAAATTAGAATTTCGTTTAAATTCACTTTGTAAACAAATCATTTTACGCGCGCACACAATCAGCTGTATATCTTAACCAATTTTGCATAATATAGAAACATTAAGCCATTATTATGTTTAAGAGCAGCTCTGAAAACGAAATGTTAATATTAAATAATAGAAAAAGGGTATATAAAGATACATACTACTGGGTGGCCAGCAACAAATTGCAAATAACGTAACAATACATTCTCAAAACGTAGAGTTTATTTATTTCGTTTTTTTCTAACCCTTTCAGCTAAATCGTTATTTTTGTAAACAATCCCTTAAAAGAGTCAAGAAGAGTAGGCCAATCTTGTGGCGAATGTATCGTACAACCGTAGAAAATTGTAGTTCCACGGCTGAGAGTCTCAGTTGGATGGCAATTTTAAACAGAATATTAAAATCGAGTAAATATTATTTAGAGTCATTGACCAGACCGATTAACCTTCTGTTGACCAATGGGTGTTTAAGTGCAAACTAAGAAATTAATGAAACTTAAAGATTATTAGCACAGTTTGGCTGAATGAAACGGTGCCCATTTTTTGTTTATGGCAATGCTACACACCTAGAACTAAACAGTGCTCGGTAAAGCTCGGTACAGCAGCTCTTCAACAGATTAACACTGAAGCTTTCCGAATTGCGCCTGTTAGAATGAATAAAAAGAATGAACGGTGCTTTCGACCTTCCGCACCACACATATTTCCTGGCTGACAAAGCCTTTGAAGAGCTACTTAAGAATAGCTAAGTTCGGTCCAAGTAAAATAACGGAACGCGATTACCAAGCGACATGCCTGGCAAGGTGGTTTGAAACTTGCAAAGGAAAATCAAAAATTAAGTCACTAAAAGGTCTATTATGAATATAAGATATCGCATATATTAATATTCGGGGCTTTAATCAAGATTCGCTGGAAGAATATTTCGATAATTTAAAGCGCAAAATTGGGTGGCAGTACGCGAGCCCAACAGCAACCCAATTGGACCCAGAAATGGATTTATCAATTAAGAATGATATGAATGATGAATTAATAATAAAAATGGCTTTTGTGATTAGATAATGTTTACTAAATGCTAACATATCTATGTTGAAAAAGAAAAGATCGCTGATGATGGAGGAGTGGTATCCTTCAAAACAGTTATAATTTCAATGAATATTTTGGTATATTTTTGAGGGTCTGTCGGTATATTTGATTGATAGTTGCGCGGTCACACTGGCTCCGACCCAAACAACACGTGCAACGGTCAGCGCACTGGGTTTTATTATTTTTGATTAATTTCCTGAAAGAAACAAGCAAAATGCTGGAGGAAATGAAAACGGATCCTGTGCTGACGAATTCCCGGCCAGAATTCAAAGCGATACCCAAGCAGCTGAACAAGGTAAGAGGCTGCTGTAATATTCTCACCCGCCTGTGACCGATTTGAATCTGACCTGCAGCACTTGGCAAACCTTGGAGCCCCACATGTGGACTCGTTCGATGAGATGCTGACAGTGGGCCTGGATTTTCTGGCCAAGCACATGCCGCCCGTCCAGATGCAGAGCCCGGCTGGAGAGCGAATCTCGCTGAAGGTGGAGAACATTTGGATAGCAAAGCCTCAGGTGCCGCAGGATGTGATTGACGTGCGAACACGTGAAATTTATCCCACAGACTCGCGCCAGCTACACGTCTCCTACTCGGGCATGTGCTCGGTGCGACTGGCATGGAGTGTGAATGGGCTGCAAAAGACGCCCATCAACATGGATCTGGGTGAGGTGCCGGTGATGCTGCGTTCCAAGGCATGCAATCTGGGCAAGGGCTCGCCGCAAGAGATGGTGAAGCATGGCGAACACGACTCCGAGTGGGGTGGCATCTTTGTGATACGTGGAAACGAGAAGATTGTCCGCATGCTGGTGCTCGTCCGGCGGAATCATCCGATCTGCGTGAAGCGTTCGACCTGGAAGGACCGTGGCCAGAACTTCAGTGATTTGGGCATAATGGTGCAGACAGTGCGCGAAGACGAGTGCTCCTTCAGCAACGTTCTGCATTACCTCAACAACGGATCGGCTCGCTTCATGTTCTCCCATATCAAGCGGCTGTCCTATGTCCCCGTTTGTCTCATCCTCAAGTGCTTGATGGACTACACGGACGAGGAGATCTACAACAGGCTGGTGAAGGGCTACGAAGATGATCAGTACTACGTTTCGTGTGTCCAAACCATGCTCAGGGATGTCCAGAACGAGGGAGTTTACACGCACGCCCAGTGCCGGTCCTTCATTGGCACCCTCTTCCGCTCCCGGTTCACCGTCGTGCCCGAGTGGCAGCCTGATGAGGATGTCACCGACTTTATTCTGCGTGAACGCATCTTGGTGCACCTGGATACCTACGAGGAGAAGTTCCAGCTGATTGTTTTCATGGTGCAGAAGCTCTTCCAGTGCGCCCAGGGCAAGCACAAGGTGGAGAACGTTGACTCGGCCATGATGCAGGAAGTGCTGCTACCAGGGCATCTCTATCAGAAGTATCTGGGCGAGCGCATCGAGAACTGGGTCTCCGTTGTGCGCCGTGTTCTCCAGAAGAAGCTCAACACGCCGGACAGCCTCCTCAGCAGCAGCATTCTGACGCAGTGCATGCGTCAGTCTGGCGGTGTGGGCAAATCCATTGAATCCTTCCTGGCCACCGGCAACATAGCGAGCAACACGGGCCTGGGACTCATGCAGAACAGCGGATTGGTCATCATGGCTGAGAATATCAATCGCATGCGCTACATGTCCCACTTTCGGGCCATTCATCGTGGCTCCTACTTCACCACGATGCGCACCACAGAGGCACGCCAGCTGCTGCCCGACGCCTGGGGCTTCATTTGCCCTGTGCACACGCCCGATGGTACGCCTTGCGGTCTGCTCAATCACTTGACCCTGACGTGTGAGATATCCAAGCGACCAGATCCTAAGCTGGTGCAGGTATGTATATACACGCTACTCTCTGTAAAGGAAATATCAACTCATTCCTTCCATTTCAGGCCATTCCCACGAAGCTGCTGGAAATGGGAATGCTGCCGCTGTCTGCCCAAAGTCATCCCGATGCCAAGCTGTATGCAGTGCTCCTGGATGGCAAGCATTTAGGCCACATCTTCCAGTCCGAAGCCTGCAACATAGTCGAGGATTTACGCTATGAAAAGATAACCGGTACGGTGCCAAAGATGATGGAAATCGGCTTCATTCCGTACAAGAAAAATGGCCAGTTTCCCGGTCTCTATCTGTCAACGGGTCCCGCACGCATGATGCGTCCCGTGTGGAACATCAAGTGGAAACAAGTCGAGTATATTGGCACCCTGGAGCAGCTGTACATGGAGATAGCCATCGATCCAAAGGAGATCTACCCAGACTTCACCACTCACTTGGAGCTGGCAAAGACGCATTTTATGAGCAACCTGGCGAACCTCATTCCCATGCCAGACTACAACCAGTCGCCCCGTAACATGTACCAGTGTCAGATGGGCAAGCAAACGATGGGCACGCCCTGCCTGAACTGGCCCAAGCAGGCGGCCAATAAGCTGTATCGCCTGCAGACGCCCGGCACACCGCTCTTCCGGCCCGTGCACTACGACAACATCGGGCTGGATGACTTTGCCATGGGCACCAATGCCATTGTGGCGGTCATTTCGTACACGGGCTACGACATGGAGGATGCCATGATCATCAACAAGTCCGCATACGAGCGTGGGTTTGCCTACGGCAGCATTTACAAGTCAAAGTTCGTGCAGCTGCCCAAAAAGAGCAGCTACTTTGCTCGTCATCCGCACAAGCCGGAGCTGGTCGAGTATTTAGACTCGGATGGATTGCCGCAACCGGGCGCCAAGCTCAGCTTTGGCTGCCCGCTGTACTGCTACTTTGATGGCGAGGTGGCCTCCTACAATGTGGTGAAAATGGACGAGAAGGAGGAATGTTTTGTGGACAGCGTTCGGCAGTTGGGCAGCTTCGACCTCACGCCCAAGAAGACCGTTTGCATTACGCTGCGGGTGCCACGTCCGGCTACAATTGGCGACAAGTTTGCCTCGCGCGCTGGACAGAAGGGCATCTGCTCGCAGAAGTATCCCGCCGAGGATTTGCCCTTCACGGAGTCCGGCATGGTACCCGACATTGTGTTCAATCCTCACGGCTTCCCCTCGCGTATGACAATCGCCATGATGATCGAGACGATGGCCGGCAAGAGCGCCGCTGTCCATGGCGGTGTGTATGATGCCACACCCTTCCGTTTTTCGGAGCAGAATACGGCCATCGATTACTTTGGCAAGATGCTGGAGGCCGGCGGCTACAACTACTACGGCACGGAGCGCCTCTACTCAGGCGTGGATGGGCGCGAGATGACGGCGGATATCTTCTTCGGCGTGGTCCACTATCAGCGGCTGCGTCACATGGTCTTCGACAAATGGCAGGTGCGCTCCACAGGCACCGTCGAGGCGCGCACCCAGCAGCCCATCAAGGGACGCAAGCGTGGAGGTGGTGTACGTTTCGGAGAGATGGAACGCGACGCTCTGATATCCCATGGCGCAGCCTTTCTGCTGCAGGATCGCCTCTTCCACAACTCGGACAAGACGCACACGCTGGTGTGTCACAAGTGCGGTTCCATTCTGTCGCCACTGCAGCAGATTGTCAAGCGAAACGAGCGTGGCGGTCTGTCTTCCAAGCCGCAAACGTGTCGCCTGTGCGGGGATAGCAGTTCAGTGTCCATGATCGAAATTCCCTTCTCCTTCAAGTTTTTGGTCACAGAGCTGAGTTCGGTGAACATTAATGCGAGATTCAAGCTAAACCAGATATGAAATGATCCAACAATATATTGTTACAGCTAGAGTTTAGATCATATGTACTACTACTATGTTTTTACGACTGTATTCCCACCATTAAAGTTGACACGAAATTAATCGAAGAAGAGTTGTTGCTTAGGAAATCGATTTGTTAATGGTCAAAATAAACGAATCAATCAAGAGTTGTTGCCTCAGATTTTAGATCTGCTATTAAGGGATCGTTTTTATGGTCGAAAATTGTTGGTATTTTCATAGATCTATTGGATCCAATTTAAAAATTACTAGCTAGAGAAAAGAGTGCAAGAGTTACAATTCGTTTCAAGTTAACCCTTTGGTTCTCAGAGGAAGTCTCTAAGCACTTCCGACAGATTCTTCTCTTGCCTCATCAAGAATATTTCTTGGCACAAATCATAAAAGACTTATCTGAATGGTTTCAATTTATATTTATTTATTTATTTAAATACATATTTTTTACGTTTACAGATAAATTCCTGCATTTGCTATATGTAGTTTTTTGTGGTTGTCAGTTATGGGTTTTCTTTTTCGTTTAGTCGCTTTATCTGTTGTATGTGTGTGTGTGTTGGTTGTTCCATGGAATTGTTGTGGAATTTGTGTAACAATTTAACTATTGCACTTAATAGAAAAAACACGCACGGTAACCAACCGCAGGGCATGCAAATAAGATGAAAAAGAGAGAGAGTCTGAAGAGTGTACATATTAGGGGGAGGGGTAAAAGTGTTTGGGAAGGGGGTGACAATTGCCATTATCGTTATTTCAGTATCTATATAATGTATATTTAGTTTACAATTCTTTGTTCTTTGCTTTCTCGGCTGCTATGGCTTCGCTTGCTGTACCTGCAATCTGCACTGCATCGGGATTAGTTTTTAATACTTGGTGCTATATAAATCGCCACGCACCGAGGTACCGAGGCGGCACAACATGTAGTTTTTTGTTTGTTTATCAGTTATCTATGGTACATATACGAAACGAAATAATACACACACATGATCGATCAATCGAAAAATTCTTCTATAAGTATATGTATAATATTTTTTTGTATCTTTTGTTTTGTTTTTTGCAATTTTCGTTTCGTGACCGAATAATTCGTTAAATCTTTTTTTAGTGTTTCTGTTTTTTTGCTCAACAATTCAAAAAAGTATTTGCCTTCGTCCACTAATTATTTGTCTATTATTTAATGAGATTTCCATGCAATGATCCACTTGCCGTTCTCCGTGCTCCTTCAACTTTTCTCAATCCAAAAAACACTAAACATGAAATTTCGTTAATGCAATTGCAATTAATCAATATGTATAAATATTTAGATAACGATTTGCATATTTGTCATTTGCATTCTTTTATATAATTCCGCTGCTGCAAGCTTTTATCTTTCATCGTATTGTTTTTTTTTTAGTTTTTTGTTTTGTTTTTATTACAACGACGTATATACTAGGTATATGTATGTGGTTTTTGTATGAATGTTCATGTTATATATAGTTTATATATATATATATATATATATATATGTATAATGTGTGTGTATAGTATGGTATATAATATCCAATTGCTACTGCCTCCATAAGATGCAACAATATATAATGTTTGTCATACACAATTTTCAACATAATCTAATTATGTCTCTTCTTTCTTTCCTACTATGAACTTTTTTTTGAGCTTAACATTTACAAAGAATTCTGATGCGGATTCTGTGATTCGGGGTTTTAGGTTTAGTTTTTAGGACTTAGCGCAGTGGTTTGACATAAAAAAGAATATTCAAAATAAATTGGGTGTAGTGCCAGCAAGAGTCCGGAGCTCCCACTCTTTGCTGCTGCAGTAGAAGATTTTTCCGATTTTGACAAAAAGGTACGTGTGAAGAGAAGAGAAGTGCGGCTGTGGATTGGTAGGTGGTCGGTCGATCGGTCATGGGAGTGGCGACGGCGGCGGCGTACATAACTAAGGGCGGGCATCGAAATCATCGTTCTTGCTCCTGCTTTGATATTTTCTCTAGGTGTTTAGGATTGTGCATTGTAAAGTGGTTTTCTTTTTGCCGTAGCGTAGCTCTGCTTCTTCTCCACCCCGCGGACAACTTTCCTGTCCCATGATTGTGGCTTAAAATTGATCTGCCAACAGATCGCATATCTCTCGTGTCACCGTCTCCTTGCTGGCGCGCACAGTCAAACGGAACATCTACAAAGGAAAAGGAATACAAAATTAGTTTCAGCTGAAGCTTAGAGTAGTTTGAGCCTTACCTGTGCCTGCTTATTCGGCTCTAGTCGCATCAGACAGCCCACCTGCTGTGATTGCGTGTGTATAATGCCCGCACAGACCATATTATCCGGATTGGGATCCACAGAATCGAGCAGCTGCATGCCAAAGCCCATCAGCTTATTCCTTGCCCCAGGCAAATCCAACGGCTGTGCAGCCTTGAACACTTTCTGTGATCGTTGTTGTTCTCTATAATAGAAGCATTGATTTAGCAATCAGTTTCAGATGTGCAGCTCTGGCACTTACCCGCTTAGATTCTTCCATCGTGCGAAGAAGGATTCGGCATTCATTTCGGTTGGCTCGAAGAACTTATTCACGCTCAGCGGCAGCTTGATGCTGAACTTTTGCTGTGTGCCATTGTAGCGGAAACTGATCTCAATGGTTGGCGCATCGGCATAGTCCTCAATGCACTCGGCTGTGAGCAGCTGTTGGATTTGTGCACCGGCCTCCAGGGTCGGCTCCACAGCCTTCATCTGTACATTCAGCTTGAGCGTCTCCTCCGCAGACCATTGCAGAACGGGATTGAAGTTCTAAACGAAAATGCATGTTAAAACTGCAGAGGAAGAGCAATGAGACGCTTACCGTGAGCGGGACCTGTGTCTTGTTGCCATAGAAGAGCCCTAACCGTCCCAGATTCTGTCTGAATTCACTCTTGACGCCAATCTGCAGCATTTCGTTCTCGAAGAGCACGCCATTGTTTTTGAACAAGAACTTCTTGGTGTTGTAGACGGCACTGGAGTTGTTGTTGCTGCCGTATATGTCGCCTAGGACATCGATGAGGGTGCTGTTGCTTCCCACATTGTTGGCCGGCGGCGTGCTCAGCCCGAGCAGGTCCGTGTTGGCATTGCTGTTGTTCAGTTTGCTGTGCGAGTTGTTCACGTGCACGTTGTTCTGGATCACCGCACCCGAGGTTGGAGCGGGGCTCTTTGACTCCCGAATCTCGTTCTCTGGCACCCGACCTGGCTTCTTCTTCTTGAGCACGGCCAGAATGGAACTCTCGCGCTCTGGGAACGATGGCATTTCCTCCAGCACGGTGGCCAGCACATCCGTGGAGGCGACAATGCTCAGCTGCAGATACTCGCTGGCACGCTGCTGCAGCTCCGCGTCAGCCGAACGTAGATTGCTGTGTTGCCTGAACACATCCTGAATGTTGGTGCGTATTTCCGGGAACAGATTGATGAACTTGATGTAGGTGGACAGCAGCAGAGCACGCGTCATGGGCGAGCACAGATGGTACTTGGAGTGCAGCAACTTAAACTGCACCAGCGGTGCCGAGCGCGAGTCCCCGGCGATCAGGTTGCCAAACTCCCCGAGTATGTAGCCGCCCACCTTGACCATATTCTCGTGACAAGCGGGAGCCTGCAGGGCCTCGAACACGGTCTTGGCTGCATAGCCCTGCACTTCCTCGCGATTGATGACGATCTGAATGACGCGATACCAGACCTCCTCCGACACATAGTCGCCAGCAATGCGTATGAGATTGAGGATTACATCCACGTACCTGCGAGTGAGAGAATGAAAAGAGTTAGGAAAGATTTTCCACAAAAGAGTTTCGTGTCTGGGTCTTACCAGGTATAATCCGTGGCGTATTTCTCAGCGAGAATGGCCACCTTGAGCACCATCTCCTCGCGTATGGAGTAGTCAGCCGTCTCCAGATAGTTGAGCATCTCCTGGACAATCTCCTCGGCATTGCCGCGATCGCACATGGCATACAGCAGATCGACGGCCATCTGGCGCACGGAGACATCCTTCTCCATCTTCATGGAGAGTATGACCACCTCCTGGTGCTTCTTGACCTCCTCGTGGGAGAACTCTGAGGTGGCCAAATGGCACATGGACTCGAGGGCCAGGTAGCGCAAGTTTGTCTCCCGATTGCTGAGGAACTGGCCCAACTGGTTGCACGCACGCACCAACAGATTGGGCTCGCTGTCACTGTGAATGATCAGATTGATGGCCTCGAAGAGGACGGCATTCTTGGCATTTGAATGCTGCACCTTCTTGCTCTTCGGCGGTTCCTGCGCCTTATTGAGGATCGTCTCGAGTGTCTCATTCAGGCGTGCCCTAACGCCCGCCTCCTCGGTCACCGGATTGTAGTTCTGCAGCAGCCGCAGCAGCTTCACGGACAGCCACGGTGCCGGCACAAAGTAGTACGTGTAATCCTGCAAATCTGTGTAGCTGGCAGTCACGATCCTCGAGAGCCGCGACACGGCCAAATTCACGCAGCCCTTGTACTCATCCGGATTGCGCTTGACCAAAGCATCAATCAGCGATGTGGCAGCCGTCACCACGCCCATATGCTGGTCATTCAGCAAGTGAATGATGCGCGAGGTCCACTCGCCGCCGGGTATAATATCGGGCGAGGATCGGAACAGCCGCAGCAGGCACAGCGCAGCCGATTGCTTCACCACATCCATGGTGTCGCCGGAAACGAGCAGCTTGGGTATTTCATTCGAAAAGGATTCGGCCATGTCCCTGCTGCCAATGTTGGCGATGCACTGTAGCGCCAGGTTCACATGCACCGGATTCCGCGACTGCAAATCATTCTTGATCGACTGAATGATGAGGCGGATCAAATCGCTGTTTGTGTTCACCAGCACCGAAATGAATAGATATCCCTGAAAGACACACATGATTATTAAATGTCTTCTGGTGATCCTCTGTTTAACCACTTACGATCTGCTTCTCTGAGTATTTGTTGGAGGACAGAAGATTGACCGCCTCCATGTGGCCAAAGTCAATGTCATGGCCCAGTAGAAAGATGAATAGCAGCTTGCACACATATTTCTTCTTCTGGTAGCCATCGAGAGTTTTGTCTCCTTTAAATTTGCTTCGTATGTTGGCCAACTCCTTGTTTATGCGTTTGACCTCCGCTTCTTTGCTTTTACCTGCAGAAAAGGAATGATAAATGGGTCAAGGTCATAAAAGGAGAATCCCAGAAAAAGCAGAAGCTTTCTTTTTCCCCCGTTGCCTGAACACATATGATCGATTAATGGAGAGTGATTTATGTGTGTGTGACTCTCACTCTCAAAAGCCCTAGCTCGCTCTCTCTCACTCGTGGTCACAATTAGTACCAGTCACCAAAAGTGGAGACTCTTGGAGACTCTATGCTGTGGAGAGAGGAAACCAGTAACGGGCAGCATGACGATAATGCGGACAGAGTTACGGGGCAAACAAACAACAATTGTCGTCGTCGGCACTTTCATGCATAATAAAAATATGTTAGGCCTGTGTGTGTGTGTTGCTCCTCTCAGTAATTGATCAAGAAATGGCGCTGATTCCGCCCCTATGAATGAATTTGGATAAGAAAAGCTAGCTCTGCCCAGCCTCTGCTCACTGATAAATTAAATTTAAATGCAAGCAATTTACTGGAGAGTTTATTTTTATATATTTTTGTTTGTTACTTACAGTTTCTTATATCCGATATAAACACTGCCAGGCCTCTCATGCCATCCCCCCGCACCGGCGCCATTGTAGTTAGCTTGTTAATTTTCGCTGGTTTTATGCAAACTGTGGGGCGCAAGAAAAATCTGCCTGTGAGGCGGCCGAGTCTCGAGACGCTCTTATCGGCTCGAACTCGACAACAGCAGCAGCAGTAGCAACAGCAACGAAAGCGACGACGACGGAGTCGGGTATTTTATTTGCTTGCAAACAAAATATCAGCCGCTTCAATTTTCGTTCAGTGTAGTTCCGCCGTTCCGATGAAATTCTCTGTCAGACCTGTTGGAGAGAATCGTCACGTATTAGGGTGGGGGCTGATCAGTAAGTGGGTGGGGGGTATTGGGAAAAATAAAAGAATCTGCTTGCAAATCATTTATTGCAAAATGAACCCTGACATTTGAGGGCATTCCGCGCGAGTGGGTAGAGGGTTAGGGTAGGGGGAATGATGCCCGCTGTCAACGCCGCCCCCGCGCACTCTTGGCAAGCACTCTTGCAACTTTGGCACTGCCACAACAGCAGAGCAGCAACAGCAACACACAACTGATAAAGATTCAGATTCAGTGAGCTCCACCAACGACGAGATGACCTCGGGGACCGCACTTTTATCGCCTGCCTGCACTCCCGAACTGTGGCGTTTGCATTTGCATTTATTTGGTTTATTTGGTGGGGACCGAGACCGCAACCGAAACCGCGACCACCGGACGAACCACCGGCTTTTGGCTTCTAGCTTATGATCACTTTTTGGGCTCTTTGTTGCCTGCCTTTGTGCACTCGTTCGCTTTCACGTCACGTCACTTTTTCCTTTTTTTTCTCTTCGCAAGATGACGAAGTCGTTTTATTGGCACAAACCGAAACAAACATTAATGGGCGTATGTGTCTTTCCATGGGGCTTTGGCTGCTTACTTTTTATGCTTAAATAGTACACACGATCCCGATTAGAGGCGGCCCGCAGTGAAAAATTGTTGGTTTGGTTGCTGCTTCGCTGGGCCTCTGCTCTGGGCTCTGGCGTTGGTTGTGCTGGAATTTTGTATTAGTTGGCTCCGTTTTGTGGCTTGGGCTCTCTCACGGCTTCGTTTTTTCTGGGTGTTGGCTGCGGAATGTTTGTCGCGAGTACTCGGCTTTATGTAACTCCACCTGATTGCCGATTTACTTTGATATTTGCTGCTTTTTTGTTGTTAACTATTGCCAAATGCAGAGCAATTCACTAAAACGAAAATTTCTATTGATTTTTCTTCTCTCTCTGCCTCGGACTGGAGAGCCTCCTAGCGGGCGCAAGTGTCCAGAATAGTGTGGCAAAACGCCAAAATACCGCAAATACCAACAAATTGTGCCAGGGCTGCGGAAAAGGTGCACGATACGAATCGTTGTGACGTCACAGGTTCCCATTTGTATTCTTTGCTATAAGAGTTTCTAGAAAATGCATTGGAAATGCAATGAAAGTAAAGTCATTGAGTGAGGAAAAAATCATATTTTTTTTATTACATGCAGTCAACTTAGCAAATTAATTGTGTATCTCCCATTTCGAGGTTTTACATTTCTGACGTCATGTGTGGAGCGATTAAAAAGCCGCAACGAACCACCTCATACTCACGACCTTTTGCCTGAACTCCGCCATTTTTTTGCGCGTTTCAGGGCTGCGATACTCAGTTTTTATTTGTGAAAAAAATATGTAAAATGCTCTTGCGTTTCAAAGTGAATTGGTAATTTTAGCAACAGGCCGGATCCACCGCAACTAAAAGCCACATAGCGACATCAGCACACCCAGCAGGCCCCATCCGATTGCTGGAGAGGAGCAGAGAGCGCGTGCTAAATGCAGACGCATGTGTTACGCAGTGCCGTGTTATCTCCCTCGTCATTGCCGTCGCCGCCACCGCCACAATAATCGGTCGTCGTCGTCCATCGAGTGCTCCTAGGACCTGAAGTGCATTCAAAAACAACATAAAACTGGAAGAGTGCGCCCCCTGGTAGCCATGAGTTTTTCCAGCGACGAGGTAAACTTTCTTGTTTACCGATATCTGCAGGAGTCGGGTGAGTCGGAAATTTTCCATTGGCCCCTCGCACACCGCTGCCAACGTTTAGTCATATCTAATTTCATTCTGTGTTGTAGGCTTTCTGCATTCCTCGTACGTGTTTGGCATCGAGTCACACATCTCGCAGAGCAATATTAATGGAGCCCTGGTGCCGCCGGCTGCGCTGCTCACCATTCTACAGAAGGGTCTGCTCTACACAGAGGTGGAGTGGAGCGTGGGCGAGGATGGTGAGGTGGCGCGCCCCATTGAGGGGCTATCCCTGATCGATGCTGTGATGCCGGAGGTGAAGCCGCCCAAGCCGGTGGTCAAAACGGAGCCGGGCAAACCCGGCGTTGACTCCACAGCGCCGGCAGCCACAAATGCCAACAGCAATGTGAAGGTTGAGATCAAGGTGGAGCCCGGCACGGCGAATGCGGGCGCCACAAAGTCATCCAGCAGCACCACGGGCACCACAACGCCCACAGAGTCCACCAATGAGGTGGATTCCAGTGGGAGTGCCGCAGCCACTGCCAATAACGCAGGGAGCGGAGCAAGCAACGGAAATGGAACCCAGGCAGCCACTGCCGGCTCCACCAATGCCACAGCCCCAGCGGCCGGTGATTCCTCCGCCACAGCCGCCAGCGGAGCAAACAAAAAGGCCAACTCCAGTGAGCCCGGCAGTTCGTCGGCGGCGAACAATGCGGGCAATGCAAATGCAACGAGCACAGACGACGCCGCCTCATCCACATCCACCAATGGCAACAGCAACACCTCCAGCAGCGCCGAACAGCCGTCCAGTGGCGCAGCACCCGCCGGAGCCGCTGTCTCGACTTCCAATCCCGATACAGCGGCTGCTGCCGGAGGAGCCACAGCCGCGGGTGCCAAGGCATCCACTGCGGCTGTCACAATTCGAGTGGGTGCACAGCCCAACAATGTAACGGCGGGAACAGCCACAGCGCAGAGCTCAGCTCCCAGTGGGACCATCTCCTCCTCGACGGGCGGCACACCCGCACCCGTTGAGGCCATGGAGATTGATCAGAGCATCGAGATACCCGAGTCCAAGGCACGCGTGCTGCGTGGCCATGAGAGCGAGGTGTTCATTTGTGCCTGGAACCCAAGTCGCGACCTGCTGGCCAGTGGCTCTGGCGACAGTACTGCCCGCATCTGGGACATGTCCGATGCAAATACCAATTCCAATCAGCTGGTGCTGCGGCACTGCATCCAAAAGGGCGGAGCAGAGGTGCCCAGCAACAAGGATGTCACATCGCTGGACTGGAATGTGAGTAGATATCGCCGTATTCGATTTCGCAGATCTGTAATCCCTTTCCCTTGCAGTGTGATGGCTCGCTGCTGGCCACAGGCAGCTACGATGGTTATGCGCGCATCTGGAAGACAGACGGACGGCTGGCTTCCACGCTAGGCCAGCACAAGGGACCGATTTTCGCGCTCAAGTGGAACAAAAGCGGCAATTACATTCTTTCCGCCGGCGTGGACAAAACAACAATCATCTGGGACGCCTCCACGGGTCAGTGCACGCAACAATTTGCCTTCCATAGTGCACCCGCCCTGGACGTTGATTGGCAGACAAATCTGGCATTTGCCTCGTGCAGCACGGATCAACGGATACACGTGTGTCGGCTGGGCGTGAATGAGCCCATCAAGACGTTCCGTGGGCACACCAATGAGGTGAATGCCATCAAGTGGTGTCCGCAGGGACAGCTACTGGCCTCCTGCTCCGATGATATGACACTGAAGATCTGGAGCATGAATCGGGATCGCTGCTGTCACGATCTGCAGGCGCATTCCAAGGAGATTTACACGATAAAGTGGTCGCCCACGGGGCCGGGCACAAATAATCCGAATACGAATCTTATTCTCGCCTCGGCATCCTTCGATTCCACGGTGCGACTGTGGGACGTAGAGCGGGGCAGCTGCATTCACACGCTCACCAAGCACACGGAGCCCGTCTACTCGGTGGCCTTCAGTCCCGATGGCAAACATCTGGCCTCGGGCAGCTTCGACAAGTGTGTGCACATCTGGAGCACGCAAACCGGACAGCTGGTGCACAGCTACAAGGGCACTGGTGGCATTTTCGAGGTCTGCTGGAACTCCAAGGGCACCAAAGTGGGCGCCAGTGCCTCCGACGGCAGCGTTTTTGTGCTCGATCTGCGGAAGTTCTGATCCACGGCACTCAATGGCGTTGTGGATACGCTAACAGCGCCAGCACGCGTCCAGGAGATTCTGAGTTTTGTCTATTAAAAAAAAAAACGCTTCTATGTAAACTGTAAACATCCCCGAACACCCAGAAACACACCTTCAAAACGGAGCTGCTTGGACTCTCTTTTGTTCCCATGAAGCAATATCCATTTCATGTGTACCTGCAGAGATGTCCAAGCGCTTTGGGTAACGAGTTTTCCCCTCCTTATGCTTTTGTCCAATGTCTTTCGTACGCTTAGTCACACAACGCGTTTTGCCCCCTCTGCTCGTTTTTAATCTTAATTGTAAGCTCTATGATTCTAAGAACTCCTCCCCGCCCCACACAATTTTTATACAGAAATCGTTTAGTATAACTTTATGCATTTTGTTATTGTATCGATCGAGAGTGGATGACGACGACGAACCCCCCTCTAAACCACTTCTATATAGTCTCTCCTGCTCCTAACTTCATGCTGCCCTTTTACACTTAAGACTTAAATCATACGAGTACGAGTATTGTCCCACAACACCCTGTCCCAACTCCACAGACATGCAGATGGATGGAGATGGAGAGATCAGAACCGATTCACGCATACATTCAGAACAGTGTAACTGCATCCCCCGCCCCGCCCCCACACGTAGCCTGTAAACACAAACGTAAGCCTAAGATTTATAAAGAAGAATTGGCGAAAAACATAAGATTCATTAAAGCTAAAGCTATATTTAAAATTGATTTATCCAACGTCTAAAACTCGTGGACACTGGACAGATGACGTTGCTTGAGGAAGCGACATTCCTCGCGTATTACTTCGCCCTCTTTGGTGGTGCCCTTGAAGAACTTTGTCAGCTTGGTGCCTGCGTACTTTGGCTTCTCCGTTTCCGGTTCATCGAACTCCATGTCGTAGGCCTTGTCCGCCAGCGCATTCTCCGCTGTGGACCAGCTGAAGCGCACGAGCCGCGGGAAACCAAACACCAGATCAATGTTTTCGGTAAGAAAACGTTTCGTGACTGGATCCCCTGGGTAGCCGCTGCCAAAGGCATTGTCCTTGATGACCAAACCCTCGGGAAAGCGCCACACTTTGAGCGCATGATCGCGGGTTACCTTCGCGCAGATACTGGCCGCAGAGACAATTGGGTAGGTGGAATCGGCCTTCTTGGCCACGGTGATCTTGAAGCTGGGAAAGCGACGCATCAGCTTCTCCTGGTACTTCTCCGGCGGCCCCACCGTGTCAACATAGACCTCGGCTATGTTCACGCCCGCATCGATGGCGCGTTGGATCAGACCCATGGCCGATTCCATGGAGACTTCGTTCAGCGAGCACTTGGCCCGCCGGTACATGCTCGTGCTGATCACATTGGGTGAGATAATCTCCACGGCCCAGCCCATGCAGCTGTTGGCATACTCGAGGGTGTTTATTTCGTTGAAGATGATGTCCCGCTTCTCCTCCGTCAGTTGCTTGGAGTCGGCGCAGCCCAGATCGATCAGCGCCTGCTTGCTCTCCACCGGGCAGTAAGAGATGCCGTAGACCATGGGACCCAGTACGGGACCACGGCCCGCCTCGTCAACGCCTAGCATGCAGGGTTTTTCCTTGCACACGGCCGGCACATCGCTGAGGTACACCGTGTTCTGGCTATTCTCCTGAGAAGCAATAAACGGACCCAACGACTTTAGCGACGTGATTTTGAGTATTTCCTTCATCTCCTCATCCTGGGATTGATCGCCATCGGCTATAGTTTCGTGTTCCGCCTTGATTTTGATATCTTCTGAGTCCGACATTCTGCGCGCCTTTTTTGTTTACTAACAGACAGGGTGACCGTTTATGGTATATTTTATACTTGTTGGTATATTCTGGTGTCGAAATTGTGTATTGGTATATAACATGGTATATTTAACATATATTTTGGTATATTTCTTATGGTCAGACGGTATATTAGTACGAAAATTCTTCGGCGGCCACACTTCCGATATCAGCTCTTTCCGGTTTGGACTTTTCCCCAGCGTGCTTGTTCTCAATAGAGCTAAGGCCATTTATTAAACAAATTAATTTTTGGCGACTTGCACAATAATTAATTAAACACCAATTTCACAATGTCGACAAAAGCTGAGCTCGCCTGCGTTTACGCTTCCCTCATCCTGGTTGATGACGATGTTGCCGTCACTGTAAGTTTGAGTTGTCAAAGTCAATGCCAATGGAAAACAAATCTTTTCGGTTTGGCGGCATCCTAATGGATTTGTGAAAGATTTGTTAATCCTGTGATGCATTGCACTGTTCCACAACACCTACTAATCATATTTTTTTGTATGTATTGCCGTAGGGTGAGAAAATCTCCACCATCCTGAAGGCCGCCAACGTTGAGGTCGAGCCCTACTGGCCCGGTCTCTTCGCCAAGGCTCTGGAGGGCGTCAACGTTAAGGATCTGATTACCAACATCGGCTCCGGAGTTGGTGCTGCCCCAGCTGGTGGTGCTGCTGCCCCCGCTGCTGCTGATGCACCAGCCGCCGAGGCCAAGAAGGAGGAGAAGAAGAAGGAGGAAGAGTCCGATGTGTCCGACGACGACATGGGATTCGGCCTGTTCGATTAAGCATCCAATATATGCTTATGAACCACATCCATACCGACATAACATCCGCCGTGTTTGTGCTTTTTTATCCCTATGAAGTGATGTTTTTATTTCCGACTTTCGTACACGTTTTAATGTACAAATTCGACGAAATATAAACGTTTGCGAAAAGTGATTGGTCTGTGACGTTTATTGGGTTATCATAATAATAATATATAAATGGATAATGCTAGAGCACAACCTCGTTCAGCACTTTGGCCAGGGCGTGCAGATTGGGGCTGTCGATTTCCTTCAGGCCGAGGCAGATAACAAAATCCGTTGGCGATTCCCAAAGTTTCGTGTTGTTGACCAGGAACTGAATGGCACAGTCGACTTCAGCAGTGTTGGCTCCCAGACAGCAGTTTATGGTTATTGGCACCGAGACGTGGAAGTCCGGATTGTGCACGGGCTTGAGCACTGAGGGACTGTTGCTTATGTCGAAGCTCACATTGTAGGTGCCGGCAATCTTGCCAAGCTGCGTGATGACCAGCAGACGCTTGCGCCCGAAGCGATGGTACACTATTTCCGTGGGTATGCCATTCACAGGCACCGAAAACTGCTTCTCAAAGCCGGTTTGTTTGACTTCCTCACGAGGTACTTCTGTGGGTTTTGGTTTCGCGCAAATTTCATCCATTTTATCCACAAATATAAATTTTGTTTACGATGAGACAGCATACAGCGTGACCAGCAAGGTGACAATGTGTTTTCGATAAGCGCTCGAAATATACCGAAATATACCTGGTAATTTGCAAAAGTGACTACAACAGCACCCTTTGTGCTTAACAGACTGCTGAGTTAGTTTACAATGTGTGCGATAGATGGAGTCATAGTTGAATTTCTGGTTGTTTGATCAATATCGAAGGAAAAGCAACGGTAAAAATGTCCTGCATTTGTCTGGGTCCCAAGCGTTCGGGCAAGACCCACCTGCTGAAGGCGCTCCAAGAGCCGGACTCTATTGACGAGACAAGCTACTCCATGCCCACCATTGGCACGGGCATTTATCGCATTCATTTTCCCACCAAATCGCCAAACAGCGACAAACCAAAGCCACCGCCAGCGGATGGATCCGCACCTGCACACCCCCACGGGAGCAAGCATCTGCCCAAGTCCATTCAGATACTGGAGATAGGCGGCAGCATGGCTCCACTGTGGCGGCAGTACTTTGAGGACGTGAAAAAACTCATCTATGTGGTGGACACATCCAATCTATGCCAGATCTCAGCAGCTGGGGTGTTATTTTACTCCATACTGACGGAGCCACGACTACAGAAGGTAAAGATTCTGCTGGTGCTGGCCAAAATGGATTATTCCTACAGGCAGATGCGCAATGAGGCGCTGCTCATGCTGCAAATGTCCAAGCTGCAGAAGCAAATACGCCAACAGGTGACCATTGTGGAGGCCAGTGCGGTGAACAAAGTGGGGCTGGACGCCATCTACGAGTGGCTGCAGAGGCAGTAGGGCGTGGATATTGAATAAAAGCTGCTCCATGAACCGTTTATTTGGTGAAAATGTCATTTGTTTTAAAACAGTGTTGGGTAACGTAAGGTTGAGCTGAGCGAGCCGCGATTTCATCTACAATTTGTAATGCAAATCCATAAATTGCAGATTGCCAGTCACTTCCTCCGCATCGGGCATCATATCTTTGGCTGCATTAAGGTATGACTTGGCGCCCATAATGTCTCCACCCTGCGCAGCCAGCACGGCGAGGTTGTTCAAAGCCGCGCCATTCCGAGCATCCGAGGTGAGGCAAAGTTGCAGGCAGCGACGTGCCAAATTGAAGTCTCCAGAGGTCTACATTTAAAGATAGATTTAAGTAAAGTTTGGACTTCTATGCGGAAGGACTCACCACTGCCACAAAGCTCAAATTATACCAAATATCCGCCTTCTGCTCGGGCTGTGTGGCCATGGCCAAGGCGCGCTGAAAGCAGGGCAGCACCAGATCAATCTGTCCGCCATAGAGACAGCACAGCGCTATGTTACAGTAGAGCTCCGCCGAGTGTGCGCCCAGCGAGAGTATTCTACGGTAATACATGAGAGCCAATTCCGGATTGTTGTCGTAGAAGTAGCCCACAGCAATGCTGGCCAGCGCCTCAACATTGATGGGCTGCAGTCGGGCCACCAGGCGATACAACTGCTGCGAGTCCTCCTGCCGCTCCATGGCTTGATGGATGCGCGCCTGCTCCAGGCGATAGGTGACATCGAAGGGACGCAGATCCACCACTTCCCCAATCAAGACCAAAGCGCGTTCCGGCTGCTTGAGACGCTGATAGAGTCGCGACAGCAGCAAATAAGTGTCGGGATGGGGAAAGGCTGCCAGGGACTGCTGCAGGCAGGGCTCCGCACGACGTGGATAGTGGAGCGCGAGGAGACATCTTCCCATTTGCTGCTGCCACCACCAGTCAGTGCCTGTGGCAATGGGTCGCTGCCGCTGCACCTCGAGCACCGCCTGGCAGAGGGAGTGCGCCTTCTGCACATCCGCCTCGTGGTAGTAGAGGAACTGAAACAGCGCCTTGACCAGCGTCTCACGCTCCGCATAGATGGTGGGATTGAGGCGTGAGGCCTGATACAGCTTCGACGTGGCATCGCCCACATTAAAAGCCGCCGCTGAGGTGGCCCTCACGCGCGACGCTGTGCCACAACGCGATGCAGGCCGGGCACCCAGCGAGGATCCCGGACGACTCAGACTCGTGCCAGGACGCGCCACGGCCGCGGAACCCGGACGGGAGCTGTTCAGTCGCCCATCGCTGGAGTGGGCCATGCCAGCGCCTCGACTGCTGCGCTGCGCCAGGCGCTGGCTGGTGCTCGGCCGTGGCTGGAATGCGGTCTTGATGCTGCTGCCAGGACGCGCGGCCGTGGCAATGCGCTCGAACTCCACCTCCTCGTGGGCTGTGGGGGGGAAGTTTGGCTTTGGTTTGCAGTCAAAGTGGGTTTGGTTTGCGACTTACCTTGCTCCTCGCCAGCATCATCCACCTCGAGGTCATCCAGGTAGACGCGCTGCGTCAGAGCTCGCATCTTTAATTGCCACACGCCCTCCATCAGCCAAGTGGGCATCATGATGGATGCGGCGACGGCCTTCTGCTGCGACTGTGGCTGTTGCCTCGGGCCAATGCGTTGCAAATTGCTACCGAATCTGCGGCTGCCTTCGGTCTCCGCCTGCTGTGGCTGCTGCTGCTGCGGCTGCTCCTCCTGCTCCCCTCCCTCTTTGGTGGCAAACATTTGGACATTGTTGTCGTGACCGGCCTGCAACAGGGCGTTGCACAGCTCTGCACATTGGTCGTAGGAGCGACGACGGTAGAGGGACACGGCCCTGAAGTAGTCCAGCTCCAGTGTCGCCATCGGCACGGGGGGCTGCCCCTCTGCCCGCTAAAGATGGAGTTGGTTTGGCTCTTCCTGTTCTGGCTGGCGACTTCAAGTGTCTGAATTCCTTGGATCTTCTTTTTTTTTAGTCTTTTTTTGGGTTGTTCTTGGCCTGGCTCTGTGGAATTTCAAAACCGGATGCGTGTCATTCCTCTGCCCTCGGGCGGCACCGCCCCACTCTCTCTCTCTCTCTCTCACTCTCTGGCAGGAATGCTGTTTGCCGCTTCCTGCGGTTACCCTTACCTTCGTCTGTTTCGGTTTTAGAGCTCTCCGACTGCTGCTGCTGCCGCTTCTGGCATTTGTTTTAGTTCTTTCTAATTTCTATGCCCATAATTTGTCTTTGGGCTCCTTCTTTGGTTAGATTTAATTTGTGGATTCCTGCGAGTATCGACTGTGGGCACAGGTACATACCTGCATATGGGGTTTTGACGTGGCCAAAGGGTCTTCCGGTGCCCATGGCAACCCATGGGCCTAACCAAAACACAAATTGCTTTGGGCTCTGCGCCTGCCCCATGGGAAAAATATGTGTTACCTCATTTCTTTAGGTAAAATAAATAGATAAATATGTAGAAAATTATGGGCACTGAGGTGCTGGCCTCTCAGGCTCTTTTTAACATAATTAAACACATAATTAACCACTTTTTATTATAGGTGGAATTAATATTGGTTATTTATTTGCTTATTTTGCATTTTTAGTAGCCATTTTCGTTGTTATTTCATCTAATTTCGTTCCTTTTGCTGCATTTATGCCGTGTTTCTATAATAACCATAAGTCCCACAAGTTTTTTGTTTTCTTTTTATTTACAGATATTATTTATAGAGCCTTGTAGAGCCAAAAGTTTCAAACTCTTCAAGGTTAGAGGTTGAACAATTCCTAAAAAATAATTCCCCATCCAATCCACTATCCATAGCCATAACCCAGCATGAACTCCACACCCACAATAATTAGCAGCATCAGCTCGAAAATCCACAGCTAGAAATCCATGCAAATTATTGCACAAAAGTCCAGCCAGGGCAGATACTCATAATAAATGTGTTGAGATGGTTGGTTGGTTGGTTGGTTGCTTGTCAGGTGTTCGGGTCAGTAAATCTGCTGATGCTGATGATGCAGCTTCTGTTTAGGAGTGGAGCAACCACAGAGCTGCTGCCTCTGCTCTACCCTCATCATTACCGCGCTCCTCTCCACTCTATGTGTTTGAGTTGAACAAATGATAAGCGCCAAATATTTGTTGATAAATGTTTGAAAATTAAATGTGCGGCAACAACAGCACAGAGCCACAGAGCCACAGAGCCACCTGAAGACTCGCTGTACGACGTTGAACTCATGGCTATGGCATGCAAAACTCAAATATTTATCAGTCTAGAAGGTGCAGAGGCAGTTCCCTCAGAGGGGCACCAGTTCTATCTAGGGTTGGGGGATTGCTTGCTCCCACGGTTCAAGATGCTAATCGAAATTTGAATAAGTAATACGCTGGGATCTTCCACTTCCATTTGTGCCGAAGAAAAAAATCCAGAAGAATTTTATATATTTATCGCTGGATCTGTAGTTGTATCTTTAGCTATGTATTTGTATCTGTATCTTTTGCTGTGTGCCTCTATCTTTATCTGTATCTTCTATTTGCTGTGTGTTTCGAGAGAGTGTTTTTTTTTCGCTTTTTTTGGCATTGAATTTACGTTTTGCGACTGTTGGCGGCTTATCAGCCGTTTGGGCCAAAATGCGTCAGCAGCGGGGCCACTTGTCGGTGTTTTTATCACAGACGACATACCTCATACCTGACTGGTGCCTGCTCCCTGTCTGTCCCTCTGCCTGCGCTCCACCATCATACCGGCTGCCTCTCAATTGGAGTGACTAGTTAATCATCAGCGGATCCATGGCGTCCGGCAGGTGCCTGCTGCCTCTGCCCGTTGCCTCGAAAAGTGTCAAGATGATCTCGTAACGCGACTCTCTCAATTAGCCGGCCACACCTGACAGCTGCAGATTGAGCTGTGCCGTGCTGTGGACTGTGCTGAACTGGGGGTAAGAAAAGGTATTCCACAGCTTCAGACGCTCCCTGGGAAATTCTTTGGCCACACGAACTGATTTCGCGAGAATGAATTTGCTGCAGGATAACATTAAGCTTTACAGAGTGTGCGAGATAAAAGATTTTCGTTTTAGTTGGATAATTTATAGAGTAATGAGTGTGGAAGTGTGGAAGTGTACTTCAGAGAAAGGGTTTATAGCTCTGTTAATAAATCATAGAAAAATATTCATATCAGAGATATCATTACAGACTTTTGTCTGTTTTGTTTTGGGGAAACAATTTGACTTTATAACAATTAAAATCATTTAATTCGAATATCTATTTAGGCTTTTGCACTTAGAAAACTCTCAATATAATTGATCTTCTAAGGATTATCCGTGTTGGGTGTTTGCAGTTAATTTTAGCTTAGAAATTGATTCAACAAAAACTGACCAAAAATTGTTTGCAGATCATAGCTTTAGGCCTGTTAGTTGGGGCTTTTTATCAATAATTTCTACACGTATTCTATTTAAACCCAAACCTAATGAGTACTTTAATTCCTTACACAAATTTGTAAATATTTTTCCTTGTAAACGTAGACCCATCCAGCTGCCTGTTTGAAGTTCAAAAGTTAATAGTGAAAAATTGTTTTGCTCGCACTCACGAGTATTTGCTGTTTGAACAAGTGTTTTCCTCTTTTCCTTTATTTTTGCGGTTGTATCTATTTCTGCCGCCAAAAACTGTGTTACCATAATAATCATCACACCTACCACTCCACCTCGCTGGCATCGCTCTGTGACGGCAACCCATGGGAACCAAATACCTTAAGTACGAGTACGAGCATTTCCATGCCATTGAGAGGTGGCCTAGGAATCGGTTAAAGAGGTTTGGAGGCTTCGATAAACCGCAAAAGCAAAAAGCTTCATCATCATCCACTGCTGACATGGAGATGCATTCGCTTGGTTTGGCTCAAGCTCTTACTCTTTGTTTGCCCTGATCCTCCGTCTCCTGTCTCGATCCTTGCAGCCGCATATAAAAGCTCATTAAAAGCAACAACAAAAAAGCATAAAAAGAAGAGCAAAAGGCAAACGCAGACGCAACGCAGCTACTGTACGAACATTGGTTATTTTTTCTTTTTTTTAGTTGCAGCCACAGGACTCCCCTCTGCCACTCCGCGTTCCCTCTCCTCGAGCAGCTCGCTCTGGCCAAAAAGAAGGCAAAGCACAAGAAAGGCCAAAACAGGTAACAGGCACAGAAAGAGAGAGAGAGAGAAAAAGAGCAAAGGCAAAAGCAACAACAACATGCCTTAGAGACATCCGTTGAGGCTGCGCACGCGCGACTCTTGCTGCGTCTTCTTCCTCGGTTGCGTTTTTGGGGCCTTGGAGCTTATTGCCACAGCCTCGAATCTCGTGCCTCGTGTTGCTCTGCTCCTCTTCCTTTTTGCTTTGTTTTCATTTTGCTTTGCTTTTTGTTAGCCGGCATTTAAAGGGTATAGAGGGGGAGGAATGGGCCAGAGACACATTTATAATATCAAATTTAAAATTTGTGAAAAAAATATTAGGTACAGCTTTGATCAATATTCGTTTATTTCCATGGCTTAAAACTCTTTAGTAAAAGTGTAGAGCAATCAGCTACTGTTTTAAAGAATATTTCGTGAATATTTCCATTATTATCACGCATTATGCAGCATCTCCCATCGGTTGGAAGAGGATATAGAGGGTGGCTAGAGTGAGAGCTATGATTAGCCTGAAATTTTCCTAATTTCCCTAATTGAGTTTCGGCTAATGACTCAACGTCCTGCTTTGAACTATTCGTTCTTCAACATTTTCTTTCCCAATAGTAGGTACTACCTAGTCCATCAGTTTCCCTGCTTGTTGCTGTTGTTATTGTTGCTGTTCTTTTGCTGCTGGCTGCTGCTGTTGATGATGATGATGACGATGCTAAAGATTGCAATCACGTTGCGCACAGCGTACAGAATTTGTATCTGCAAGATACATCTGCCTTTTTTTTCCGCCGAGCACCTCCTGGTGCACCTCTCCCTCGGCCTCTAGCTACACGTCGGGGGGCTCCCTGAATTTCATTTCCCTGGAATTTATTTAGAACACATTGTTGGTGCTTGGCTCTTGTTGTTGTCGTTGTTGCATGTTGCTCGGGGGCTTAAGCTGGAGTCGGGGGACAGTGGCAGAAGGTGCAGGAGCAGCATGCAACATTCCAAGGCCCAAAAAAGGCAAATCCCAAGCAGCCGCAGCAGCAGCAGCAGCAGCAGCAAAATCGACTGCCAGGCTTGAAATTTCATTGCAGTTTCGTCGGTTCTCCGCGCTCCTCTCTCTAACTAGAGATAGAAACAGAGCTAGAGAGAGCGAGAGAGAGAGGCAGCGAGTGAAAAAGTTCAGCTCGAATAAATTGAATCGAATCGAATCGAATCTCGCGTCTCGAGATGCCAAAGAGTCTCGACGACTGGAAATGGAGTGAAAGTAGGGTAGGCAGATTAGAGTCGCAGCTTCCAGTGTGGCTCCAGCTGCCAATTTGGAATGGCAATGTAGTGGCAGCAGCATTCCACGAACCATTCCAGAAACAGCCCACGGAAGCCAAAGGTTAAAGTTGAGATTCTGTTTGGGTGGATGGGTCCTACCTCCCATGGGAATGGAAACTTCATCCACTCCAAAAACTTTGATCCAAGTCAAAGGTCTGTCAAGCGAAGAGATTCTTTGGGAGCCGAGTCACAGGCAGAGATTTGTTTTGTGCCAGAATCACAGTCAAAGTTAACCTCAGATCTGGCGAACCAATCAACTGTGGAATGACGCCCATTCAGGTGGTAACCCTCTCCCTCTCCCTCTCGCTCTCTCATTTACATTCAAAAAACAACAACAATAAAAACATAAATGCCATAGCGTCCATTCGTCGTCGTCGGTTGTTGTCGCATTGCCCTCCAATTCGAATAGGAAGTAAGTTAGTGTAACAAAAGTCATAAAAATACCTCGGACCGGCGACAGACTGTAGGCTCGATGATGGAGGGGCGGCTGGAGAACACTGAGGGGCGCGGTGGCCGGGTCTCGGTCCCTCCATTAACATTATCGTGGCTCAAGGGGCATGACTGGCTGGCTGGCCAGCAGAAATATTTGGCCATAATAAAAAGAATACAAAGCAAAACGAATCGAAACGAAACGAAATGAAATGGAAACTCAATCGACAACTCATCGAACCTTTCAATACACTCCAGCCACACGCTGCTGGTGGATTGATTGATAAGATATATTGACAGGGGAATTGTATAAATTATGGATAGCGAGACATGAGGGAGATTCCTTAGAGATTGAATCCTATGATCACGGATCTGTGCTGATGGTTTTACTGGAAGGATATGAACAACGATCGGTGCTCATTTCTTCTTTCGATTTCTTCCTTAAATGTATTTTATCTTCCTGACTTTATTTTGTAGCAACTTCTGTGAGATTAACGATCGGTCCCTGAGCACTTAATACTCATGAACTCTTCTCTTTTCTGTTGTGAGAAATCTTCCACAGATCTACTCCAAGATCAGCAATCACTAACCAAGTTCCCAATGGAACTTCCACAAATCCCAGAGCCTTATGCTCTACATTCCTCCCCGGTTAGTTGTGATGCTCTCCCACTTGAAAGGGCAGCAAGTATGCGACAATCGGGCTGTATCGACGGCCGATTGACAGCAATGAAGCGTAACGAAACAAACACACATACAGGCACCCACCAATACTTATACTAAGGGGAGTGGAACTGGGGACTGGGCACCCGCGTCATATGCCAACTTATTCAATAAATTCCAGGCCTCTTCGCCGTATTATCATCAACAACAACAAAGACTTTTGGCTTTGGCCAAGAAACAGAACAGCGCAGGGTAGAAACCCAAAAAAAAAAGGAGCCCCGAAACACGAGGAATTTTGAATAGAAAGAGGATCAATGGCAGCTGCTGCAGATCACTTCGGTTTGGGATCAGAATCGAGTGGGGGCCGCAAAAAACTGAAAAAATACAGCAAAAAATTGCGCGCCAATTCCGCAAAAGAGATTCTGGGGAGACACTGGAGGCCAGGCAGCAGAAATCGACTTCAAGGAATTGCATAAAAAATTCGTTCTTTATTTTTTTAGTTTTTTCTCTTCTTGGAGTCGAAACTTCGGCCTCGACCAGGCTCCAACCTCCACTCGCATGTACATATCTGTAGCTGTGTGTGTGTGTGTGTGTGTGTGCACACCAACTCACACACAATCTTGACCAAGAACGTAGCGCCCAAAAGGCAGGCTTACAGCCACAGCAACAACAACCGGTCTTAGAGAGTCAGCAACAGCGACAGAGCCAGAGCCAACAGCAAACCAAGCGATCGGCCGAAGACGAAAGAATAACGAAAAACAAGAATCAAAAGCCGGGATACAGTCGAGTCGGTTCAGGAAGTACCCTAAAAGTTGGTGGATCATTGTGTCATGGGAGGATTTATCAGCTGAGGAACTTTTATGGAGAATTATTAATAATGAAGATGACGATTTCTTTTTTTGGCTGTAAAGGATTCTCATTTAATGTAGATGGAAGATATTTTACGAGAACAGTCTAAGAATGTCACTTTCTGACCTAAACGTCCCTCAAACTGCTATACCCTTCAGGCAGAGTATACCAAGAAAAACAACACCCAAAAATATATATAAAAAACGCATAGCAAATACACTCGAAGAAATCGAAGGCTGCGGCAGAGAGTTCCCATCGTTCCCCCGACTCTCCTTCTTCCACCTGGGCCCCCACCGCGCTCTCCTAAGCCACTACACTGTCTGCTCCCACTGCTCCGCTCCCCTCTTTTGGCATCAGTCAACAAGTTATGACCATGCCAAGACGACCCCCGACCCGTCAAGAACGTGCTGAGCCCCAGCATCGAGGAGACTCGGACTTCACTACAGCTCCCCCTCTCCAACAGGCCACTATGGGGTGAGGTGTGGGGCGCATATTTGAAGCAGCAGCAGCAGGCAGAAGAAGAAGCGGTAGAAGAGGGAACAGCAAAGAAAAAGAAAAACAAAACTTACGAAAAAAAAATGAGTGTGTAGTTGGTTAGAGAGGGAGAGGTGCGAGAGAGAGAGATAGGTAAAAAGAATCCAGCAAATCAAGCTCACATTATGCTCGAGGAATGAATGCATTCAGGCACTCAAAGGTGCACGTGGTTGTAAGGTATGGCACTACTCTTTGCCAATATTACACGCTCCTGTGCATCCCGTAAGCGAGTCCACTGGGATACCATCCCAAGAGCTTGACATGTCACTGTTCCACCCTATAATTACTGACCTTGCATTCCTCTCCTTCTCACTACTGCTCCTGGGCTGATCTTCTCTTCCCTCTGACCGCCTGCAGCTGAGATATAACATTGGAATTTCTCACACACACAAATACAGATGTACGCCTTTGCATTTGCTGCTACTGTGATTCTCCTTTAAAGTTTGTTTTCCTTTTCCCATTTTTTTCGTTTTTACGGCTGCTGCCTTTTGCTTTTGGCTTTGCGAATGTTTTTCTTTCTTTTCTTTTTCGAGGTGCCTAGCTGTAACTGTAACTGTGTGTGTTAGTGTGTCTGTGTGGTATTTTCTGTCCCCAACCAACTGTTGGAGCCACTAACTATCATGAAAACGTCGCATTCCAATCTCAAATCTCAGTGGGAGATACACACACACACAAAACGACAGAGCGCTGGCTCTCTCTCTCCCTCTTTTGTTTTCGTTAAGTGAGACTCTGGCAACGGTCTTCGTTCAGTTTGTCTTAACAATCAGGCCGCTTGTTAAGACCTTAAATTATTTAACAAAAAATATTGATTTAGTTCATGGGTAATGTTTAATTTGTCTAGCAGCTGAAGCAATAAGCGTGGAATTTGTATATTCGTACTTGCTTGACGTACATAAACAACATTATAGGCATCTCTCCAGCGGAGGTTGAGCCACCTATAAATAACATACCTTGCGCTCACACGCACACATTTGACGAAACGATCAACACAGAGAGCGAAAGCAAACAAACCTATTATCTTCGTACCATGGTTTCATTCGAAATTTTGACGAAAGCTTCGTTCAGTTCGCTCGCAGCTCCACACTCGCCAGTGCGCACACAGATACAGCCACAAGGTGCGCGCAGATACAGACACAGCGCTCTTGCCAGCCACAGCTCCAAGTGGAGTTCGGTTTTCGCCCCACGATCGGAGCAGAGCAGAAACAGAGTCGAGTCTCGAGAGTGCAGTGTGTTTTTCGCGTTTCGGTTACGATTTGCTTTGGGGAATTTGGGGAACGGAACTCGGACTCAGATTCGGATTCGTTTACGGGTTTGAATTACAAGAGAAAAGCTTTTGCTACCGATTTTTGTTGGTGTGTGTAACGTGTGTGTTGTTTTCGAAAATTCCAGACATCGCGCGGACACGACTCAATCAAATCGTATACAATACAATCCACTACACTACAATCCTACAATACAAATCCCACAATCCAATAAAATCCAATCCAAAAGTTGGCGCTGGTCAAAATCGAGCCCCAGCAACAGCAACAGCAGCAGCAACAGCACAACCAAGCAAACGGCATTCTTTCGCGCAACAACAACAAAAACGTAACCGACTTGAGCGAGAGAGCTGACGTCTTTTTCCCACTCTCTCTCACACTGCTTGCTACTTTGTGTGTGTGTTCGGAGCGCTCGCGCGTGTGTGTATGTGAATTTTGATTAAAACGTAGTGTGCTCGTGCTCCCCCTCTCTCCCTCTCTCACTTCGGCGCCCACAAGTGCGGCCTGGAATGCGTTGACTGCGCAGTCGCAGCGCGCGATTTGAAGAGGTCAGGCAGCCAGCAGCAGCAGCAACAGCAACAAAACAAAACCAGCAACAACAGAAGCAGCATCAAAAGCAAAAATAAAACACAGTTTGGTGGCATTTGGAAAAAAAAACGCAAAAGTGTGAACAAATCAGTGAAGAAAAGTTGAAGAAGAAGCAGTTGGCAGCTGGAGAAAGAGTCGAAGAAAGCAAAAGATAAAACTTAAACTCTCAATTTTTGTGGATTACGCGGCACCAGAGCAGAGGAAAAACAACAACAAATAACAGCAGAGAAACTTCAACGAACAAAAACCAGAGACAATATGCCGACAACAACTGCAGCGGCGAACGTTGTCATCGGCAGTGCATAAGGTAAGACAGGGAAAACGATAGAAACAAAGAAGTAGCGGGAGAGGGGTAAAAACAGTTTCAGCGGGTCATAGGAGGGAGGAAGGAATAAGAAATCTGTCACCGTCAAAGAGATGGAGGATAAAGAATTACTTCTTGAATAACGGCATATTGCGACAGGGTGGACCAAGGGTCTGGGTCTCTCCAGCATGTGGGCTCATTTCTCTGGAATTTTAATGACTCCCTCGACCGACTCGACCCACTCATAAAGAAAACAAAACAAAATTCTCTTATCTCCCCAGCCCCAAAGTAACGAAATGAACCATAAAATCGCCAACGTCCAACCGACGATTGCCAAACTGTTGTTGTTGTTGTTGTTGTTGTCACTGTTGTTCTTTCTCTTACCTTCGCATTGTGCAATTAACCCATTTTGTTTGGGTTTGGGTTTTGAATTTTGATCCGCCCCAAAACTGGGGGCATAAGGAAATTGGCAAAGAATTTGAAGAATTGGTGGAAGAGAAAATTTCTGTGGAATTAGTTTAGACGATATTAGATATTAGGGTGTAAATATAGAGGGAGTACAGGAATTAGACATTCCTAGCTCCTATAAAGAGTAGAAGTATAAGGTTAATAGCCCTGCTTATCGACCTGGCTGGACACTGTTGATTGAGTGGAAACTGATCGACAGCGGAACTGAACAACTGAGATTAGGTGGAAAATTGTAGCTAAACTCCAATCTCGGAACTCTGTCTCCAGGTGTTGTATGGCATAGAGCGACCAGCGCCATCAGGAACCAGAAATCAGAGTTTTGTAAACAAATGATTGGTAATCCGTAATCCGTTTTTCCGTTCAGACTTCTCCAATGAAAAGATAAGCAAATGGCAAATGGGCGGTAAGCGGTTAATCGTTAAACGATTCTACCACCAAAACTGATATGAGTAACTGTATATCAATATGTAGCTGTAGCTGTGTCTGTACATGTGTTTCGTACCTATCTGTGGGATTGTCATTGCACTGTTGTTGTCATTGTTTTGTGGTTTCCGATTGAGTCTAGCACGCTGAGACATCTCCATCTCGTATCTCTATATCTTGCCATCACACTTGACCTCAGGCAATGGGCATTGCATTGAAATCGACAGCAGTGACAGCCAGCAAAATCATACTTGAAATAATAATAATTTCGTAAACCGAAATTCCTTCACGCACTCAATATGCGTATGTACATAAAGTTTGTCTGTTTGTTTCTGTTGTTTTTCAAACAATTCAAGCAATTAAAATGTACAACAAATTAAACAAATTTTGAATGACAATCGGTGTCGAGTTGCCGAGTCGAAGCTGAAAAGAGACCCAATCGCAATAGTTTTGTCTTTGCCGCCCCCTCCACGCTGATTAGATTAGAGCAAAGATCGACGGCTAGATGACCTGTAGAAGGCAAGTGAAATTGGGAAACACAGAAGGAGAACCAATTGGATTTAATGGCATATTTTGAGAGACTCATGACCGTTAAATTGAATTAAAACTGCTTTAATTAAGTATTTTAAATCAGTATATTGACTCAGTCATTGACTTACGTTCCTAAAACAAAGGTTTTGTTTTCCAAACAAGTTTTGCAAGCAATAAGTGAAAAAGTGCGGCAGAACTCCTCTGCTCAAAATATAAACTGAGGATTGGTCCAGTTTTTTAAGAATTTTCTCATCATCACACGAAAGATCTCATGACACTCCCCTACTTATCGCTACAGCCTATGCTCCCCTTCCTAGACCTCTTTATTTTCCCAGGGTATGAGCATAGTTTCGCACGCCTACCATTTGGCATGCGGCACACGTTGCCGTGTGCTGCTGCCTGCTGCTGCTGCTGCTCCAAGTGCTTGCCTGCTGGGCTCTGCTCTCATTGCGGAGGCCATCGCCATCGCTCCAGCGCTCTATCGCCTCCACCTGCGTTAGGTGTGCCTGTGCCTTCATGTCTACATGTATCTGCCTCGAAGAGACGTGTGCGCTGTTTTCTTTGGCCCAGAGCTCTTCACTTCACTTGTCTTCCCTTCGCCTGTCTGTCTGTCTCTCTAAATGTCTGCCACTTGCTCATCATCATTATAGTCATGATCATGATGAGCGGCAGACTTATCGCATTGGGGGACATTTCGCGCATTTCAAAGACACACCAAAATGTATCTGTGTGTGTGTTTGTGTGTGTTTTGGGCCATAACTGGCACAACAAGTGGAATTTTTGGCCGGAATTTGCCGCTGTTTGGCTTTGGCTTTGGCTCTTTCAAAGTTTTTTTTTCGGCGATTGCCGCTCTTCGTTTTCTCCATGTTTTTTCTGTCGATTTTGTCTGTTTTGTTTGGCAAGAAGATGCCGAAGTATTTGCGCGATTTGATGGCTCATAATCGCAGTCATAATAAAAGCCAGCTTTAACGTCCAAAGCCAACGTCTAAAACCTCAAAGCCTCAAAGCCCCAAAAGCCTCATTTGACAGAGCCACACCCCTGGTGTGGAATGACACTTGTGGGTCGAAATGACGCGCATCCGCTGGCACTGGACTGCGATCAGCGTGTGAAAATGCCACCAAACTAAGGCAAACATTCACGGGAACGAAGCGACTGAACTATTTTACTGACGCCAGTTCTATGCCGTTCAATCGTCGGCTCTATCGGTAATTAAAAAAAACAGCCCAGACGCACGTAGAACCCGCTTTGGATCCCAGAGTTCGCTTACAGTTCAGTCCAGTGCGATCCGGTCCGGTCTGTCTGGCGGACTCATGAGCAAAATATTCCACGTCAAAAGTTACCGCTCGTCGTCATTCATTAGCTGCCACAGAGAACTGAGAGAGAGAGAGAGAGAGAGAGAGAGACCGGGAGCTCCAAACACTTTCAATAGAATTCGAATCCAGTTTAAGAGTTCCAGAGATGTGCCTTGCTCTGCTCTGGTATCTGTTTTGCGATTAAAGTGTGAGAGGAGTGCCATGAGAACTGCCTCTATTGGGTTCTATGCCTATTGGCACAGCTAGAGATAGAGATATAGATTGGAAGGAAAGATCAGTGTAGATCAATTGGATCACGAACGAAGGTTCTGTTATGTGTATTCTATTTTATCAGGGAAATATTCTCACACTTTCTGCAGAAGAGAAATAATTCACATACTTTATTTATCACCTGTGGGATGTTCCTTCAAAGCCAATACTTACGCCCCTTGATTCAGTGTAAATTTCAATTCTGCGCTCCTTAAAGATCATCGATATGCTATTCCGTAAATTGTTTATTACGAATGTTCCTTCGAAAATCATTTAAAACACGCTCCTCAAGAGCCTCTGTTTATCGCCCAGATCTGCCATTGGAATCTACTATTTTTCTTCATTTATTCCACACATATTTTATTGTCGTCGCATTCCTTTGCCTGCGCTCGACTTTACGATCGTTTATTTTCAGTTGTTTATTGATCAGATCGCGCGAAATGGGTTTTTTTTTTGTTGCTGTTGTTGTTGTTGCTGCACGATCCTCTAATACTGTGATCGTGTGATCATATCTAAGATCTTTATTGGTAACATCTCTCGTATCGAGTGGCATTCCATACTGTGCAGATTTTTACGATCGTTTACACTCGAATGTTTATGGATCTGCGGGGCAGTGGCTTTCGCAGTGGCACTGGGCATTCCGCCATGAAATCCATATGGATATTTGCTGTTTCCGATTCAGCATTTCCAATGAGCAACAAAACAAAAAAAGGGGAGCGGTGGTGCAGTGGAGCGGGGCACAGACTGCACATGCGGTTAAATCGTTTATATCGTAGGGCCCTCGGCCCGTGCTCTTCGATCTCCGATCTCTGATCGAATGTTCGTTTGACTTGGGGACACAAAACACACACAGCGACAGAGCATGAGCTCAGTGCAATGGCATGCAATGCAATCGCTGGTGGGTCTCGAGGGGGGGGGGGGGGGGGGGGGGGGGGGGGGGGGGGGGGGGGGGGGGGGGGGGGGGGGGGGGGGGGGGGGGGGGGGGACTTGTGCTGTCGCTGCACAACGTGGCGTATGCGCAATGTCTCTCTTTGTCTCTTTTGCTCTTTTTGCTCTTTGGGTTTTAGCTGTGACAAGCAGAAAAATCATTTATTTCGCTGCCCGGCGCCAAGAGACCTCCACACACACATTTCGCAGCAGAGCCCGTGGGATATTTATTGCTCTCTCACTCACTCTATCTCTCTCTCTCTCTCTCTGTCTCTGCATTCCGCAAGTGTACCGTACCCGTACCCGTACCCCTACAGACACTTTATCATCTGGGTTTTTGGTATTTATTGCCATTTGCTAATTGCTGATTAGCGTGTCTGCCGCCTGCCCCTCCCTCTCTCTCTCTCTCCCTCTCTCTCTCTCTTTGTCTCTGTGTCTTTCTATCGCTCCAGTTGGCTTCTTCGCTTCTTTTTGCCGCATTTTTTAATTGCCCCACAAACGCCTGATAGGCCCCCCCCTGCCGCCTTCTCCAGTGTTGACTTTAATAATTAGCAACAAACGTCTTTTTTCTGTGCCTCTCCTTGCCGCTCTCATTAGCCATTGGAATGCGGATAATTTGTTGCTATGATTGAAATTGTTAAATGCTTTTAATTTGTTTGCATTTTAAATTAAGAAAACACGTTGCCAGCCGCTGTTTTGCCGGCTGGTGGAGACTACTTACTGACTCATCCTCAGCCAACCAGATCGCCTAATGCTCATTGATTGTTGAGTGAGTCTGTGGCGATCTTGAGGGGGACTCATTGCCTTTTGGATTATATAATTGGGGAATCTCGGGGTGGCCAGGGGAATCGTCTTGGGTTTGAAATATTCCACGACAAGTTCCCATTGATTGATGCCATCGATCGGTCATGGCAATCAGTGTTGTGATCCACTGGCAAACACTTCCGGAGAAATCTCACAGCAATCTCTTTGGTTGCTGTTTAATCGATCTTGCTCATTAGAGTTCATTTCCTGAAGAATTCCCTGAGGCGCATTCCTCTAATTGGACAAAGAAAATCTACAGAAATAAATGGATAAGCGGAAGATCAGTTTTTGGATTAGAAGATCACTTCTATGATCATTTCTCAAACCAAAGTCAGAGGATCACTTAATATTATCACTGCTTAAAGAAGCTTACTAATTGCAGTTAAAAGATCACTTCAGCATTAATTTCTCTTGCTTATAAAATCAGTCACTCACTTCCCACGATTCTATGCACATCTGTATTCATTTTTTTAGCACAGAATAAACAATCTTTTGCTTATATGATCACTCACTTACTACAAGTAGTAGCTCCCAGTCATCGCATAATAATAAACTCCTTTAGTGGCTTACTTCTTGCTGTCTCTCCCATAAATTCCTCAGTAATAAGTCAATCTCGCAGCATATTAGAGATCTGGAATTCCAATTCTCGTTTCGTAATCAGAAATAAAGCCACCCGAGTCAGAGCCAGTTCTGTGGATCGCTCATGGAAATCGGCTTAAGATATAATTGCTTTTCAAGAGCTCTGTTTTGTGTTTTGTTTTTATTTTTCGTTGGGTAGGAGGGAGGTATTGGTTCGTATCGGATTTGTATTCCCGGTGGAATATTCTCTTTTGGTTTCTAATTTATGTCAAATGCAGGCTTTGATTGATGATCGTGTTTTTGTTGTTGTTGGAATGGAATGGAAACGGAGGTAGATGTTGGATGCCGATGCCGATGCCGATCATATATTTATGGAAGTCAGGGCGGTTCTCTGTCTGTCTGTCTGTCTGTCGGCGTCTCTCTCTAGCGACTTTGAATAAATTTATGGAACATTTGAAATTTATTAGACACAGAAAATGCGCCAATATTGAAATTTATGCGTCGCTCTCTGCGCCACACAAAAAATGTTGTGGTAGAAAGAAACTAAAGTGTCTCTGGCTCTGGCTCTGTCTCTGGCGTCTCGCTACAAAGTAAAAAAAAAAGTTGATTTGATTCGATTTGATTTTAATTTATGCATAAAATACTTTTCTTTCATCACGAGGCCAGTTTTTCGGTCGCTCCGTGGAACTTTCTTTAACTGAATTTTAATAATTTTATGCGCAACGCATCTTGTGGGGATGTGGGGATGGCATGTGTTGGGGTGTTGTTTGAGAGAGAGAGAGAGAGAGGAGCTCTGGCGGAGCTCTCTGCCACGCACGCACTGGCCACCGCTCGCTAATCAAGTTTGTCGCCTAAGTCTTTCGTTATTGATTGGTGAAATTGTTCGGCAGTCAAAGAGCGGCACCGGGCGCCGTGCCATCGTCTTCGAACGTCTCCAGCGACTGGGGCGGCTCCAGCGTCCTCCATTTTGGCCCCGAAAGAATGCCTTATAAAACATAAAAGCACCTAAGCTGATCTGATCGCTATTTGATGGTAGATTTATCTATGGAATGCCTTTGCTGCCGCATTTCTAGCGATTAGTTCTGCCACAAAATGTAGAGAGATTTTTCACGATTCGTATCGCTTAAATGGTATTTAGTGCAAAGAAAAGTAAAATGGAAGATATATTGGTTAAGATTATACAAGATTATAGAATGCATCAACATATATTCGGGTTGAAAGAATCCTCCGGTATGTCGAAAGGCTGCTCTGCCATAGTGGGAAATTCGAGATGGGAATTTATTTAATTATGAAGAAAATACTCAGGGAGGGCTTCCATTAATTACCTCTTAGATTTGAGTAGTAGAATCTTACAGTCTTTTCTTACCAAACATTGAGACTAATTGCTCTACAAGATGCTGAGATATTCTCCAAATATATTTAGCTCCTTTGCAGACCATGGAACTTTCATCTTTGTCTCAGAGTTTTACACATCGAAACACACTTTTTGATGCTTAAAATTCACAAAATTTGCTCTAAAAAGCTACCCAAAAATATACAATAACAATAAAAATATACAATCTCTAATTTCTCTATTTATTTGTGACCTCTAGCAAACGTATTTCGAACGTGCGCGCTGTATACGGAAAATGATGCAGCATGCGAGCATTTTGCACCGTCAGCGCGCCCCTGGAAGTATGCGCGTCCTCAGCCGAGCAACTGTCACCAGGCTCGCGATTCCTGGCCCTGAGGTGAGTTTCCGCACAAAACCATAAATCTAACATAAATAAATATGCATTTTTCTTGCAGACTTCTGGGGCAACAGCAGCAGCCGAAAACCCTGTACTTCCTAGTCGATGCCAAGAGCCGTGTACGAGAGGTTTACACGCAGACATGTCTGCACTTTGCCACGCAGGGTATGCTCGATACCGAACTCTTCGGTCTGGCAGTGCTCATAGGTGAGTTCCATATACATTTGCTATAGATGGGAGGGGGGGCTGGAATGGGCAGTTAGAGTTTAGAGTAGCCAAATGCCAGGCGATAAGGCATGAAAAATACAACTAATAAACATAAACCAGTCTTTCTTTTTGTAAAAGCTGCTCATCATCATCATCATCATCATCGTCATCGTCATCGTCGTCAGCTTCTAGACCCAGTCTTTAGTTCTTTAGATCTGCTGCAGTCTTCATTCCTCACTTCTGCAGAGATCTGGAGTGTAGAACGGAGAGAGAGTGTAGAACGGAGAGCACTGCCTGCTGCTGCTGCTGCTGCTGCTGCTGCTCCTTTCGATCTGCCAAAACACATAAAAATACCAACACAACAGAGCAACAACAAACAACAACAACAAAAAATGGCACATAAAAACGAACAAAAAGGCCAGAAAGAAGGAACGCGTCGCTTTCATAGCGAACAAACAATTTCAGAGCCAAAAGCAGCAACAACCACGGGAGATACAGGGATACCGGGAGGTACTTCGGGGAGGGGGGAACAGACACAAGACGCGTGTTCAGTAATTCAGGTAGCCGTCGCGCGTTGCATTAACACAAACGAATCGAACGACAGGCAGCAGCAGCATGCGGCATGGGGCATGGGGAAAAGGCTGCTTTGAGGTTGGAGGATGGAGAACCAGAGCCAAAGCCTGGCCTGGTCTGGTCCGCACAGGCTGAGGAGCATAGCAGGGCAGCGCAGACAACGTCTTTGGCATTGGACTAACCGCTGCCCGCTACCCCTCTCCTTCCTATATGCGTTCGCCAAAGAGTGAAGAGCAAAACGAGAGAAGTTCCTTTTTGATTTGAGCGAAAGTCGAATGGGAAAATGCTCTGAAAAAAGTAGATAAAGACGGGAGATAAAAAGAGCAAATATTAGGAGTTGGGAAGCTGAAAACTGTTGTAAAAAAGAGGAGAAAGAAAAGGTTTTCCAAACATTTATTCTGTTTTAAAATCAGCTAAAAGAATTCCTTAAAATTTCTTTCTACATATTCCTCTTCAAGTCCCACCACAAACTTTACATACCCTTTCGTTTCCTTTTGGTTAGAGCAAAGCCCCAAGAACACAACACGTAAATTTTCGAATCTGGTTGGCATCAATTTCGTGGCAAGAGGCACAGCAAGACCCAGAGAGAGAGAGAGAGAGAGGCAGAGAGCGAAGAGCTAGCAGTGGAAGTTGCCTCAACATCTTCAGCAAAGAATTTGGTATGCAGTTTGAAGTTGGAGTCGCTGCTGGAGCTGAAGCTGCAACTTGGAGCAGGGGTTGGCTGGGGTATAGAGGATGGGCATGCCAACGTCCTCATCTTTGCAGGAGAAGAAGCAGCAGCAAAAGATGTGGCAGAAGAACAGGCGGAAGAGGCAGCAGCAGCAGCAGCAGCAGCAGAACCGCAAAAGGCAGGAGAAGGAGAGGCAGATGGAGGAATGAAGAACCAGCAGAGGATTCCTCTGGCTCAACTATGAAATTGGCAGTTTGCATTCTGCATTCTGCATCCCAGTGTCCAAGTGTGTGTGTTTTGCCAAGGATTCCTGTCCGTGTAGCTGTAGCTGTGAGTGTTTCTCTGTGTGCATCTGTGAGTGGCATGCGGTCGGAGCTTGCTTCCTCCGTCCACCATTTCACGCCGCGCGCTCTCCAAAGACAGTGAGAGAGAGAGGCATACCCATTGCTCCTCTCTCTCTCTCTCTCTGGAATAGATAGCCCCGTGGAATGTCAGTTCTTCTTCGTTCGTTTCTTGAGTCTTTCGTTTCGTTTCTGTTCTTCTTTTTTTGGCCCAGACCCTTTTCGGTGTACCCAGAAGGGGTTGGGGGGGGGGGGGGGGGCTTAGACCGAGAAATGAATTTCAATTTTATGGCCACGGCAACGTCAATAAATTTCATCTTTATGCAAATTTCCGCTCCTTCATGGGATGGCTCTTTAAGTGGCAGGCAGAGCCAGTGGCAGAGGCAGCAGCAGCAAGCAGCAGTAAGCAGCAGCAGCAGCTGCAGCATCCGATGGCAATTTGGCAACATTGTCATTCAGCAGAGGACAGACTCGGACTCCTCCTGCTACTCCACTCTCCATCCTCCTGTTTGGTGTTATTTTTAGGCTGTCGCATTGCCTGGATTCCGTCGCGGCCGCTGCCGCATTCCATGATGTCCGGTGCCCAGCCTCAGCCACAACCTTTTGGCTGCTGCTGCTGCTGCTCCTCCTCTGCTTTTCTGGTGGTGACTCTGTAATCTGTAGACCAACATTTTCTTTTCCATTTAATGTTAATGGCTCATAATCATTATTATATGGCGTTGGAGCTTGTTCGTCTTCGTCTTCGTCTGCTGCATCTTTGTTGGCTGTGATGTGATGGACGCTGGCGACTCGCGGCCTTGCCTCAACCTCAACCTCAACCTCAGCATGCCCGCTGCCCCCGTCCCTGTCCCGCTGCCGCAGCTGCTCTCCGCCTCCTTATGCTGCTGCTGCTGCTCCTCCTCATCCTGCTCTTCTCGGGCTGCGTGCATCTGATAACATCGGAAATTAAAATTCTTTTGGTTTTATGTTTTTTTTTTCATTCGTTCTTTCGTTTCGTTCTCTCTTGTTTTTTTTCTGCCTCTTTCCTTTAGCCTGTTTTTCGATACACACACACACACGCACGCACACATTTATCTTTTGAGGACATACCCTGTAGCGTGTGCATAGAGGGTAGGGTGTTTTAGGCCCTTGAACTCTTTTGGGAAAAGGAGGTTTTAGTCTACTGTTGATCTATAGAACATCTTTTACTTCAGTAGACTTTATTTATAGCACTAAAGTTACCCTATAGCCATAGTGCTACCTCGTTAAGAACATTTTTTAAGACGCTGCACTTTTGTTGGATTTATATGTTATTTTTAATATGGATTAGTCTCAGTTCTCTGTGTAACTGTGAGGTGTAGATATTATTTTAATATTTTTTCTGGACTTAAGTACAGAATATTAATGGTAAAATTCCAATAGCAAATTCTATGCCCATTAAAGTAAAGTTATATTAAGAAATCATATTTCTATCACATTAAAGGACGTTCATAAATCAGAGTTTATAACTGACACAAGAAATGCTTCTTATTGATTCTTTTTCTTAGACTCGATCACATTCTCTCTGTAAAATAGCACAGCCAAAATCAGCTTTGTAGATTGATCTCTGATTGATCCAAGAGTTGTCTTCTTCCCATACAGATCATCTCCCAGTCGACTCTGCCTCTTTCTACTGCTCACATTCTCTTCTCCCTCTCTTTCTTACTTTTTGGTTATTATGGGGGCCTACTCAAACGCTGAAACTCCAAGCTGAAAACCTTTAGGAAAATAAATCTGAATCTGAAGAATGCAGCGGCAGGCAGGCAGGCAGCAAGGCAACAGGCACAGGGCCTTGGCATTGGCATTGGGCGCAGCTGTCTCTTGAGGTTCGACTTTGACTTCGTACAAAACCCAGAGCCAGAGCCAGAGCCTGAGTCCGAACCAAAGCAAACCTCAACGAACTGCTGTGGAATTCCTTTGGTTGATGAGCCTCTGCTGCTGGCTGCTGCCACTGCTGCTTGCTGCCTGCCCCTTCTGCTACATCGAGGCTGTAATTTGTGTTGCATGTGTTTCAAATTGAAGATTTATTTCGTTGCCCCTTCCCCTGCCCCTGCCACAAGAGTTTGCCTCTCTCTGTCTGTCTGTCTGTCTGTGGTGTGTGCGTGCGTGTTAATTGTGAGCGCTGTGGAATGCGATGGAAAATATGTTAATTATTAGGTTTTTGCCGCTGGCAACCAACGCTTGACCAAAAAGGGTGGCAGCTCTCTGGCAAACCACAGAGATTGCGTGAGGATACATCCAGTGGCTGGCTGGCTGCCTTCACACCTGTGAGATTCAGGGGAGAAGAATTAGACTCCAAGAAGCCTCCAAGAAGCCAACAAGTAGCATCTCTAGAGGCCTCCCTAGAAGCCTCCCTAGAAACATCTCTAGAAGCCTGCAAGAAGCCCCCCTAGAAGCCTCCAAGCAACCTTCTTAGAATCCTCCCTAGAATCCCTAGCAGTGGCCTGCTAGAGGCCCTTCAAAAACTGAAGCCTGAGTGAAATTTGAATGCGAAAAGAAATCGATTCGAGACTCCGGGGACTCTGGCTGGGTCTTGCTTGGGTTTCAGCTGCCAGTCGCTGCTGCTGCCAGTGCTGCTGCCGCTTACCTGTCTTTCTACCTGTTTTTTTTCTCCTGCTCTCTTGGTTTTTTGTTGTTGCTGCGTTTTGGGCTTGGTATGCAGCAGCCACTCCACCAGCTCTCTCGCTGCTGGCACTGACTCTACTCTACTCCCAACTCGAATTTGTAGCTGCCTCTCTCTCCCCTCCACTGCCAGCAGCTCCCAATCTTTTCAGCTACAACTCCACGAAGACATCGTCATTGATAGGCACTTATTCGGCCGCTTCGCTGATGATTATTATGATATTGTTGCTGGCTGCTGGCTGCTGGCTGCTGCTTCCATTCCATTCCATGGCATGCCACTCCAGCAGCTCCGCTGACGGCCTGCCTGCCTCCTCCTCTGGTTTCTGCCGCTGCTGCTGCTGCCTCTTTTCATAATTATTATTTTCCATCTTGCTGTGGCTGCTGCTCTTCATTTCGTATGCAGGAATTCCAATTTTTCGTTCGATGAAGTGTGTGTTGATTTTGTTACTGGATTGGAGGCTGTCTGCTGCCTGCTGCCTGCTGCCTGTTGCCTGCCCTTGGGGCCCATACCCTTACTCTCCACTGACAGCCTGACGTGTCGTCATCATCATCATCTCCGACTCCAGCTCTTGAGTCTCTCGAATCTTGAGTCCAACTCTTGTTGATGTCAATGGGCCTGCTTGTTTATTGCCTGACAAACTGACACAAGTCTCGGTATCTCTCTCTTGCTCTCTGAGGCAAAAGTTCATTTAAAATTTTGATTAGCGACCTTGGCAGATTCGCGCCAAAAATGTTCCTTAACCGCTTCCAAAATCGCGGGAATCTGATCTTCATTGAGCGGCACTTCCTGCTACCTTCCTTTCCTGCTTTCTTATCGGGGAAAAAAATGAACTGGGAAACTGGCCTGGGCACTATCGGAAGTTCTCCATTTTACATGTACATTGATTAGTAGTTTTATGCGAACTTCCTTCTGTCACTCTTCGTTTGAGCAGCTCATAGATTGAGGCGATGACTGCCCAACGAATTCTACTTCCTTTGCTCATGGAAAACAGTTGACATCTCGTGGAGAACTTTGTAGATTGGATGGATCTTTATGAATATAGGCGATAGACTTTGCTATAAAAATTGGAATGAGAACTCGACTGCAATTAGTTTCTTTTAAGTTTAAGTTTTCATCTGAATAAGTCCGCATGAACCTTAGGGTTTTCAGTGATCTTCATTTGTTCTTTATTATTCATTTTATTCTCTACTAAACCATCTTCTACCCTTTGTAATTCCCTTCTTGCAGATGGCGAGTACATGTTTGCAGATCCCGAGAGCAAGCTCTCCAAATACGGACCCAAGAGTTGGCGTTCCTCACACACCCACGTGAGTCTTACCTCCACAAAAAAACCAACCCACTCCTTGACTTATTTTCACTTTTCTTCATTAGGGTTTGGATGCCAATGGACGGCCCCTCCTGGAGCTACACTTTCGTGTGCAGTTCTACATCGAGAGTCCGTTCATGCTGAAAGATGAGACATCGCGGCACAACTACTACCTGCAGCTGCGGCACAACATCCTGCAGCGGGAGCAGCTGCCCAGGGAGCATGCCGAGCAGGCGCTGGTCTTTCTGGCCGGCCTTGCGCTGCAGGCGGACCTGGGCGATGCGCCACTAGCACCAGCACCAAGCCAAACCCCCAGCCAAACCCACAGCCAATCCACCAGCCATTCCCAGACAGCCACCAAGGAGGATTCCAGCGAGGAGGCCACTTCTTCGAGGACGGCCTCCACAACGATGACGCTGCCGAAGATCAGCAAGCGGCTGAGCAGCGCCAATGAGCGAATGTTGCGACTGTCCACGTATGTGGCATCCACCTCCAAGCGCGAGTCGCTGCCACTGCCGCCGCTTCCACCCGTACCGCCACTACCCGTGTCCGGCGCGGACTACTTTCGCATCGAGGACTATCTGCCCAGCAATCTGCACACACCCTGGGCGAGGAGTGCGCTGAGGGCATGCCACAGGGAACACCTAGGCATGGCTGCAGCGGAGGCGGAGCTGCTGTACATTCAGCAAGCGTGCAGCCTCCACGAGACCATCAATGCGCACACATTCCGCATGCGGCTGGCCAAGAGCGAACAGGGTGCGGGCAGCTCCTGGTTTGTGGTCTATGCCAAAGGCATTAAGATACTTGGTGGAGCAGAGGGAGCAACAGCAGAGGCAAACACCACCACGACGACGACGACCTTCCTGTGGCCCAACATAACGAAACTTTCGTTTGAGCGCAAGAAGTTCGAGATTCGCTCGGGTGAGAGTCGCATCACGCTGTATGCCGCCTCCGATGAGAAGAACAAGCTGCTGCTGACACTCTGCAAGGATACGCACCAGTGGAGCATGAAGCTGGCGGCACGCCTCAAGGATGCCCACAAGCGAGAGGAGGAGGAGGCAGAGTCCAATCGCTTGCATGCGAGCTACGCCTGTTCGAGGAGTCTCCTGCTGCCGTACAAGAGCAAGAATGAGCAGCGTATCTCGGTGATATCCAGCACCAGCTCTAACACCACTTCGGGCATTGTCAGCGATCGCGTGCACTCTGAAGATGAGCTGGAAATTATGATCAACACTCCACCAGCTCCACTGGCTGCACCCTCCACGGAAAGCCTGGCGCTGGCGCACCTCCTCGACAGACCCAGCGTCAGCAGACAAACCTCTTCGGTGGGGCAGATGTCCCTTAAAGATCTGGAGGAGCAGCTGGCGGCGTTGAGCGTACGTCCACCGGACACCGCCTCCAATGGTGCCTCTGGCATCTCAGGCAGTAATTCCTCCTCTGGTCCGAGAACCTCTTCGGGCACGACGAATGCCAATGACTCGTCAACGGCCACGGATTCCCCCAGCTCGCAGCACAACATTGGCTCCCAGTGTTCGTCCACGTGCAGCACTGTGGTGGTGACATCGCCAGTGAGTGGAGAGACAGGCGCCACAGCCAACAGCAACAGCAGCATACCCGTGCACTCAACCTCCTCCAGCCTGGAGCTGGGCTTCAGCCACACGGCACAGAATTCCACGTTGAGTGAGGCCAATCCCGAGGACTTTCCGGAGAGCGTGTCCGGCGCCTCAGGCGTGTACACACTCGCACATGGCGCACCGCCCACAGAGACCTCAGGCGTGTACACGATGCACAGCAGCGAGCTGACGGGGCAGTCCTCGGAGATGGCAGAGTCCGAGAAGAGTTCACACTACGGCATGTTCCAGCCCACAGAGATGGAGCACATGGAGATGGAGGATGGTGGACCCTCGGACCTCGTGGATGGTGGCAAGAAGCGGGCGGAGTTCAGGCTACGCTCCGATTCGAACATCAGCACGGGCAGCTCCTTTCGCGGCGATGGCAGCGATCCCACGGACAACAAGCACTCGCTGCTGTCCGCCGAGGAGCTGACAAACCTCATTGTGGGTCGTGGCACCTATCCCAGTCGCAAGACCGTGTCCAGCACGCTGCACTCCGACTGTGACTACGTGACGATGCCCATACCCCTGGAGACGCCCAGCGAGGCAGATGATCAGGAGCAGGAACTGCCGCCAGCACCGCCACCGCCGTACAGTGCGCGACACGAGAAGACGGGTCTGTGTGGACCACCAGTGGCGCCACCGCCAGTGCCACCCATGCCCAAGACGGTGCCGAAGCCCATTGTGGTGGCTCCAGTGCCGCCCAAGCCAGAGCCACGTGCGCCAAGTCCCAGTCCAGCGCCACCACCGCCACTCACAGTGCCACCGCCCACAGTGACTTCACTGCGACGTCGAGATCCACCGCCATATCCCAGCAGCAGCAAGCCGCGACCCACATCGCTCATCTCGGTGACATCCTCCGCCAATCCAGCGCCCAGCACGGCGGGTTCTTTGAGTTCCCTCAAGTCCGAGGAAGTGACAGCGCGATTCATTACAACGAGGCCGCAGATAAGCATCCTGAAAGCGCACACCAGCCTGCTGCCGGATGGAGCAAAGCCCAGCTATGCAGCGCCACATCACTGCTCCTCCGCAGCATCCTCGAGTGGATCGGTGTGCAGTCATCAGCTGTCGCAGCAATCGCTGCACAACTCCAACTACGCGGGCTCCAGCTCACAGGCGTCGCTGCATCATCATCCACATGCGCATGCGCATCCGCACCATCGCATGGTGGATCCACATCAGCACCATCCGCACCATCGACACTCGGGCTCGGCGGCCATTGGCATACCGATAGTTCCTTATGGCCTACACAAGAGCACAGCCTCACTGCACCACCAGCAGGCGTCACAGCAGGCGTGTGTGCTGTTGCCGGTGATTAAGCCGCGACAGTTTCTGCCGCCACCGCCACCGAGTCTGCCACGCCAGCCGCCGCCACCACCACCGCCAGCACATCATCCGCACCAGCATCCACATGGGCATCCGCATGCACATCCCCATCTGACTGGACACCATTTGTACACGAGTCAGCTGGCGCGCAAGCAGCTGGAACTGTATCAGCAGCAGCTGTACAGCGATGTGGATTATGTCATCTATCCCATACAGGATCCGGCAGTCAGTCAGCAGGAGTATCTCGACTCCAAGCAGGGCTCGCTGCTGGCAGCCATGGCCCAAGCCCCACCGCCACCGCATCATCCGTATCTGGCCATGCAGGTGTCGCCTGCCATCTACCGCAGCACGCCCTACCTCCCACTGGCGCTGTCCACGCACTCGCGCTACGCCTCCACACAGAACCTGTCGGACACCTACGTACAGCTGCCTGGTGCAGCTTACTCCCCACTCTACTCACCCTCCATGGCCAGCCTGTGCTCGTCCTACGAGCCACCGCCGCCGCCACCGCTGCATCCAGCGACGCTGGCAGCTGCCGCTGCGGCCAATGCCTCCTCGATGTTTGCACGATCACGATCAGACGATAATATTCTGAATTCGCTTGACTCGATGCCCAAGGGGAAGCGTTTGCCGCCGCCACCACCGCCACCGTATGTGAACAGGCGCCTCAAGAAGCCACCCATGCCAGCGCCCAATGAGAAGCCGCCACCAAGTAAGCACAGAAACAAAAAGATCGATCGAACCCTTGCTAATTCCTCGCTCTTTTTGCAGTTCCTTCAAAGCCCAGTCCCAGCACGTGCATCCTACCGCCACGTAAGCCGCCCACGCTGAATCCCCACAATGCCAACAGTCCGCTGACCAAAACCTCCAGCGGTGCCCAGTGGGCAGGCGAGCGCCCGAGGCCCGATATGGGCGTCGGACTGAACCGCGCAGGCAATAGCATTCTGGCACAACTGCAAGCCTCCATGGCAGCGCAGAGTCATGCACAGGCACAAGCGCAGGCCCAAGCCCAAGCACTGGACATTGCCTTGTTAAGGGAGAAGAGCAAACACTTGGATCTGCCACTTATTTCGGCGCTGTGCAACGATCGTTCGCTGCTGAAGCAGACCAAAGTGATGGTCAATCCGAAGAATGCCAACGAAGGTGGAGGAGCATCACCAGCATCATCGTCCTCCTCCTCCGCCGGCAATGCAAATGGAAACTCCAATTCCACGTCGCCCTATTCGGGCGGCGGTGGAACACTGAGCAAAACGAGAAAGAGCTCCGCGACGGTGGTCAGCCATCGGCATCCGCAGGATAAGTTGCCGCCGCTGCCCGTACAGCAATTGGCCGAGGCCAACAACTACGTGATGGATCCCGCAGTGCTGATGAAGCACCACAAGAGCTACAATTCGCAGACGTAAATAACGGAGAGGAGCGAAGAAACGTATTGAAACGCAGAAATGGAACGGAAACGAAGCGATGGCCAGACGACACTCTTCTCTCTAGTTCGATTTGCTGTTTGATGTGTTTGTGTATACATGTGTTTTTGTGCTGTGTGTGTGCGTGTGTGTGTTGCGGCATGGCTACATGAGAATTTGCATAGATCAAGAGTCGAGTGTTGAGAGTTGGAGTTTGAGAGATCGATCACAGTGTTTCGGTGCGCAGGCAAAAGAATTCGGACACAAGAAAACACCCTAAAACATCAGAACAGAAGCATAACAGTAACCGTACCAGTAACAGAGTAACAGCGTAAACCACTTAACAGTGCAGTAGCAACATAATCCACTTAACAGTGCAGTAACAAACAGCTTAACAGTAACAGTAACAGCTTAACAGAATGTAACGCGACATAACGTAAGAACCTCAAGATCAACGCATTCAAATAACAGAACCCAGTCTAGTCACACGTAGAAGAGGGGACAGAGACAAAACCATACAGAGAATGACAAGAAAACAAAAAAACCAGAGAGAGAGATAGAGAGAGAGAGAGAGTGAGAGCGAGAAGCACCACTATATTAACTATGAGAAATGAGAAACGGAAACAATACTCAAGTATAAAATACGACAACTACTTAATAAAATGCTTAATACATTATAGTCTTAGTAGCTGCAACTTAGGCCAGATGCGAATACTTTTACACTAACTAAACTACTTCCGCCCAAACAACTGTGATTTGATTTTTTTAACTTTAAACTTAACTACATTTTAAAAACTACTTTAGTCAGTCAACAAGAACAAAACAACAACATCGAATGCAACAAAAAACGAAACAAAAAACTATGCAAATTTTTTAGTACGTAGAATCGCCCAACCTCACGACCCACCCCCACCCCACTCACACACATTATACCCACAACGAATCGGTTCCAACGAATGATCCACATGCTGGACATTCGCTGGACGTAAGGAACTAAAGAATTTCAAGAGTGCCCAGACTTGCCCAAACCCCCAACAACCGCTCACACCCACCGTATCTGAATTTAGCTAGTGAAAGATAAAGAACGAACGTGTTCTATATATTTTTTGTATCCATTTTTTGTGTTTTTATTTTATTATTATTATCTTTTTGTCGTTTAACAAACAACCCTCTGAGAGAATGTGTGTGTGTGCAAAAATGATTGAGTTTTTCGACGGATGTCACAAATATTTGCGTAGATTTTTCTCGACTAAAAGTCTATGGCTAAATTGAGTAATGTGATTTTTAAGAAAATGTAAAAATTTTTGCCATATATCTTACATATATATATAAAAAAACATTATATATATATATATACATATACAATTATTTTAATTTATTATTTTTACAACACAACAACAAAAACATTCAATTAATGCATTTATAAAGCGTTAAAAAAATCGTTGAAGCATCCAACAATCGTATACGATAAGTAAAGAAAATAAAAAACAAAGTCCTTGATTTAAACAAAAGAGTTGTAAAAATTATGTTTGCGAAATAAAAAATGAAAAAAATTCACAATGGAATCTTTAAGTGTTGTGGAAGATAATCTCTGTTATGTGTGGAGGGGTGTGTGGTGTTAAGGTATAGATTAAGAGTTAAGGAGTTAAGGGGTTAAGGTTTAAGGATTTGCTATCACAAAATGCAAGACGAATGTTGAGGCGACTGCCGGCGATTATCAGTTACATAACATATATAACGCGTAACAACAAACGATGCGACTATCAGAATGAACTAGGAGTGTTACAATTTGTCTCCTTGGCACTTTGGCTACTATTAATAATAACTACGACCTGGGGCTTTCCTCAGTTGGTCAGCATAGCCTCGTCCTCGTCCCGGCGCACCCAACGCTTGGTCAGCGTCAGTGTGACGCCTGTGATGATGAAGAGACTGGCAAGACCCACCAGGGAATAGCCAAAGATGATGCCATAGGAGGATAGATTTATGGCCAACTGTAAGGGAAATCAAAGATCAATAAAAAGTTATGTTGGCAGCGTCTTTATCCATACCTTAGCCTTGGAAGCCAACTCCGGCGAGAGCTCTGCGTACTGATCAAACCAGAACATGGGCATCAGCACTTTGGGAACTCCTCGATAGATGCTGCAATGCCAAATAATTTATAGAACAAATATCAATTAATATATCGACTTCAGCACTCACTCGTAATCGTTGTCGGGCTCAATCATCATATTGATCTGAATGCGTCCATGCACCTGAACGGGCACACCCGTGGTGGGCTCTATGGCCATGATGAACTCGTGCTTCGCCTTATCCGGATTCATGCCGGTAATCGCATCCAGATAGTGCTTGTCCGCGAGGTAAAAGTGCGGAAAGGAGGAGTAAATAGGCGCCTTGTCGCGACAGGCCTTGCACTCGACCACACCCGTCTTGGGGCACTCCTCTAGACGGGGATCACAGAAGCAGGCCTGATTCGGATAATTCTCGCCAGAGTCGAGAGTCTCCTCAGTGCCCACCCAGCGTGTGGCAGTCAGGCCGTGATTCTCGAGCGTGCCCTCCGGCCTGAGGTTCATGAAGCGACACGCATCGGTGGCAAAGATGGTGATCTCTTCCTTGACATTCATCTTGGGCGCAAATAGATCCCCAGTGGTGCCGTTCACAACGCCGCAGGGCATGTCATAGAAGCCAGTCTCCGCCTTGCCATTCCAGTGAGTCAGCTTGCCCACATTGGCGATGTTGTCGGTGCCCGTGTGAATGGTGAAGAGTCCATCGTAGGTTAACGATTCATTACGATCCGCCAGCCAGCCAAAGCGCTTGTAAGGAATATCAATCACGGATGTGTTGAACAGATTCAGGAAGTCCGTGAGATTGTCCTGATAGCCATCGAAGATCCACTCGCCCACGGGCTTCGTCGTGTACAGCTCGCCGCCCTCATGGTTCAGCATAAAGTTGATGATTTTCTTCACGATCTTGTTCTGGTGCCGCATCTCGTCCGCCACCGTGGCGGTGATGGCATGCGCAGCTGTCACCATATCATCCAGCGTGCCATTCGACTTTTCCGCATCAAAGAACCAAGTGCGACGCTCGTAGTACGCCACTGTGGCATTCTCGAAGAAGGTGAAGTTCTCCTTCTTGTGTTTCTCGAGGAACACATACGGGCCCATCTCCACAAAGTTGGGCTTGACATTCGGATTGCGTATCTCTTCGGGATTCGTCCAGTTGAACATGTTAAAGCTGAGATAAATGGGAATCGGAGCCTCCAGCCAGCTGTCGTAGGTGTCGGTGCCGGGCTTCAGTTTGAGACCCTAAAGCAGAAATGTTATTAGAGGATCTGAGAGAGTGAAAGTTTTACTTACATCCTCCACTAGATTGTCAGCCAATCCGGGCCAAAAGACCACGATTAGAATGCCCAACAGCATGAAGAGCGAGCCCAGGCCAAAGACCCAGGCTTTGCGCTGAGTTTCACCGCAGCACTTGAAGCACATGTTGAACGTTAAGCAGTCAAAGATTCACGGAAGGAGAAGGTAAAAGTACAAGTACGCTGGCCTAGGCGCTGCTGGGTTGCATCTGGAAAGTGATTGAGTGGAATTTCATTGAGGCTATTTTCGCTTGCATAATCTATGTCAATAAACCGTATCGAACGGGGGGTGCTGGCTATCGGTAGAATTTTTATTCGCTTATTGACGTTCAGCCTAACCCCTGCAGAGCTATTAATAATGGACAACCGGTGGCTTATCGCTCTGTATGTTTTTTTGCCATACTTAAGCATTCGATAAGCATCTACGATTAAGTTCCAATCCCAATTTGAATTCGGTGCACCCACTATGACATGCCCCAACAGAGATTACGGGCGCCAGTCCATGTCAACGCGCGAATTGGAGTGTGTTTCAAGTGCAGACATCCGCAAAATGTCTTGTTTGAAAGAGTGTTTGGGGTGTGCACTGATCTGATAGAAACTTACGAACTGTCGAACTGAAGAGTGGGTTTATCACAATTTTTGGGCAACGGAGTAGGACCAGGAACCCTACTGGACCGCACGCTAACGCAGACAAAGCGAAACTGTTTGCCAGCGCTACCGATTAGTGTTTTTAAGTTGTTCCACTTGAAGTTTCCTATTCCGCTCAATGGTTAATCTTTGGATTTGGCTAATCACAGCACAGTGTGCGCCTAATATGACGGTCAAGACTTAACATTCACGGCTGGAATGGATATGAGCTTGCTTGCAACATTTCTTATCTGACAATTACATGGGATAAGTGATGTTTGAGGCTAGCTCTTGGCTAATTGCGTAGATTTCTAATGATCAGATGCACGCACAAGGGGTTCCTATTTATGGCAGCGATAAGATAAGCCATTGGAGATATCTACTGGCAGGCGGGCAGAGCATTTGTACTGCGATTTTTATGTAGATTACTTCTAGCAGTCCAGCTGTGAACGCTCCGAGTTGTAATAGAAAATGGGGCCTGTTCTCTTTGTATCAAAAGTCCCAATTGCATATCACATTCTTTTGCTGCCTTACTGCCTTTGTTTTGTGCACGTACTGGACTGACTCAGACCGGGTTATTGGGGCTATGCAATCGGACTCGTACTCCGCTTTGTTCTTGGCTGATAACGAAAACGCAGACATATGCAAAACTAGAATGGAAGCGCGGGTGCAGATAATCATACTCCGTTCCGGCTGGAGAACTGGATTATGCCTTTCTGCTCTGTTCTGTTCAATGACCGGCTCCACCAGCTCAATAGCTGTTCAGGGCCGTGACTCGCCTGCTGAATCAGGTTGATCTCATGCCAAGGGGTAATCTCTCTACACCTAATTAACATGTGTATGTATTATTACTTGCTACATAAGTAGATTTTGTATTGCATTGGCATTACTCACCTTTTTCTCGCGCACACAAACGTAAGGTAAGGTAAGGGTCGTGACTTCTGCTGCTGTTGACCTTGACTTTAATTATGCAAGTAAGCTGCCAATAAATGTGGGTTAATGGATGACCAAATATGCTGCAAAAATACCGTTTAATATGTTTATAACTCAAGCAGAAGGCAACAAATAACAAAAATGTTTACCTGAGCAAGGCGCAGTAGCTGTAAACAAATGGCAAACACTGGCTATAAGGCACTGAGGTATTAGCAAAACCGACCGAATCTCAACAGAACTAATGGCAAGAGCTGCAGCGAGTGTCAAATCCCGCTGTCCACTGTTTTTTTTTTTGCAAATCTTTAATTGGATTAACAATTTGTTTGGCTTAACATTTAGCGGATTTATCGATAACATATACAGAAATAAGACCACTCATTTCAAAATATACCGCAAATATACTGAAAATATACTCAAACTTAACACCCTTAGCACCGCTCGTTTTAAACAAGTTAATGCCTGTTTAACTGCAGAAAATAATCCTCCTTGTAGGTCCATCCTTCCTCTTTAGTCAAACCAATTATTACCACGATATCTTCCACCTGAAATTAGTAAATAACTAACATGTCCGCGGGTACATTTGTGCGCTAATCGAAATACCCACCAACACTTCTTAATGGGTTAAATATCAGCTGTTAATCTCGCAGAAACAACAGCCAATCAACGCCGACCACGACGCACACACACAAACGTAGCTAGCGTCGACGACAAAATTTTGCCAGCAAAGTTCTAGTTAAAAAAGTATGAATTACATTTGTTAAACTAAGAGAAATCGGCAAAACCAACATAAACAGAATGCAGCTAATCAAAAGCTTGCTGCTGGTGCAGCTGGCTGTGCTCCTGGTGGACGTGGCACTCGCCGGACGGGACTTTTACAAAATTCTGAATGTGCAGCGCAATGCCAACACAAACGAAATTAAGAAGGCGTACCGCCGGCTGGCCAAGGAGCTGCATCCGGATAAGAACAAGGACGATCCGAGTGCGTCGACCAAGTTCCAGGATCTGGGCGCCGCCTACGAGGTGCTATCAAACGCCGACAAGCGGAAGACCTACGACCGCTGCGGCGAGGACTGCCTGAAGAAGGAGGGAATGATGGACCATGGCGGCGATCCGTTCGCCAGCTTCTTCGGTGACTTTGGCTTCCCCTTTGGTAATGGAGATCAGCACCAACAGGATACGCTGCGTGGGGCGGACATCGTGATGAGCATGTACGTGTCGCTGGAGGAGCTTTACTCTGGAAACTTTGTAGAGATTGTGCGGAACAAGCCGGTGATGAAGCCCGCCTCGGGCACACGCAAGTGCAATTGCCGTCAGGAGATGGTCACCAGAAATCTAGGCCCGGGCCGCTTCCAAATGATCCAGCAGACCGTCTGCGACGAGTGCCCCAACGTAAAGCTGGTCAACGAGGAGCGCACGCTCGAGATTGAGGTGGAGCAGGGCATGGTCGATGGCCAGGAGACGCGCTTCGTGGCTGAGGGAGAGCCCCACATTGATGGCGAACCTGGAGACCTGCTGGTGCGTGTGCAGCAGATGCCCCATCCGCGATTCCAGCGCAAGGGCGACGATCTGTACACGAATGTGACCATTAGTCTGCAGGATGCCCTCATGGGCTTCAGCATGGACATCAAGCACTTGGACGGCCATCTGGTGTCGGTGATGCGCGAGAAAATAACGTGGCCGGGAGCACGCATCCGCAAGAAGGGCGAGGGCATGCCCAACTTTGAGAACAACAATCTGTTTGGCTTTCTGTACATCACCTTCGATGTGGAGTTCCCCAAGAAGGATCTGACTGAAGAGGACAAGGAAGGTGAGTGGTCGAGCAGGCTCAGTATCTTAGCCCGTACTAATCCCTTTTCATTTTCTCTTTCAGCGCTCAAGAAAATACTCGACCAATCGTCCATCAATCGCGTCTACAATGGTCTGTGAATCCCGCCCCAAATTTTTAGGGATTGATCGCTCTCCGGCTGTACCCTAGTATTTAATTGCCCAAAACTATGCGATTTCGGTTCGGAAAACGCCCACTTAAATATTATGACTTTGTTCCAGAAAGTTGTGCGATAAATCAATTTAATTTTAGTTTAGAAATTTGTAAAATAGCAAATGGCTAACTATTTGCAGTTCCTGCTCTCTACAACCAAAACGGAATCGCAGGACAACCAAACCAACCACAAAAAATAAACACACAAACAGATTTAAATTATATTTGGGATTTTTAAGCCCTCTAATTAATAGAGAATATTAAGGGGTATACTAGATTCCAAAAGAAGAAATATCCTTACTACTAGATTCTAGAATTTGGTTACCGTCGGATTAATGTTATGGGCATAATGCAAAAAACTATTACTTGTGTCTGCCACACTGAATTGCGCTCACTGTCTGCATCTCACCACTAACCAAATAGTATAGTATACTTCTTCTTGTCCAGTGGCGCCACCTGTTGGAGTAAGCGTGAAATAAAGGCTGGATGATATTTCGTTGGTGGCAATTTACACTGCCAATCACTTCACATTGCTGAACCAAACAGCTTGAATCACAAAAACTCAGTATTCTGGTGTGCACGAAATCTTGATCAGAGCTCCAATATGTTTTATGGTGTAAATAAATCATCCAATTGAAATTTTTAAATACTTAAATTTAAGACCGGTTATTCCTAGTGTTGCCAGACCTGTGCCACGACTGACAACAACGACTTCTTTGAGTATTTAGTATTATTCAGTAGCAAAGTTTTAGAATGTAAGCCTGCCAACAGCTGTCGATAGGCGGCGCAGGACAACGGTAAACGGGAGAGAGATCGAAAGAGCGAGCGGCTACAGGAAGCAATAACTCAGCTTTCAGAGAGCAAATTTTCAGCAGTGCGGACGTAGAACAGGCTCGAATCAGGCGTATTTTTTTTTATTTATAGGGAAACCGAACCTAAAGAAAACCAGAAGTAATCTGCACAAAGAAGAGTATATCCAGAGCTACCTTAAAGTGTGGCCAGCGAAGGAATCATTTTTAAGGCAACCGTTTCAGGTGTCCTGCAAAACATAACCTGAAAAAGCAACGCCTGAACCTGAAACGACTTATTGCAACCAAAATTCCTAACTCCTGCGACACAACAACAACAAAAACCCACAGCACAGCATAGCAAGCGACCATAAATACATAGTATGAATGTCGCCTAAATATCATCATTTCGAGGTGAGTTGTCCATTCCATTTCGGTCGGAGTGGGGGCTATGCCGTGAAGACGCAACCAAAAACTGCCCCCCCCCCTGCCACACACACTCTTTTATCGATTTTCTGCGGCCTGCGGGGTTGTGTCCCTGTTACTTTAAGTGACCCAAAAAAAAAACAGGCTCTAAGGGTTGGAGAGTTGTGACTGGGTACGGTCGGCGGTGCCGGCAAGTTGCGTGTCCTTAATACCGAGTTCATTGTACACTTTCATCAACCAAAGTTCACTTTTTACCCCCCAACACAGATTGCACTGGTCTACTTTCTGCTGCTGATACCATGGCCGCCCACGAATGTCATCAAGATTTTGTGCTCGCGTGATAACAGCCGGCTGGTGCGCAAAATAGTGCGCTCCAAATGGACCCCCATATTGGATAAGCATCAGGTGAGCAGAAGCCAAATCCTCACTGCTTTGCTCCCTTAACTATTATATTCCTTTCCTTCAGGTCAAGCTCCCTTTGGAGTGCCCGCTGCATCCATTTCGGGATGTCTTTGCCCCGCGCCAAGATGCCAAGCAACGTGATCGCCCCACCCAGTGGACGTGTCGTCGCTGTGGCAAGAGCTTCTATCAGGAGCGCCATTTGGATTTGCACTTTGACACACGCCACAAGACGATCATCAATGAGGCAATGGACTCCATTTGTCTGGCCGACTTCTGTGACATTATGCGCTGCGAGGTGTTCGAAACGGAGGATGCCAATAGCCTCAAGTTTGGGGATCACATTGTCACGGACATTGAAGTCTGGGGCGATTCACTGGGCCAGAATTCCGCATTGGCCAAAGCGAATGCCGCATACTTGAGCTTAATACCAAGGTGCGTTCGTAGGAGCCTTTGAGTGTCTCATTTCTCATTTGATTTCCGCTACAGAACTTCCACATTGGGTGCCTCGCGTGCCGCCAAAGTACAAAACCGTCAATTACTCCAAGACAAGCCAATCCAGTCGTCGAGCAGCAGCAGCAGCAAGGAGCAGCAAACGCCGGCAGGTAAGCACTCAAACCCCAAATCCATCCACATCCCCCTACCCATATCCACACCCCTTGGCACTTGTCAGTCAACCCTTTACGCTTAGATCCAGCAGGAGAGGATGGCTCAGCGGCCAGGCCCAAGTCCGCTGGTGAGAAGCTGCTGAATAAACTCAAGGAGCTGGGCCTCAAGCGCGGCGGCGGCGACTCCACAGAGCCTGACGCCGAAACAAAGCTAAACGAAACAGAGGAAGAGGAGGAGCAAAGCGGTGACGATGCAGAGGCCAGTGGCCAGCAGGATTCAGCCAAAATGGAGGAGGGCTCAGGCAACGGCAATGGCGTCAAGGCCAGAGCCAACTGCAAGCCCGAGGAGCTGAGCAAACTGAAGACTCGCTGCGAATTGCTGCTGAGGAGCTGCATAGGAGGATTGCTGCTGTCCATGTCCGATCAGGCCTTCAAGGAGATGGAAGGTACAAACAGTCTGCACCCAACAGTCAGCAATCCATTAATCTCTGCTCTCTTTTTGGTCACAGAGGAGATGAACAAAGCCGTTTGCTGGTACCTCACCTGCGATCGTTATTGGGAGGATGGTCCCTTGGAGCCGCGTGCCTTTCCCTGGGGCCTCATTGTCATACTAATTTTTGTGCTATCGACTGGCATTTGCTTTTGTTATTACATCATTTGGATACTTTTCGAGTAAGTTTTCACTTCGGGCCTCGGCCACGAGGCTGTGCCATCTCTCCCATTGAGGTTGATCGAACCCAAGTCATTTGTTTCAGCTCCGAAGAGACGACAATCAATGCCAACAATCACTACGCGCCGGGACACGGAATCGGCGGCATGCACAGCAGCGGCAGCAGCAGCATCTACATGCCCGGTGCCCACCATCATTACCATGTCGATTATGCGACGCGACACGACCTCGACCTGGACGCCGGCGGGATACCTGGTCTGACAGCGGATCAGCAGCTGGAGCTGGAGATGGAGCAGCAGCAACAGCAGCAGCAGCAGTACTACTACCAGCAACAGCAGCAGCAGCAACAGCAAGCGGCAGCCGCTCGAGATTTGTACCCCGAAACAGTGCAATATCATCGGCACAGTCCGCGTCACTACATCGCCGATCCGCGTCAAGTGGGTCAGGGTCAGGGTCAGGGACAGGGCACACCCACAGCCGGGGGCGTACGCCAAGTGGTGGTATCGTCCTCCTCCAACGCCAATACGCCACTGCACCATCATCCGCTCCAGCATCAGCAGCAACAGCATCAACAGCAGCAGCAACAGCATCCGCATCTGCAGCATCGCCATTCGACGAGCCTGGGCTACCCACAGGACATTTTAGACCGACGCGACTATACAAGTAGCACTGGCAGACCCATGGCCACCAGTGTGGTGAGCAGTGCATCCGCCTCTGGCATCGGAGGTGAGGGCCAGCAGCGCCACTACAACACGCATCCACGTCCCCTGGATACGCGTCATCGGCATGTGGGCTCCTCGCAGCAATCGCTGCGCGCCTCCTCCTCCAACCAGGAGATTGTGCAGAACGAGGCGGGACTGGGACAGAATGAGCACTACATCTATGTCACGTATCCGCCTGATCTGAAAAAGCGCTACTTCGATAGCTACGAGTAGGGCAACCACTCGGCAGCGAGGATCAGCAAGGAAGAAGGGACTCAGAGCTGATATTACTATGGAGACTGCAGAGTGGAGCCTTCAAAGCAGACAGAGAGACAGAGAGACCAAAGAGCCCTCGTTGGAGAGCACAAAACGAAACGAAACCAAAGTTAGAGTTCAAGCGATGAACACGATCCACCTGGAACGTTACTTGACTCGAACCTAAAACACCCCAAAAAACAGAGTTGGTTTTTTACTTTTAGCCTGCAAATTCTAGATTTGTGAACTGTGCTGTTCTTTTTTAATTCTACAAACAAATAAATTGCAATATTTCTGTACAATAGTGGAACTCGCCAAGAGTTGCGACTTATATTTCATCTCTTGGGTTGCTGTAACTAGAGGAAAGAGCAAGTAGCGAATCGATTCGTTTCATTATTTATTTCCTTATCCATTTTCGCTTGAAGATTAAACATTTTAGCAAAGATTACTGCAGATTTGAATACAGCAGAAGCATTAAATGGAGTATCTAAATCGAAAGGAAAAAACAAATAGGAACTGCTCCCTATCTTCTTCATATTAGCTCTGGAAATGCAGAAACGCCTGATGGTGCAGCCGTTCCACCTCAATGCCCCAATAAGATCCAAGAGCCCAAGATCAAATCAATTCGATGCATCAACTGTTACATAAAAGATTTTCTTCGTCTTTCGATTTCGTATACAATCCACATTTTCCTTTGCATTATTCGTGACAGATTCCCTTAAACATTAGAGAAACCCCAAGATCCCTTCCAGAAATAAATCAGGCACTCCATTAACATTTACATAAAACATTTATTTCTCTCTTTTTAGGATTTTTCGTATTTCATTTATCGTAATTCCTTTTGATTTTGTTGTTGTTGTTTTTGTTTTTGCTCAAAGACACTCACATTTATATAAAGTCACAAATCTTAAGACTAAAGTAAATTGCAAAAACCCGTTCAGATATTACAGCTATAGCTCTATATAGCTATGGATATAGCAAGTGTAAGGGGACTGTGTGTGGCAAAAGGGCGAACATCTAGATCGAATGTGGGTTAGGGTCTGGGACTATGTACAATTATTCCATAATAAATAGCATTATTATTAATATAACATTTAGTGGGCTAGCATTTTGCATTTTGCATTTGATTTTGCTTTTGTTTTGTACTAAAATTAAGCGTATTATATAAAAACGAATAAAAATACATTTACAAATAGATTTTTATAATGTATATTAAAAGTTTCTAGAATGCACTTAAAAATCGAGGCTAGTTTATACGTAAGATTTATTTAGTTACATTTGGGTTTATATTTTTGTATAAGAGGTGTATATTTTTTGGTCCTTTGGAATGTGTTACAAGTGAGTGATAAAAGACATCTAGGTGGATTACTTTTCAATTGATAAATAGATAGATTGATTGATAGATGTGTTTAGTTGCCTAAAACTAGAGCCAGCAGTTTGATGTTTAATATGCGTATAAAAGACTGCAGACTGTCAGACATTTCCGCATGGTAAACGTGTCATGCAGCGTCGCCTCTCGGTCAGTTCGGTTTATGCCCTTGAGGTGTGCTTTCCGCAACCTTTCCGCATCTTACATAAATGAGCGTTTCAAATGCCAATTTTCCTGCAGATTAGTTGCATTTAAATATTCTTCTGGTTTATGCAAATTCCACACCACGTCCACCTGGAACTGCTGGCTTATAAAAATGTGTCTGTGTGTGTTTGTGTTTAAGAGTGTTTTAGGTGAACGCTTAACACGATCCTGATAGTAGGAACCCAACAAACAATTGCACTACAAACAAAACAAGTCTTTAAGTCTAAGATCTAACAGTTCAAAACGATACCCAAACCACAGATATTTATGGTTTACATTTTACTAAAATTTTTGGTCTAGGCTGCATATATTTTTTTTGGTGGCTAAGAGAATAACAGAGTCAAAACTGGGTGCTAGGAGGGGGCAAGGTTTTCTGGGTTCCATGTAGCAAAACACGCAAGTGCCGGGCATTTATCGTCATGTCCCTCAATCTGCGGGGGATCTGACCTTTAGTCGGAAAGCGTTTTAAAATTGCTCAGCCACTCAGTGACTAAAAATGCTGATACATTGTCCGATAACATACAACAGATACTCGTACATATATGTCTGTAGCTCTTGTTAATTGCACGCGAACCCAGAACCGAACCCATTCTAAGCCCCCAAACGATTAACTTTGCTTACTCATCCCTACAAAAAACTCACATCGAGATTCGAATTCGCGCACTTTAGTTACAATATTTTTTGTTTGTTATAATTATGCATTTGAAACACGAAAAGTTGTTTCAGTGTAAAATATTGCACAGTTTTCCAAAATATATAATATCTAAAGCTAATATCTATTTTTATACCTAAATTAATTACAATTATTCTGCTATTATTCTGCTATCAAACGTTGCTATCGTTCCTAAAGCAAATCCAAAATATATAACCAAGTCTTGAGATTCTAGAAATGTTTATCCAACAGATACATTATGTATAACTATAACTATATTATGTGTGTGTGTGTGGTGTGTGTGTATTTATGGATCGTATTTAGTATCCATTTAGGCACGCCTGATGGTTCTTTCGTCACGCCCCAATGGCTTCCAGGGGCTAAACGATCTCTGATCTCTGCGTGATCTGTTGTGATCCTCTCTATCTATCTTTGGTAGAAGCTGGACTCCCGCTGCTTTCCTGCTGCTGCTCCTGCCCCTCTCCTTCGCTTGTACTTCCTGACTATACGCTGAGCATGGTGGAATCTCCCTATGGGAATCTGCGCGTACTTCACATGTAAATACTTCAAGAACTCGCGACGACGCTGCCGCATTGCTGTCTGCCTGTCGGGAATGATCTCCTCGTGGTGTATCAACTCGGGCTGTGGCTCGGCCAGCAGTTGTATGAGCTGCAGCGCCTCCTCCTGGCTGCGATCCGGCTGCTCCGCATTCTCCTCCTCCTGCTCGCTGGCCACAACTCCCAGTATGTTCTCATTCATGTCGCACTGCACCACATACAGATCGCTGCTGGTATCAAATATCTCTGCCAGATTGATCAGCAGCATGTCCTGCCCATTCGCATTCGCTTCTGTCTCGGCATCCTTGTCGCCCTCAAAGTCCTCAGGATCGGAGGCGACGCCTATCTGCTGATACATCTCCGCCAGGGCATCCTCAACGCTTAGTTCACGTGGTGTTGGAGGCTGCTCAGAAGCGGGCAGGGAATCCTCTTCCACCTGTGCAGGCTGCTGGGATTTGGGTTCTTCCACAGGGTTCTGGGTTTGGTGTTCTTTCTCAGGGATCTGTGATTCGGGGGGATCCTCAGGGAACTGTGATTCGGTTGCTTTAAAAGGGGACATCTCTCGTTCCGCTGCCTGGCGTCTATCCTCTGAAGCCGGCTCAAAGGCTTGCAGGGATTCCTCTGGATCCCCGCTTGGTCTTAACTCTAATTCTCTAGTTATTAAGGAACTATTTAAGGCAATTTTACTAAGGTCACTTAGCTTTGGTACGATGCAGGAGAAAGGGAATGGGTTTGGGGATGAGGAAGGGCTTTGGGCAGGGCTTTGGGTTGGTGTTTCATTTGGGGACTGAGACTGACTCCGCAGTGTCGGCTGCTCCTCGCCATCGCTCTCCAGTATCTGCTTCAGCTTGGCAATATCATTGTTGGATATCTCCTCCATGGGCGTGGCCACGGCGAGTACTTCCTCCTCCTGCATGGGCTGTGCCTCCATTATGGCTGCCGCTGGCTTTGCTGCTGGTTCGAGAATCTGCGACTGGGAGAGTTCCCTCTCCAGTGCCGCCATCTCATTGAAGTCGCTCTCCTCGGCGGTCTCTGCGGCCTCGGCCACGGTGGAGTTGCTGCTGCTGCTACTGCTGGAGGAAGAGTCCTCCTCCTGGCTGCTGCTGCTAGTTGAATCCTTGTCATCCTCAGAGCTGGAACTAGAGCTGGAACTCGAGCTCGATGTTGATGACGAGGAAGAAGAGGATGGCGCTGGAGATGCAGCAACAACAATTGGCATCGCTTTGGGCTCTTCTGGAGTCTGGAGCTTCTCTTCTTCCTCCACTTCCTCCTCCATGCTGTTGTTCCTGAGCCACGCCTGAATCTCCCGCTCCTTGGCTTTGGTTACTTCCGCCACTGTGGACTGTGCCTGCACCTTCTCCTGCGCCTCCTCAGGCTCCACGCGCAGCTTTGCCTGCGGCGATAGATTTGTGTTCTCAATGTCATCGAATCCCTTGAAGTTGGGCAACAACTCGACGGACTGCATGGTGTTCTCCTCCTCTCCCTCCGCTGTCTGTAGTTCGCCATCCTCGATCTCCTCTTCAGTCTTCTTCTGTAGCGCGTAACCGCTCTTGATGACCGTCTCCCGGCCCGAGGACTGCATCAGGCTGTTCCTAAAAGCTTTCGTGTTCAAAGCGGAAACACTCAGCCCCTTGAGGCTTGGGGGATTATAGCGCTGCGCTCTCTCGTTCCTTTTTGAGCCCTCGGCGTACTTCCTGATCAATCGCTTAATGGGCGGCAGGCGACGCTCCTTACACAGTGCCAAGTGTCGTCGCATGAGGGTCCTGCGTTGCTCACGCGTCCGGCTGCTGGCGTAGCGCTTGCGCAGAAGTTTCAGCGCCTTGAAGTAATGCCGATACTTGAGTTTGGGACTTTCGAATTCCAGTATCTTGAGCATCTTGATGCGATTGCGTCGACGCCTGGCGAGCAGCTTCTGTGGGGAGAGTGTGATGGGCTTGGGACTTGGCAGAAGTGGTTCCTGCTGCAGCTGCTGTTCCAGTTTCTGCTGATCTTCCCCTTGTTGCTGCTGCTCCTGTGGCTCCTGTGGCTCCGTGCTCTTGCGCTTTCTCTTGTAGAACTTGAAACGCTTCGCATGCTCGCGATACTCGCTGTCATCTTGGGCATCCGTCTCCTCCGTTTCGCTCTCACTGCCCTCGATCTTGTGTATGAATGTCTCGTATTCCTTGGCAAAGGTTGACTCATTCGAATTGGAGCTGTTGTTAGCGTCAAAGTCCAGTGTGGTTGGTGGCTCCTCCACAACCGGAATGATGTCTGCTTCACTCTGCAGCAGGTCAGTGGAGAGAGCTAGCTCTAGAGTTGCCACAGGAGGAGCTTCCACTGGAAAAGGATCCGCCACAGCAGCAGGAGCAACAAGAACAGGCGCGGCTGTCTCTTCCTCGCGAAACATCTCCTCCAGTGCATCCGCGGGACACGTCTTTAGCCGCAGCTCGTCCAGCTCCTTCTCGACATCAAAGCAGCCAAAGGAATCCACACCGGCGGGCACGATGCCTGTCCCATTCGAAGCCTTTTCAATGTCTATAATGATGTCTGGGAGATTGATGCTCGCCGCTGCCTGATGATCCACTGGAACAGCTGTGGCCTGTGGGCCACTCGGCGGCAGAGATTCGTACATGAAATTGGGTGTCACAGTTGGCGCCACCAAAGCCACAGCTGTGGTCTGTGGTTCCGCTGCAGCCTCATCCTCATCATCGTTCCATGTGGCCAAAAAATCCCGAATGTTGCACGTTTGCGGGGAAGTCTTCGCGGGCTCCATGCTGTAGTGAGAGTTCGAGGTTGTGGCATGCAGATTGTAGCCCACATAACTGTCCACATGTGCCTCCAAATTGTTGAGTGCTCCATTGAGTGGACCCGCTGCACTGGCGCCCTGCTGTCCTAGGTAGCAGTTGCCTGCTGCCGATGCAGGGGCAGACCTCTTGCGGTACTCCTGGTAGGGGCCGCGATGCGTCTGCTGTGGCTGCATCTGTGGCGGCACCTGTGGCACATAGCTCTCCAGACTATTTAGATTTAGATTGAGATCGTTGTAGTAGTTGCCGCTGCCTCCACTGCTCATGCTGGGATCCATTCCCATGCCCATGCCCATGCCCATTCCCATGCTCATCCCCATGCCCATGCCCATTCCCATGTTCAGTGGTTGCGCCACATATCGCTGATTGGGATTTATATTGCTGGCTGTGGCTCCACCCACCTGTTGGCTCGTGCCATAGCCATAGCCCAGCTGCGTGGGCGGTGGTGCGGGGTCGTAGGGCGCGTACAGGTCAGAGGTTAACGGATGCTTCAGCTTTGTGGTGCCACTGACCGGATACTGCGGCTGCTGTTGCTGCTGCTGGGGTGCTGGTCCATTTCCTCTTGGATAGTAGCAACTCTGCTGAGGATATGCCGCCTGGGAGCAGCAATTCTGGCGGGGATTGGGCTGCGCGGGAGTCTCCGTCCACATGTTACGTCCCGCGGCTGCGCCATACGGCGGCTGCCCCATGCTCGTGGCATACGGATTGTTGGTATAAGGATTTGTCACAGGATTCCCATACTTGTCGAACTTTCCGGCGCCGTAGTACATCTCATTGCTGGGCGGGAGCGCTCCTGGTGGTGCTCCTCCTCCGCCTGGCACTCCGCCTGGGTGCGGATGATGATAGGAGCTGCTGGGTGCGGCAGCTACCGGCGGCAGAGTTCGACAATTGGCCGCATTGTAGTCCACGCTCCAGTGGCAGCTGCTCCCCGACTTTCGGTACGCCGACTCCCCCACCAGCTCCGGCGGCGTGTACATTGGCGGCAGTCCGCCATTCGAGGTGTACATGGGCGGCATGGGCATCACTCCGTACTTGTCGTAGTAGGGCGTGCCTGTGGCATTGCCTGGCATGCCACCCGAGGCGGAGGTTGCACCAGGAGGAGCTGCCCCATAGGGCACCTGAGACGGCGGCATGCTCTGGTAGCGACTGCTCGGTTTTATGGCCGCATAATTGGCCTCCAGCTGCGTGAACTGTTGCTGCTGCTGTTGCACTTGCATCTGCTGCTGTTGCTGCTGCTGCTTCTGGCTGGGATTCATGGCCAGTCCGTGTCCGTATTGAGGCTGTCCCACGGCTGCCGTCGGCTGGTTGGACGCTTGCACCATGGATTGAAGTGTCTGCGGTGGTGGCGCTGCCGCTTGGGCGGGCATCTTGTACTTGTACGGATCATACGGATTATTTGTGTTCATCATGTAGGGTCCTCCGCCTCCAATTGCACTGCCTCCTGCCTGCCCCAAGGGTTGAGCGTAGAAGGGCGTGGCTGCCGCTTGGGGCTTCATTCCTGCTCCTCCTGCAGTTGCTACACCGATGGCTGCATTTCCAGCGCTGTACTTTGAGCCCGAACTGGGTGCCAGCTTCTCGTAGCGTGCCCCACCCTGATAGCTGCTGTTGCTGCCGCTGCCGCTGCTGCTGGCTGCTGCCCCACTGCTGTACGCATTGTATGCCCCACTGTACGCATTGTAGGCTGCCGCATCCAGTGGTGCGCTCAAGGGCAGACTATTCCCATAGCCATAATTCTGATGATAAAAGTGAGATTGATTCTGCTGCTGCTGCTGCTGTTGCTGTTGCAGGTGTTGCTGCTGCTGCTGCTGCTGTTGTTGCTGCCGCTGCTGTGCATCCAGCGAGGTAAGTGCCTCGCTGTAGAACGGCGCCACTGTGGCTATCGTTGCCATTGGCATGGATGTGGGTGAGGCCTCATAGTGTCCCCCTCCTCCTCCTCCTCCTCCACCGCTGCCCATTGGCGTTGTGGGCGTGGTCGTGGCACTGCCATAGCCACTGCTGCTGCTGCTCCCACTGCTGCTGCTGCTCCCTGGGCCAGAGCTGGAGGATCCACCAACGCCCACGGCAATGGCCATGGCGGCCGTGTCCATCGCCGCTTGCATGCTGAGCGCTGCTGCCACGAAGAGGGAAAATACAGAAAAGAGAGAAAGCCAAAGGGCAATGTTTTATGTTCAAGTATAAAAATTATCAAGAAGGAAAAAAGGTCAAGGCCATCGGCGGAGCCGAGGTCTGGGAGGAACATTCTTGGGGGATTTTATGGTCTTAAAGTGCGAGGTACGCAAACTTCAGGTAAACTTTGGGCAACATAAACTCGAAAAATATTCTAGGAATACAAAATAACAGTAACAAAAATACTTTGCCAGCTCAAACTTAAAATACCCAAAAATATTTGTGTCAAAAAAAATAAGTTAAAAATATAAGCTAAAAACCCTAAAAAATCCGTACCCACATACCCACATACCGTACCCAAACATTCACATATAAAATAATTACTTAAATATTTTTCTAGCTAACAAAAACTGCATTCAATCGACTCTTCAGCGCTCTTTTTTCTTTTCTTTTTCTTTCAACCTACGATTTCTGTGTATTTCCCCATTTGAAATGATGACTCATTTCTACAATCGGACTCCATTTAATATTTTATATATATTTTTCCAAAGTTTAATAACAATGCTTGAGCAGATTTTTTGGGTTTTTTGGGATTCTCCTGTACACTCCCGTCATCGTTCCCCGCTGATCTCTTGATCTCCTTTTTCGAATTTCTTCAGAATAATTGAAGTGCTTTAGATAATGATTTTCGCTAATTAAAAAATCGTTTTAAATGCTACTAAGAATCAGTGCCAAAGTAATTATGATATGTTTTGGATTAGAAGTACTTGAGATTGTTTGGCGTTTGGTTGTATTATCAATATAATTAATTATAGTCTTTCTTGCTAAAGCAAAGTTGAGTTGTGTTTTAATGATTTTTACATTGAATTCATTCAAATGTGAAATGCGATTTTTAAGTATAAAGGAAGTAGAAGGAGGTTGTTGAAGTGCTTGAAATTCGGAGTTCTCTTTCAGTATATTCCGCATACGGACCCACCCTTGAAGGCTAAGCCACACTGGAATATAGAGGAACCGCGAGAGTAAAGGAGACGAGCAGAGTTCTTCAGCGGCAAGGGAGGGAAAGGGCAAGAAGTGCGCTTTCTTACAGCATATGCAACCACTTGCTGCTAAGCCGCACTGGGAAAAAGGGAAATATATACGGGAAGACTACCAAAACTATCTTCAAAGTTTCTTTAAACTTTCCTTAAAGTTGAAACTCAAGAAAAGCACAACTATTTAAATACGAACACAACTGAGCATGAATAATGAATGAAATGGACAGCCCACAGCCTCGAAGGTCAAAAGCTTCCCTCTCATTATTTTCCACGCGCTTCCTAACGGCCACAAGGTTATTTCTCCATTTATCCTGTGTGGTTGCACTTCTTAGAGTGGATTTCCCTTTTGTTCAAATTGCATTCGCAATTGTCGGTGAGGCCCTGCCACCACCCCCCTCCATTCACGTGGCTACAGGAAAAAGCAATTATGCCTGGCATTTAAATGAAAAATGGAAAATTCCCATTCATTTTCTCGTGCACCCGCGCCGCGCTGTGCCACAAATTCACTTTTGTGGGTCATTAAATTGTGGTTGGTCTTTCGTGTCGTCGCACGCAGAGGTCCTTTGCCGGCAAGTGTGTCAGTTGGTCCGTGGCTTGGGGTTTTTTGATGTCTAAATGCAGGAGGCGCACACCGAGAATGGGTAGCAGCTGGCGGTAAAGGTTGGAAAACCCACCAACAGACAACGAAACTGACTTCAACCGCGGACTTTGTGAAATGGAAATGTGGACTGTTCATGAAACATTAATGATTGACCCCCGACCGTACAAAAGCTATAGAGCAGCCATGGGGAATGGATGGATGGATGGACAACCCCTACTGCTTTCTATACACTTTCTACTAGCCACTGTCCCCCACCGTTCAATGTCAACGCCCACCACAAAACTGGGCCACACACAGACAGCCACAGAGGGTAAAAAAAAACCAATAATTGTTACAGATAATTGCCACAGAAGAAGCCAATGGACAATCCTGCATGCACCTACCGGACTTTCCCGGAATGCAATCGTAATATCCAGGCGGCGGCAGTTCCATCCACAGTCCATTCATGGCGACCACCTGTGAGGTGGTTGTGGCCCACGGACAGGGCCAGCCAAAGGGGCAAAGTGTTGCATCCGGGGGCAGCCACATCGTGTGGATAATTTGAATAGGAAATCGGTTAAAAAGAGAGCGAAACTACTAAAGGCACGGAGGAGCACACACAGAACAGAACCGGACGAGTGTCGCAACTGGAATTCATTATGGTAATACACTTTCGCTGGGACGATGCGAATGTTGTGTTTACCATTGATGACCACCGCCCCGACACAAACCATTAGGCCACCAGCTGTATGGATAATCGACCTTTCCTACCCATCAGGTCGCGGGGCACTCTCTGGGCTTTTAGGCTAATTGGGCGTGAAGCATTGATGTACCAACCGGAATAAATGAGATCGCAGCTCGTCGATTGGTTCACATATCCGAAGCGTAATGCAAATCGCCAAAACAGAAACAGGCAGCGGTATCCAACGGAGCGGAGTGGAGTGGAGCAGAGTGGAGCTTCGTGTAGCCACAAATTCGAAAGGGAAAATGGTAATTGAAGAAGTTGTTTTTTGTTCGATATGCAAAGCAAGGCTACGCGGTAACCCAAGACCCCCAAAGCGAACACCAAAAACACCCATCCTAAAAACAGAATCGGAAAACCAAACCTAACACACATTGCGTATACGCCCTGGATGTCAGTGTGTGTTTGGTGGGGGATGGCAGCCATCAGAAATTGCCTTCAATTGAATTAAATGAAATTGCTGGTTCAACGTTATGGGGGCAGGCATCGGTATGTGGCATCGGCATGGCCATCGGAATGAGTATTTATGTAAAACAAATGCAAATCTCACCGAGAATCGTGTGAATTATGCTGCCATATGCTGCTACAAAAAGGCGGGCTAACAGACACTGAGGCACTGACACACACGCACTGGGGCACTGTGGCACTGAGGCACTGCCACTGGCACTTCCACTAACACATTTCGGTGGCACAATGGGGCTTCCACTACTGGGATTCTTTTTTAATTATAAAACTTTCGAGGATTTGCTGTTATTTTTATTGTGTGGCAGCGAGAGGCGCGTTGAGGCGTTCTCAGCGGAAAACTTTTTCATCTGTTGAAGACGCCACGGAATGCCGACGACGCTCTGACTTGGGGCAGCAGCAGCAGCAGCGAAGGCGACAACCAACGACTACGACGCCGACGCAGTGAGGACAACGGGTAGTGTGTGTGGTGGCAGTAGTAGTGTCCTGCCGAAGGGGCTAGGGTTGGCTTCGGAAACAGTCAATAAAAATGTTAGTGTATGGGTGCCACAATGGGGTGTAAAATGCCTGTGTGTGTGTGTGTGTGTGTGTGTGTGTGTGTGTGTGTGTGTGTGTGTGTGTGTGTGTCTGTTGCTCTGTTGCTGTTATGCCTGGGAAAACAAGTGGTTGCCGTGGTGAGGCAAAAACGGGAACAAAATAAAGTCAAAGGATTGACAGGATGGCATCAAGAAACATTTCGATGAAGGACTGACACCCTGTAATGGAAATAAGACAACGCCTAAAAAAAGAATAATTAAGGTGGAATAATTACAAAGGGCCAAAGCCTAACCCTTAATTAGTTTTCATTCCGAAGGGCTGTGGGTAGTGTGAAAAGTAGTGCTGGGTGGAGTGAAAAGGTTGCCTCAGGTAGGGAAAAATATGTACAAGTTTTGAATAAGTAAGGGAGTATTGTTGGTAAATCCGCAGAAATTTCTAGGAGTTAAATTAAAATTTTGCATGGCGAATATTTATGTATGCGATTGAAAACTGTTTTAGTAGTAGATCCTTTGATTGGTAGAACTCTTGTTGGAAATCTCATCATTCAGGGGGGAACATTTTTATATTTCTTTTAAGTTCATAATAAACACATCAAAAATTTATATTCCGCATATTTTGGCATCCAAAAACATAACAATCTAATTTAATAACAAAAGTGTCTTAAATTACACAACATGTAGCTCAAATTTAAGTGAGTTTTAGGCCTGGCGTACCTAATAGGGTACTTTTACTGCCACTTTTACTTTATGCTTTCACTTTTCAACTCAAAAGGGAATATCTTTAGCCAAAACAACTTTCATCCTCTGCTGCGTGTCATCCGCTTGAGCACACCCACACCAGCTACAGGGTATGCCAAGTGCAGCCGCTCCTGCAGACATGTGACAGCTCAGCGCGCTCCTTTTCCTGGCAGCAGCGGGGCCCGTCCCTGCCCATGTCCTGGCTGGAGCGGAAATGAAGCCGCCGCTCGTAAGCAAACATGACAGCTCCAATGCTCCCATTAACGGTACTGGTTCTTGTTGTTGTTTTGAAGTGTTGTTGTATCTGCTTTGCCTCACTAACGGTTCGCTGACGAGAGGCGTGACAAATAACAACAAACAAAGTGAAAGAAGTAACAGAAAATAAAAGCTACCGCAAGATATAAGGTTTATGTAGATACCCTTTGGAAAGCAATTTTATGTATGCGAGATGTGTGGATGTAGCGTTCAGATTTTGTTATAGCTTCTAAAACTGAAATTTTCCTCTTTGTTGGAATTATCTTGGGGTACAAATATTTTCTTCGTTCCTACACTTGCCCTTTTTATGGCTTCTTTCACTTGCAGTGCAAAACCTCTCTTGAAACGCATTATACTCCCTTTTTAAGGGCATAATCGAACCAACTATGATTGGAAAAGTGCATCATAGGTTGTTGGTTGGTTTGCAACTTCCAGCTGCAGTTCGAACTGCTGGAGGTAACAGCCCCCGCGAGCAAGAGAAAAAGAGAGAGAGAGAGAGAGAGAGAGTTGGTTAAATAGGACTTGGAACAGGCAGCGGCGACCACAAAAACAAATTAAGTAAATTCAACCAAACAAAAAGGTAGCAAGAAAGAGATAGGGAAAGAGAGCGTCACAAAAGGGAATTGATATAAACAATGAGCAGCAAACGGCAAAAAAATAGGCGACAAACAGCAACAACAACCACAACAATCATCAAGGCAGGCAGGCAGCAGGCAGAAGCAGCAGCGGCGCAATCAAATGATAATAAAAAGCAGCAGCGATTACGCTGGCAGAGCAGTCAACGTCCACGGCAGCAGAGAGCACACACACAGCCATGCACATGCACACTCCCCCCGATACGTCTGTGATTATTATGCATGCGTGAGCGAGTCGTCGATTCCAAGTCGCGTCGTGTCTCCAAAGGTGAAAAGAAACATGAAAGAAGAAATGGCAGGGGTAGAGAGAGAGATAGAGATAGAAGAAGCTATAGCAATTCCCAATTCAAATGCAAAACAAATTCAAGAAAATCGAACAAAGCGAACGAGCAAAAGATACATATAGAAAAAGAAATAAATAACAGAAAGCTAAAAGAAACTTTGTGTCATCCCATAGTTTAGTTTTCGTACAGGCAGCGCTCGACATTCGGAAATCGTAGTTATTTGATGAAAATCAAAATGATGTTATGGAACTGGAGAAAACAATTTTTAATTATACGAAATGTTGGCCTATTTTCGCACACTCCAGCTAAAAATGGGTTGCATCGAAAGAAACAATCAAATACGAAATTTCTAGATAAAAAAACCACATTTTGAACCTAATTTTGAACCACACTTTGTACAATTCATAACTTTTCATAAACAATGAACAAGTGGCAATACAATTTCATTTTTATTATGAGAAATTTATTTTGTTTCAAAACGTTGAAATATAATGAAATATTCGTGTGCCCGGAAACATCTGTTTCCCATTGTAGAGCCTCCACTGTACATACAAACACCACCGTTACCTCTACATAGTTGTAGATATGTATGGACAAAATATTGATTGAAAATCAATAGGCTTTCTGCCGCTTGTCATTCATTTTAGTTCATTCTAGTTAACGGACACGTCCCAGAGAACAACAATTCAAAATTGTACGCTGAGATCGTTGTCGCCGTCGTTGTTGCTGCCGGCAAAACTTTACAGTTTACATATTTGTATGGAAATATGTAGGATACATAAGTATTTCTGTCTGCCAGTGTGTGTGGTGGTAGTAGTTTTTTATGTTCGTGCGTGCTGGGCGCGATGACAAGCTTGGCTTGATAATTTCCAACACGTAGCCCATTCCAGGCAGCCCCAATAATAATACTAATACAACCCCCTACTAGCGCTCACTAACACGAACACCGTCACATCCATGGGGTATAGAGCAAAACAGACGTGAAAAGGCAAAAACGAAAAAAAATGTCAACACACTTTTATTGTTGTTGATGTAATTACCCATTAAAAACAACTATCAAGTGGGTATATCCACCCGCATCACGTGCCACAGGTACTGTAGCATATTTAGTAGAGCAGTGGGTAAGCCACAGTCGACCCATCCATCTTCCGTCCACGTTCTTTTTCCCGCTGTCTGTGTGGCGCTTTTTGGGGCTGTCGTTGTAATCAACTTTGTTGTTATTGCCGCAAAATGGAAAAAATGCCAAAGAACAGAATAAAGTAGAGCAGCACCCGAGTCGGCGGCATAAGCCACACACACACACTCGAACTCACACCCAGCCAGATAGATAGTGTGTGTAGAGAGAGGGGATAAGAGTGATAGCCACAGCGGCTTGAGGGGGGTGAGGCTTGAAGCGAGCGTATGCACTGAAGCAGGGAGACGACGCTCTCGACATACTTACATACAAACTTCAAGCTACGTTCAGAAGAGGGTAAGGCAATCCCACTCCACGGGTGGGTGGTCTTGCCACTATCCCAACCTCTCTCTATTTCATGTACCTTGCTTACTTACATTTACATTTACATGAAAAAGCAAACACACACATTTACATATACGAACCTCAGCAGTTTTTCGACATTTTCATGCTATTTTCGCTCAGCTCAGTCGCTGCTCACTTAAACGTTCTGCCTGATGCTGCTGCTCTGCTGCTGCCTCGGTTGTTGTTGTTGTGGGGGTTATTTTTTGTGTGTCTCTGCTGTTTCGCTTGATTATTTTGTTTTTATACCTCCCTCTCTTGTAACTTGCACTATAATTGGAATTGTAACGGTTGTTCGGCTATGGCTTTTGCTTTGCTGTTAATTTCACATGCTTTCAATTAATATTTGGCCACGCACTTAAGAGAGGGAGCAGTAGTTTGAGGTAGCGCGCTGCGCTGCTGTTTTGCTACCTTTTTTGCACTTCAAGGTAACACTCGTGGTACACACGATATATGCTGATAAGAACGGAATTCTCTCTTCCACTCTCATGGAAACACTTTTCTTTCTCTTTTGCACGTATTAGATATGATATTTAAACGTCAGCATAAAAAAATACACCAAAATGCAACTCACACACACACACACACATAGAGGGCACTTAGTGTGCCGGCATTGACAACGCTTCAAGGGAGGTGATGGTGCTGGTAGTGTCGTTGCCGTACCTCCCCCTGTGTTGTACAGGTGGCAACAAATATAGCTGGAACAGCGGCGGACCGCGAGCGTGGCGAAATGTGTCGAAAAGCGGCGCGTAAAATGCAAAGAACAAAAATCATACACAATACGTATAGTACACAGTACAAGTAGTAGATAGGTGGAATGGCAAACGTAGTAAATATAGTACATAAAAAGTTAATAAACAACGCAACGAACAAAACACACGACGACGACGACGACAGCAGCGACGACGCGCCAACGGAACAGAATAGCAGCGCGCACAGTCCGCTCTCGTTGAAGGTATGAATACGAATAGAGCAACGGTAAAACACGGTGAGTGCTAATGAGCGCCAACGACAAGCCAGCAGAGCTTCGTCGGCTTAGCACGCGCCGAAACGAAATTTTACAGAGAGAAAGAGCAGTGGAGAGAGCAAAGCCAAACGCTCGCAAATTATATCGCATTCGAGTAAAATGCGAGATTTAACCCGACAAAACGCTCGCACTAGGACCTGGAAATTATGGAAATATGTTTCGTTTAGTTTGTGGCAGCATCGCTCGATGAGTTTAGCGATCAGTTTTGAAGAGTTTGGAAATACAAGTTAAAATCAAAAAATGCTCTTAAGAAGGAGCTTTTGGGAGATTTATTATTCTTTTCTATTTCGTTCTCTAATAAGAACATTTGTATTTTAATAATTTTAAGCTATATATTTATTAATATTGTAATAACTTATAAGTCGCATGCGTAATCGTTTGCGAGCATTTTTCGAAACTATCAGAAGGAACGTTCGTCGGTCTGCTGAGGAGAGAGGCCCGCCTCTCCATGTGTGTGTTTACATGTGTCCATGGATTCAGGGAGGGAGCGTTAATAAGTCACACAGGTGGTTGAGTTCGGTTGGGAGGAAGAACTGTTAAGAGAAACAGCAAGCAGTGGCTGCGAAGGGTGCTAATTGAACTTTTCTGTGCTCATGTTCTATATTTACCGTTAGAGCGACTCAGAAGGAGACCTGTATTCGTAGATCTGGCAGCCCACTGAGTACACATATGTAACGTAAGAGCGGTATCGTGCTGCCAGACAGTGAAATTGAGAACCTGCAATGCCGGTATTACTCTGTTTTTTTTTGTGCACCTCACAAACGGTCATACTGTGAAAGAAGAAGCTGAAAACAAAGAAAATTTGGGAAAAGTATTTGAAAAAATTCTATTTAAATTCGATTTGAGGCGATTTAGTGAACTAAAATTATGACGGAAGACTGGCAGAGTCAGAAGTTTCGCCAGAATGTAATTTCCAAAATGTAAGCAACTCAAAAAGCCAAAAAAAAAGTGCCACAAAAACAACGAACATTTTTCTTTTCAGACACGACTTGGTGCCGCCGCATGCCCAGGATCAGACGAAGAATGCCAGCGGTATGGAGAACCACATCTTTCGCAAGTCACGCAGCAAGGACGAGTACCTGGGGCTGGTGGCCAAGCTTTTCATGCACTACAAGGATATGTCGCGCAAGTCCCAACAGCAACAACAACAACAGCAGCAGCAACAGCAGCCGCCGCCTCCGAACGCGGAAATGGGCCAACAGAATATGATGCAGGATCCGCTGAATGCGCTACAGAATCTGGCTAGCCAGGGCAATCGCAATCCCCAGATGATGCCCATGGCCGGTGGCGCTCCTGTGCCTGGCGGCCCTGGCACTGCCTCGAATCTGCTGCAGTCCCTCAACCAGCAGCGTCCCGGCCAGCAAATGCAGCCTATGCCCAATATACGTGGCCAGATGCCCATGGGCGTGGGTGCGGGTGCAGGCGGACCACAGCAGATGATGCAGGTGCAGCAAATGGGCGGCGGCGGTGGCAATGCGCCCGGCGTTATGAACGTAATGGGTGCAGGCGGTGCCCAGGGACAGGGCCAGATCGGTGGCAATGCCGGCCAACAGATGGGTGGCATGCCAAATCAAATGGTCGGTCCAGGGCCGAACAGTGGCCCCGCAGGCGGTGCCGGAGGTGCAAATGCTCCTGGTGCCGGTGCTGGGCCTGTGCCCAACCAAATGCAGAGTGGAGGACCGATGAATGTGAATGCCATGCAACAGATGCCGCCCATGCAGCAGATCCAACAAAATCAAATGGCTGTAAGTATGGGAGAGGATTTTTACCAGAAGGAAAACTCCAATCGAATTCCTTTTCCAGATGGGCATGAGTCCCATGATGCGCATGAACCAAGGCAACGGCATGGGTGGACCCCAAGGCATGGGTCAGGGCATGCAGGGAATGCCGCCAAATATGCAGCAGCCGCAGCATAATGTCGGCGTGGGCGGACCGGCGGGACAGCAGCAGCAGCAGGTGGTGCCACCCAATGCCGTGCAGCAGGGCGGCATGAATCCCATGGGTGGCATGGGCGTCAACATGCCACCGAATATTCAACAAAAACCCAACATGGCCATGGGCCAGGCGGGACAAATGTTCCCAGGCAATCGCGGTGGCGTCGTTGGCGGCCAGCAGCCGGGACAGCCTTTTATGCGTTCGAGTCCCTCGCCAGCGGATGCCCAACAGTTGCAGCAACAGCAGCAGGCGCAGCTGCAACAAATGCAACAGCAGCAACAACAACAACAACAGCAGCAGCAACAGCAACAACAGCTCGTTGTGGGCAACCAAACGCCGACACAGCAGCCACCAACGCCACAAATGCCCACGCCACAAATGATACCCAGTCCGGCACTGGTGCCGCAGTCCAGTCCCCAAATGATGATGCAGAATCCACAGCGTAACATCCGCCAGCAGTCGCCTAGCAATGCTTCTATCAACACACCCGGCCAGGTAACGGGCAATAGTCCATTCAATCCGCAGGAGGAGGCGCTGTACAGGGAGAAGTACAAGCAGCTGACCAAATACATTGAGCCACTGAAGCGCATGCTCGCAAAAATCAGCAACGATGGAACTAGTGAGTGTCTAACGATAAGCGCCACCAGAGCTGCTCTTTCAACTCAAACTCTTCCCTTTTAGATGTGGAAAAGATGACCAAAATGAGCAAGCTGCTGGAGATCCTGTGCAATCCCACGCAGCGGGTGCCACTGGAGACGCTGCTCAAGTGCGAGAAGGCGCTGGAGCGCATGGATTTGATCTCCATTTCGGGTCAACAGTTTGGCGTAAGCTCCCGACAATACACTCCAACGAATTCTGTCTTCAAATGAGTCTCATTCATACCCCCAGAAATCCTCGAATCCCCTGCTGGAGGTTATCAATACCACGCTGCAGAGTCCCATAGCCAATCACACATTACATCGCACATTCCGACCTACACTGGAGCTGCTCTTCGGCACGGATATCGTGGCTCCAGTGCCCGCCAAGAAGCCGCGCATTGAGAATAAGACCTCACCTTTTGAGCAGGATGTGCCCCATGTGCTCCAAGGCGAGATTGCACGCCTGGACACCAAGTTCAAGGTGAAGCTGGACACCACAGCGCAGATCAACAATAAATCTATTCGTTTGATTTGCTGCCTGGACGACAAGCGACTGCCCAGTGTGCCGCCAGTGAGTGTCAGTGTCCCAGAAGAGTATCCGTGGCAGGCGCCCGACTGCTCTCTCACCGAACAGGAGTACTCCGCCACGCCCTTCCTGCAGACCGTTCAGCAGGCTCTCATTGCACGCATCTCCAAGCTACCGAAAAACTACTCACTTTCACATCTACTCGACACCTGGGAAATGGCCGTGCGGCAGGCCTGCTCGCCACAGGCCAAACCCAAAATCTGCGAATTTACCGCACTTTTCGGGGTTTAAGTGAAGGATCTGAAATCTGAATGTACTTGGTGTTATGGGATTTTAATTTAATTTATTTCAGCTAAAACAACCCAGAAAACTATCTGGTAAATGAACTAAGCTGTTTGTGCTGAGTGTAAGGATATTCTATATCGTCTATAATAAATCGAATAAAACCAACGTAGAATCTTCGTATTCTATAATCTTTGATCAAAGCTACAGAGAGAGAGAACAGGAAAAGCCCGTAAAACTATTGTTTATTCCATTAGTCACAAATTAAGACATTTATTTAATGACATGACTTTTTTGCTGGAAACTTGGAAACTTTTTTTGTATATAGCTGTTTCGTATATAGTTATTACTATAAAGAATCCATTAAATTCCCATTAAGTCAGCTATGAATTCTTTGCAAATAATGGCAGTAATGGCTTTTGGCATCTTCCTTTGATTCACGTTAAAGATCTTTCTGTATCCACTCCTGAAAAGGTTGCCATTTAGTTAATGCATATTAGTAATCCATATTTGTATTTGATTCATAATTAATGATCTCTCTTAATTCCTATGCAAATCTGTGTATATGCCCACTGAACATCTATCGCAATTTCGCATCATATACGAATATCCGAATGTCGAGGCACATGGGACTCTAACGAAAACTGCAGTTCAGTAAATAAAGTCAACTTTGTAATTATTTTGGAAAATATATATATTTTCATTTTGTTTTGAGATTTGGTCCGTGTGGGGGATCCATTCTATTTTTTTTGTTTTTGTTTGTTGTTCTTTTCCACATTTATCAATAAATACAGTTGTTGTTTTGTGTGTGTGGTTTTGTTGTGTGTAAGATTAGGAGAATTACGAGTACGAGCGATAACTACAGTATTGTTACAATATAGAAAATAGTTAATAGGTAAGAAAACTTAAATATCACAGATGTTGCCGCTAAATATACGCGTATATGTGTATAAAGATGCACTAGGTATAATCAGAATTAGAATCAGCAGATCGCTAAACTAACATGTGTGTGCTCTGTGCCCTTGGAAAGAATGAAGTGGCGCTGCCTCCGCCACTAATCCACTGAAATGGATCGGCATGCGATCCAGCGCCAGTTCGAAGCGTAGCAAAGGGTTATTGAATATTAACTTGATATATGCACAAAACGATGACAAGATCTAGCTCTTAAATCTATTGCTTAAAACTACACCCCAGCTGGGCTCCGTTCACGCTCTCTCTCTACGCTTTCGCTCTCTGCTGTCCAGCTGGTGATACTGTGTTGTGGGATGAGATTGGTTTGGCGTTGCTCCTGCTGGTCTCTCTTTATCGCTGCGCCTGCAGCAGAGTTCCCACTCCGCTGAAGGTAAAGCCGCTCGCCTGCTGCTGCAGTCGCAACAAATCCTGGGCACTGTACACCTGAAGCGTGGCTGGTGAGGATTGCGTGACTGGCAGCGATGTTTGTACTGAGCTGGATACGGCAGCCGCTGGGGCAATGGCTCTCAGGTGCAGCGTGGGGTCGCAGAGGGCGGACACCGAGGCTGCCGAGGAGGAGTTGGAAGCCACAGAGACGTTGCGATTGACGCCGTTGGCCTTGTCCTTGTTGTGACGCTTCACGTGCTTGGAGAGGTGATCGCTGCGCATGAATTTCTTCTGGCAGACGCCACACTGGAACTTCTTCTCGCCGGTGTGGGTGCGCTTGTGGCGGGAGAGCTCGTCGGAGCGGGAGAAACGCTTGTCGCAGTTATCCCACTTGCACACGAAGGGACGCTCGCCGGTGTGGACGCGCTGATGGGCCTTCAGGTGGCTGCTCTTGAAGTAATTCTTGCCGCACTCCGGGAAGCTGCACTCATAGATGCGGCTGCGGGTGGCCGCTGCCTGGGCGGCGGTGATGCGCTGATGCTTTTCGGCTGGCGACTCGGCCTTGGGGCTGGACGCCGGACATGGGTTGGGGCACTGCTGGGCGGCTACTGTGCTGAGCAGGAGCAGCTGGGATGCACAGGCGATTGATGGTGAGGCTGGTGTGGCGATGTAGATGCTGTTGCTGGAGGCTGGCAGAATGGCAATGGGTTCCGTTTTCTCTGTTTGCGGCTCTTCCGCTGGTTCTGGAGTCGGTGCTGGAGCTGGTGCTTGGACTGATGCTGGGGGCTGGGGCAAGGCCACCTCGGCGGCCCGCTTGCGGTTCATCTTGAACTTGAGATTGCGCCACACATTCGCCTCAGGATAGTCATCCTCCATGGCTGGGCTGACTGTGCTGCTCGTGGTTGTGGTGGTGCAGGAGGAGCTGCAGCAGGAGCTGGAGCTGTTCTCATTCTGGGAAGAGGAGACGGCGCCCGAGCTGTTCACCCGCATAATGACACTGACACGTTTGGGCTCATCATCGCTCTTGGACTCATCCTCTTCCTCGGATTTCTGCTGGTCGGGCGGCGGTGTCATGGTCACCGCAGGCTGCTCCAGGCGTGGCTTCTTGCTGGGCACATCGTCCATTTCGGGTGCCTCATCCTCAGTGTCCGAGGGATTGGGTGTGATGATGCCGCCGCCATTCTTCTGGCTCTTCTGGGCCACCAGTTTCAGCTTGGCCTTCAGCAGGTTCTCGTTCACCTGTTGCTCGTCCTTGACCACCTGAAGCGATACAGAGAGAAAAGGGTGATGATTAGTAAGAGTTTAATAACCTGATCCCGTGAGTCCATTCACATTCACGTTCACTTTTCCCCCAAAACCAGACCGGACAGGGCTGTGACCCACAATGACTTTAAGTCGAAAAATTTTTGCTAATTACGCAGGCATCACGCAAGGCCGTTCACCGTTAACCTTAACCTGTCAGCTGTGGGTGGGAGATGTCGGTTCAACGCACTCATTTTGGCCAAGAAGGTTGATGTATATTTATTTATTTATGTATTTTTTGGCGGTTTTTGCACTGTTTTTTGGAAAGCCGTTTGTCCGCGGTTCAATGAAATTTGAATTGCTCGCCCAAAAGCAGGCAATGGAGCAGTGCAGCAAGACTAATGACTACAGTTATTACGTGCTGCAGGTGTGCCGCGTGTGGTGGGTGCGAGGGGGAACGATATATAAACGTCGTTGAAATCTTTTTATGGGCTCGGCACGTTGCTTGCCATGGTGTGTGTGCGAGTGCATGACTCTGTTTGTTTGCCAGATAAGTGAGGGGGGGTGAGCAGAGTAGAGCAGTATAAGCAATGTGACATATTTTTATGGTACCGGGGCTTGGTTGTGGCCCCGTGTTTGCCTAGCCTCTCTGTCTTCCTCTTCTTCATTGTAGTATTTTTCTGCCGTCTCGTCTAATTGGCAAAATCACCTTCGCTCACACATACTAGCAAGCGCAAGCAAGCTCTCTCAAAACAAGACTCTCCCAAATATGCTAAATAGAAGGTAAGGTCTAACGCATAGAAAAGCATAAATAGAGGCCGTTATTTGGACTACTCTACCTCCTATTTGATATGCCTTGGTGTGCCCTCTCTTTGGCCTAACTGTATGTGTGCGCTGCGCTCTCGACGACGACGAGACTGTGTGCCTGTGTGCTAGGGGTCCAATGTTCAGCCCCCGCGGCACTCCTCCGTTGTTTCTTTCCTATAAGCCTGAGCATGCGGTGTTCACGTGAACGCGTGCTGGCTGCGTGATCTGCCCTGGCCATGGGTGCAAGAGAGATGGGACACTTTTGTTTTTAGAAACGCGACAAGTGGAAGCGAGACCGTACGAACGTCTGCTCCCATGGCCCCCCTGCGTGATTGTGGCCTATGGGGAGGGGCGGTAAATGTGCGGGAATTTCTGTTATGGCCCAGGGTCCGGGATGCATTTGGCTCTAATCACATTCACTATTCCACTAATCACAATCGCATTGTAGGTCAAACACATTCACTCCCCCGTGAGTCACATTCACGATTTACTTACATTTTCCAATTTATTTTCCCTCAGGGGGGGCGTTGCTGGCGGCGATGGCAGCAGCAGGGTATCCATATTCATATCCATTTCTTTGTTGAGGATTAGTCTTGCACTTTGCACTCTCTTTGCGATGCACTTTTCTCTTTCACTCTCCCCTGGTCTTTGTAGCCGGGTGTAGGAGTTAACTGTCTCTTTCTCTTATCACTTTGTTTAATCTGTTATTTCTTCTCCGAGATTTTGCACAAGTCTGTAACTGTTTCTTTTTTTGTACTCTTCAATGGACTGCGCTTTTCGGCCAGGCCGTGTGGAGCGGGTAGCGGGAGCTAAGCGAACCGTTGCGTTCAGAATTCAAAAGACGAATGAAACAACATTTAGTCAACGGGCTCCCAACAGAGCTCCCACCGCTGCCGCGCCGCAGTCGCAGAGTATCTGCTCTGTGTGTGTTTGTGTCTGTGCGAGGGAAGCGCCGACGTAATCACTTGTAAGTGGGTAGACATGAAGGTGTGTGTCGGGGGGAGGACAAAAATCGTCATCATCGTTTCGTGAGTGGAGCAACCAGTGCAATGAAACCGAATGGAACCTCGGGAACCCGGACAGCGGCTGCCGCCGGACATCAGCAGCCATCAGGCAGCAGCAACGTGGGCAGCAAAACGCCAGTTTTCTTCCCTTCTTTGTGGATTTACCCCCCCCTGACATTCTGAAAAGGTCAGGTCTCTTGTGTTTGCTGCCTTCCCTTTCCTTCCCATACATAAATATACACATGCATACATATGTGTGTATTCTTAGGAATGGAAGATCTCTTAAGCAGAGAGGCGGCACTACCACGTAACAAACGCATGGACGGACGTCATCAGCTGTTTACTTGAGACTTGTTTTTCGATGGTCGGATGGTTTAAGGAGGGGGACCGTCAGAAGATTCCATTCCATTTGGAGGGGGGCCCCGCCCCTGTCTATTCATAGGCTGTCCATGCACAAGCCGCGTGCACAGCACAGCCGTAGCACACACATTCGCACTCACAAACTTGTGGAGCTCACACAGACACACCCCAAAGCCATGACTGGGAGTCGGGCCGCCGCCAAAAGCTGTGACGCTGACGCAGTTGTTGCTACGGAAGTTCGTGATTAATGGACAAAAAAAACAGGCTCGAACGCGGTCGAGACAGGGTCTTAGCCATTGAAACGCTATGGCAGACGCACCTGGCATCCGATTAGACAGATCTTGGCCTCGTCGAATATATTTGCATAGGCATTATAGCCAAAGTCAGACTTTGGTGTCTGGATCGACTCGAGTGGGGTGGGAAGGCGAAACGCAAGATTTTATTAATGGACGCTACACAAAGAGATAGAGAACGGTAGAATGCGAGATGGTATTGGAGATCAACAGTTGAGCGAATCATCAGCGTTGCCAGCTGCTATGTAAATGTTGAGACATGTCGTGAAATTTGAAATGAGTCACATGGCAATGAAATATTAAATAAACAAGTGGACAAGTAAATTTTAACCCAAACTAACTATATAAACAATTAAACATATTTACAAAATACATACCTAAAGTAAATCTAATACAGTGGCCTGGCAACGCTGTGTGTTCGTTCGCCTGTACAAGTTTTCAAAGCAAAAAGGGGCTCGTACAGCGAACACACACAAAGAGAACCAGAGTGGAGAGAGAGAGCGCCAGCAGAAACAGCTGTGACTCTCTTGCGCAACAACAACTAGCATGCCATGGTAGAGAGGGTATCAAGAGTATGTCAGGTCAAAGGAAGCTATCGGAGCAATGGCTTGGTTCCAACAGCATTTGTTACTCATTCGCAAAGAAAAGTAAGATTCGTCATTTGACGTGTGCCTACACGTCGTCACCAATATAAGAAATTAGTAAAATATGGATGAGTTCTGTGTGTCTAGCATTGAATAATTCCTGGAGAAGGTATCAACTAGTCGACCCGTTACGTAAATAACCTTCTTACTGGCTGAGCGTGTTTGCCTCTGGCTTTAAGTGTGTGTGTGTGTCTGTGCTGCGGCTGTATCACGCGTTGACCTCATGTTGTTCACGTGAACATTTGTTGATACTTTGGTAGGCGTTCGTTCGTTTGCTGTGATGGAATGAGAGATACGGATAGAGCGAGAGAGAGAGGCCAGCAGTCTGTATCAGTATGGAAGTGTGTGTGCGTATTCGTGTGGGTGTTTGAGTGCTTGCGTTTTTTGTTGTTATTGGAAACGAAATTCGTGTGTAAATTTGCGCGGAACTGAAGCGCAGTCTCATGGCATGATGGCATACACCCGTTCGTCCCCTTGGAAGTGCACCACACGCCGCTCATTTGGAATGCAATAATTGCGTCGCAGTTGGAGGACGCTTCCCGACTTACTTACCCCCTACCCCATAAATATGGCATTAGGGAAATCTCTATAATTTTATCATCGTCAAGCTGGAGGTTGCTCATACAAATGTATCTAAATTTAGACGGAAAGACTCTGCCGTGTTCGGCCAGTCCCCGGGGCCAGGTTCAAGTTCAGCTTCCTTGACATGCATTTGGTGTGGAGGGCGCCCACGCACGCACTTCCAGATACTTCCACCCCGTTTCGTATCCAAATCCAAATCCGGACTCTGAGAACACGTGCCCACGCACATTCTCAATTGCACGTAGGCCGTCACACACCCCACACCCTAGCGAAAAAGCCGACTTACTTAAGAAGAGAGACAGATAGTAGTGGGCGAGAGAGAGCCCTTTTTTAACAGAGAGAGAGAAAGAGCTTGCGCATTGACGCAGTAATATTACGTAGCGCCTGGTGACGTCACACACATACTACATTTTTGCTCCTGTTGCGCGTCAAAGGTCAAACGTAAGAAGCTACGGCGAACGACAATGACGTTGGTGTTCCGCCACTCTACTCTGTCCGGGTTCAAGGCCTCTCTCTCACTCTTTCTCTCTTCTCCGCCTAGTTATGGCTGGCTTATTACAGAGGAATTCCAAGCAAAAGCACAATCACAAGCCCGGCCATGGCCATGTGTCTGTTTTCTCAATCACCGGACACACGGAGGAGGCGTTGCTCGAGCTCGAGCGTCAATCACAGGTGTAGCCTGACGTCAGACCCCCAGTCGCACAGGTCCAACAGTCGAATCATGCAGCCAACGAGTGTGCCCTGCCGCATAGAAAAAACATGAGAAATGTGTCTATAATTCGACACGGCAACAACGTCAAAAGCGTCAACAGACGAGGCCCATTTTCCGCTTTCCCATTGCCTCAAGTTGTGCCCCTTTCGAGATTTTGCAATTCACTTTTGGCAAACATTTTCTTTATGTTTTTCTTGGCCATCGCTCGATTGAAACTCGGGGGACTGGGTAAAACCCCGAAAAAAATAAATTAACTTGTCTCTGATCTCCCTCTAAGCACCACGCGCTATCCTCAAAAGTCTCCATGACGTCATGTCATGACTCGTGATCAAGCCACAACTCCATCAACAAAGACGAAGACCTTACCGTCTCCTCTTTTGCCTCTAGCCCATATTATTGTCATCTTTTTAGGCTTCTTTTGTGTCGAATGTTTACCGGAGCTCAGGTGGTAGATTCATAAATCGAAGCAGAAATTGGAAATAAACAGGCTGTGAGTTGGTTGTCGAATAGAATTATCGAAAGAGATCGTTTTTCATCGAAGGAAACACTGTGTGCTATCGATGGTGGAAAGGATACATCAAAAAGAGCTGTTAAAAACTGTTTTCTGATCATTCCCATTGATTTTCTTCACCCGATTGTATACCTTTTCTACTTCCTTGAAATATTTTACATTGCCATTAATATTATTTTGACTTCTAGATAAGCTTCCAAGATCTTGTTGTCGTTTCAGTACCAATGTGGGTCGGTACAATCGGGACTGATGAAATATCTGTACTTGTTTTGTTCAGAATCAAACCGATTTACCTTTGCACCGTATCGCCACCGTGTACTTTTCAGGAGTTGCTTTGCTGCTATTTTGTTTAAAAAAAAATAAGTAGACGGAAATTAGTATCTATTAAGTTGTATAAATAATAATAGCAGCTTGTGAATCATTTATTTCTAAGAATATTTCATCACTAAGCGAATTTCTGGCATACTTTCTTGAATAATTGAATCATAATTTGATGATAGTTTCGCCTGCAAGCGAGCTAATTCTATGGCTAGATCTGTAGACCCTGTACTTTAGCTAAGATTCTGTTTAGGTTCCATCACGTGCTTCCTATCCCCCCGACTGCAATGCGTTTTGCTCTCTGCCTACGTGCCTGATAACGCGTTGCCATCGAAAAAAACGTAACGCAATGGAAGCCCGGAACACTGCGGGGTAGCCTACAATGTTTCCAAATTTTTGGAAAAAGGCAGAAGGCAGTGTGGGAACCGAGAATCATGAGGTTGTCATGCTGTAAACAATGAGAGCAAAGGGCCAGAGCGGCCTTCAGCTGGGCATTGCGGGAAACACCAATGGAAATTTTATGATGATGTGTTGAAGGTTTCCCCCCCCCCCCATACACACTGGTTTTTGTTGCTTTTCGCTCTCTCTCTCTCTCTGTCGTTTCTCGTTCTGGCCGTTCGTGGGGACCGACCTTGGCCCAGTTCCTTCCCTTGCCAAATGTTCCATCTGAACTTGAAAGTTGTTGTCCGTGGCGCAACGGGATGGGATGGGATGGAATGGGATCGGAGAAGGTTTCCCTTCTCGTCCCGACCACTGTCCATGAACCGGTTCAGGTGAATGGGCGTTAATGGGACAGTTGCCTCGGGGCATATCGATGCCTTCAGTTCATCTTCATCATCATCATCAAGCGCAAATGGGGGGGAATCAACAAACATCATCAATAAGTGGAAAATACGAGTGTATAAATGGCACAAACAGAAATAAATCTAGAATAAGCACCATCGTACCCGTCCCCCGTCCCATTGTGTGCAGAGTGAGAGAGTAGATAGACCCGTTTTTTGTATGCCGACATCGACGTAGATTCCGATTCCGATGTTGACGAGGTCGCTGGGGCCTCTGATTGGGGGCACGTGAAGTCAACGTGAACACCTCGGCCACGCCGAGAGCGGAGAGCGAACGAGCAATCAGGCAAAATAAAACTGCGTTATTCATAACACAGCGATTTTTGCTACGGCGAACATATCCCCCGGACAGCTGGTACGTCCGTCCGCTCGTGCCAGAGGCCATCCATTTTTGGAACCCAACCCTACTGGTGCGGGGCAGCAAGGGGGAGAAGACGACTGATAAGCACTGCCGTCTCATGATTTACCCCAGCTGGATGCCGCATGTCGGCCAATCTTATAGTCTGCCCGCTGGTCAGTCACAACATGAGCGAGAGGCGTGGCTCTTATCTCCCTCTTATCAGCCACTCTCCCAACCGCCCCCACCCAACGGCCGACCCCCGGCATGGCGTGGCGTCGCTTCCCATGCGCCGCCGTCAATGGCTCTTGGTTATCAATGCGGCGGTGCATGGGGGGGCTGGACCGGGCGTCCGGGTCCGTCTATGACTTTGGGAATGCAGGTGTTCAGCTCGTGTACGTCATTAAAGCCAGGGGGGGGGGGTAATCTTTGCCATGTCTCATCTTGGTAGTGGGTGGACATTTGTGAATGAATTCTCGGGTGTACACGTAGTTTTCCCTTTTAGCTGGGGTTATCTATAGAGATTTCTCATTCATTCGTGATTATAGCTTCCTGAGCGAGCTGTGACCTCGGATGACATTGTGGAGAGTCAGACTTTTGCCATGAGTCATAGTGATAAGGGAAGCGCATTAAGATTATTAAGATTAGGTACAGTTGCAACAAAACAAATCACACAAATAAGTTATCAATGGGGAGGCAGTGGGTAATCAATGTCAATGGGTGATTTATCACTTTTTAAATATGGATCCTTTATGTGGAATATGCAACTGATGAGCCAGTATCATTATAATAGTAAGAACAAAAGAGTACAGTTCCTTCAAAACATTAAAGGATTGAGGTAGAGGAAGTAAGCTTGTAAAAATAAATCTTCTTTATATTTTCAGAGCTATAGAAATACTTAGCTTTCCTATCTAGTTCAATTTCGCTATCCAGGATCAAACTTTGCAGCACTCCAGTAAGGTACAGCCTGCACAAAACATGACTATAACAATTTTCCTCTATCTTTTCATGTTATGGAATATCAGCAAAGTCAAACAACAATTGCCCGATAGCTTTATATACATCCAAATCTTTCCCCAAGTTATACTTTATTAAAAAAATATTATGCAATCTCCGAATGTAAATAAAAGTATCTATTTCCATCTCGCTCCCTTTATTTCTATATCTCTTTATACCCCCCATTTATTTATCGAACTCATTGACAGCCAATGGCTGCGTGCACACAAATCTGCAATTGGCGGCAAATCCGGGGCATGCTGTTTATCTAACGTACTCCCCAATGGTTGGCATGGTTGAGGCATGGGCATGGGCTGGTCTGCTCTGCTCTGCTCTGGTACCATGACGTAGCAAGACCTTGTTTATGGGGCGTTGGTTCTCGCTTGTTTTGGTTCCTTAGATTGAGGCGGAACGACCAGGGGCTACGATTGCGATTAATATATTGCCCTTGAGGAGTACGTAAACCCTATAAAGAGAGAGTGTTAGCCACTACGCAGCGTGTGACTGTGTCACAATGGAAACAGCCCAAGTGGGCAGCGCCTCGCGCTCTCTCTTTGATTCTTCCCCCTTGCTGGCTCTGGTTTCTTCCCTCATGCCTCTCTGCATATCATTCTCCATGTTTTTGTTGACATTGCGCCGCGCTGTTTGACTAAGTGGGCGCGTTTGTTGTACTTGATATTTGATGCGTGGGGGAAGAAAAGGAAAAGGGAAGAGGTGGAGCAAGACCTACAGTCGAGGGCAGTCGCTGTCTGGAGTGTTATCGCCAAGCGATTACAACGGAGTGACCATCGGCCACGCAATGTGTGAGTGCACTCACTCTACATTCTTGGCATTTCATCAAACATGCAGGACAGAAGGCTTAGGGACTGCCAACCGGTTTTTGGAATGTTGAAGTAGAGGCCTGGATCGGAGGATCATGTCTGGATTTAGGCAGTCATGGGTGCTAGTCCTGCAATCTTCACAGATTTTATACATGCATGACATGTAACATAGTGATTGCCAATCTGCTGTTGGATTTGGATTTTCTGGGCAGGAGTAGAGTGTAGAGCAGAGCATTAATGAAAGATTTTCTGCTCAGGACAAAGATCAATTTACGTCTATAATCTTAACATCTTTCACTTTTGCCACAGTCTCTACGTTCATTGCATTCCCTTATACATGCATGATGACAGCGCTGCCAATTTGCTTTCTGCTTTTGGTACGCTTTCTTGGAAACAACCACTCCCACCATCCCATACGCTGTCCATCCACCTTCGATCAGCTCGGTGTACATGACCGGGTGGCGTGCTCAATGATTTTCAGTATTTAGCACATTTTCTGCTGCCTCCTGCTCGGCGTCCGCTTCCACCGACGATTGTTTGCTTTTGCTCGATGTCTAATCGAAGCACGAGCGCACAACAAAAAATGTAGTATTGTTGTTGCTTTATTTATTTTTAGACACTCGCGACGCGTTTCAAATAATCAAGAGTCGAAAGGGGGGAACTCACCATATCGATGCTATGCATGAAGATATCGCAGCAGAAGGAGTGACCAAAACACCGAAATAATAATTAACATATTCCTGCAAATTATTGATCGAGTGTGCTGGGGCCATAAATCCAATGATTGGATACTCGAGATCCCGAGTTATCTGAGATCACACAAAACATTTTAAACGGGGCATGAATTATATTTAATTTGTATTATTTTTTATTTTGTTCCAGAGGGTTTTTGCACTTTAGCAAGGACAACGACGGAAGTGAACATCATCACATCAGTTTTTTGTGCATTGCATTTAAGGTCAACGCGCAAAAAATTCAGAAAACGTTGAACCAAGAAAATATAAAATATATAAAAAACATTTAGGAGCGTAGAAACGCATCGAAGTGAGGGGGCGAAGCAGCAGTGCGGCGTCAGTCAGTCATTGGAAGAGGATGAGTAAAAAAAAAATGTAAAGCAGGCCGGTCAGATCAGCAGAAACAATACAAAAAACGAGTAGAGAAACGACAGACTAGTCGTAACATACGACCATGGGAATACCCGTTAAAGGGGAATTTTAAATAAGCTTCGAGCTAAGGGTAGTGAAAAATATGGGAGTAATCGCTGGGAGAAGTCAATTTGCAGGGCTTGGAATGCTTAAATCTTTTGCTGGGAATTAAATTATCAAAATGAGGTTGGGTATATGGGTGGAAAATGTAAATAAAACTAAGTTTATTGAATTTCATTGCTTTATATTCACATTTGCGGAAACTACAGCTTTTATTCGTAGGTTTCTGTACAGTTGCGACTTTTGTCTAGTGATGACATTTCCGCTCTTGCTTCTTCCTTTGCTGTTTATCGATTAACTTGCACAAATTTCGATTAATCGCCTTCGATCTTACAGCTATTGTTTCATTTAATATCTAAATTAATTTCACATTCTTTTCGATAACTACAGCATACCCTTGAACCCCTCTGCATACCTCAGTGCAGCCTCAACTACAGAGTTCTCTCAACAATCGATGATCAACCATAAAAGCGAATCTTGTGGCGAGTTTGAACTTTGGAATGATGTCATTTGAGTCACTCTGCCGCTATCTCTTTTGCTCTTTGAATCACCTATCGCTTCATGCGTAAGGCGAATGATCGCACAATTCCCTCCTCCAACGACTCTGATTGATCGCTCTGTGCAGAAGTTTGAAGGTGAAGGCGAAGGTGACCCTGGCACACGTGAACCGCAAACTGCGCGCAAAGTTCGCACACCAAAAAAATACCATATACGCATACCAGTTTCAGTCTCTGTGTAAAGTACCGAAATCTCTGAGCCAATTTCCAATGGTACTTGAGCTCGTTGTAGCGGTTATCACCATACGACATCGACAAACAATTTCATCATCTTCCTCTTTTGTCTGGTCAACTTCTGGCGAAATGACTTTAAATAGACGCAGCGAATGGCCATTGGTCGCGAGATAAGCACAATGTGGGGGCAAATCAATGGAAAGTGGAGCGTCGTGGCAGGCCGGGGAAATCCCCGGGCAGTTCTTTGAAGTTGAAAGGTTAGAGGTTGGGAATTCCCTATCTCTGAAGCTGTACAACTTTAAAGTTTTTAAAGATAGAGATTTTCTAAGGAAGTGTTGAGATGGAGGAGAACAATGAGAATGAGAATTTCGATCCGAGGACATTCTTCTTGTGAGGATTATAACTTCTGATACTCTAACCAATATGAATGCCCGTTTGAACTTCGCGCTTAGATCATTTCGGATAATTGTCCAGTCTGGCAGCGCTGTGTCTAGTGATCGCTGTTATCGATAGACTGGCGGAGTTATCTGTTTACATTTTGCGCTTCCAATTGTTAACAAATAAGAAAAAGTGCTTAAAAATGGAGCAGCCCAACGAGGAGAAGTTTCTGCAGCGATTCTCTCAAATGTCATTTTCGCACAATGCGTTCATAGAGTTTATGAATAACCAGGAGGTGTTTATCATGGACGATGTGGTGATGACGGCCTTTCGCGATGCAATTCGGTCGCAGCGCAATGCTGAAATCTTCGCAGGTGCCACTGTCCTGGAGGTGGGCTGTGGCAGTGCGCTACTGTCCATGATGGTGGCCAAGCAGGGCGCTGCACGTGTGTTTGCTGTGGACTCTGGCGATGTGGCGCAGGTGGCACGCCAATTGGTGCGTCAGAACGGGCTGGACAGCGTCATTGAGGTGATTCAGGGCGACATTAAGGAGCTGCAGCTGCCACCTATTGATGTTATAGTGTCCAAGTGGATGGGGTGAGTGCGGGACTATGCCACACGCTTGGTTCTCCATGCTGATGATGTCTTTTACTCCCTTTTCAGCGCCTGTCTGGTGTACAACTCCGCCTTGGACCAAGTAATCTTTGCGCGCGACAAGTGGCTCAAGCCCAAGGGCTGCATCTTTCCCAACACGGCCCGCCTGTACCTCTCTGTGGCTGAGGACCGGGACGTGAAGCCGCCCAGGCACCGCTGGTCACGCTTTGCTGGCTTAAATCTTTCCCATGCGGCGAGCATTGTGCAGCGGCTACCAAAAGTAGGACGCGTGCTGCAGCGCCAGCTGATCTCGGAGCCGCAGCAGATCTGGCATATGGATGTGCGCACCATCAAGCGTGAGCAGCTGAGCTTCAGCGTGCCGTTTAAACTGCAGTTGCTGAGTCAGGAGATAATCGATTTGTTTGTCGTGCACTTTGACTTTGGCTTTCCGGACGGCCCCCCTGAGGAGCTTGTGTCCACGAATCCCTGTGCTCGCAGCACCCACTGGCAGCAGACACTCTTCCACATTGATCAGCTTGTGCCTATACACAGGGGCGATATAATTGCAGGCAGTTTTGCGGTGTCGCGTGCTGTCAATCATTTGGACTTTGACATTGATTGGAGCTGCCGCAATAAGCTGGTAAACATTAAGCGGCACAAGCAAATCTTTCGCATGGGTGGTGAAAGCAAGGAGAAGACGTAGAGCGAGCATGGAGCAAGGATGGAGAGTGAATGGGAACAAGGAGAAGTCATTGATTAAGAATGAGAGCTGCATGAGAAGCAGCGGAAGCCATAGAGCCAGAATGCAGACTGGATTGGGCACAAGGCCAAGCCACTGCTCAGATCTGAGCATGGCGCTGAATGAGGATTGAAAGTTTGCCCTGAACCAAGGGAAATTCTCTGTATAATTTTACATTTTAAGACATGTTTGAGACCGCATCTGTGTTTTTTTTTGTTAGTTAAAAAATTAACCCAAAATGCATGTAAATATAAGACAAGGCAACTGCAACATTTATGTTTGTTGAGAGAGAACCTCCACTGTATGCTCTCTGTTTACCCAGGGTCACTCGTCATTACGTGTTCGCCGCATTGGGACGAACCTACCGCAATGGCGACGGCAGCGGCCCCCAAGAGCCAAAAAAAGCCCAAGTACCAATTAGCAGGGGGCTAAACAGAGAGGTGAGAGATGGCGAGGGGGAGCGGTCAAGAAAGAGTGCGGGGGAGATGATGCTAAGAAAGAGAGCGGCCAGCTATTGCTGCTATAAATACACAAATGGACCGATGGATCATTGGTGTTGCAGGCGGGTGCATGAACAGCATGGACTTTGATCAACTGCAGCGCAGACAGGCAGCGACTTTGATTTTTGTGGGCGGTGGCACTCTGCCTGCGTCAGCGCCGGCGTCCAACGTTGTTTGCCATAACGGCACAAGAGATGCTTGTGGGCAAGTGCAGGCTCGCAGCCAGAAACAAAGAAATTTGTTTTTGTTAAAAATAAATGAATAATTTTATCGGCTTTTCTGCCGCTGCTTATGCGCCGGACTTGGCGAATTTCATCAGCTGTTTTAATTTATGCAAGGAGGCGACACCTTAAAAACAAAAGCATCTGAGATCAGCTGTCTGTGTGAGTGCATATGTGTGTGGATGGGAGAAAGGTATGCTGAAATGTGGAACCCAAGCTGTGGAGGGTATGGCTTGTCGGTGGATTTGAAGCTGCGGCTCGGAGTGGCTTCCTTCTTGGAACTCCTGCTCCCAATGGTCCCCATACTGTACCCTCTCTATTTCGTACGTACACACAAACACAGCAACACTTTGCCAACAAACAATAAAATTTTATGGAATCTCTGCACTCCCAACGCATCATCCAGAAGAGAGTTAACCTTCAGAAGAGAGTCTCTCTCCCGCGCGTACACACATAAAAGGTCGCCACGCCAGGGCTGCAGTCACGCAAGCACAGTGGATCGTGTGGATGCCATGTGTATGCCAAGTGGATCATTGCACCCAGCGCACCGCAAGGTAACTGCACCTTGGGTCAATGATATGCGGCGCTGCCACCCGCCGAAAAAAAATCCCTCAAAATATTCGGTTCAACTTTTTCGAGTGTGTGTTTTTTTTGCAGCGACGTCTGTCATTTCCATTTCCATTTCGAGTCACGGGCATGGCCTTGCCGGCGAGCAGTTGCTTGACCTGGAAGTTGCTGCTTACCCCCCGACAGCACCCACTCCCCGTCCTGTTTTTGTTATTGCCTCGTTTCGCCTTGCCTCCAGCGTGGAGTGTAATGCACTATGATTACAGAGGGAGGCCGATTCGGTCACACACAGATACACAGACAGCTACACAGCTACAGCTACAGCTACAGATATTTATCTTTATTTTGGGCAGCTTTTGTTTTCTAAAGTCAATGAAACACGCGAGTATCTAGAGTGGGTTATGACCCACGCAGCAGTAGGGTGTGGGATCTTGGTGTTAAGCGTGTGAAATGTGCAATTTTGGGGATCGTTGGGGAATATGGGAATGCTTGAAACATTTGTATGGTATTTATTTATTGTTTCGGGGCTAATGAGAGTTTACTGCAACTGCTCTTAGTTCAATTTTCAATCATCTTTATGCCATTTGCGACCCTTGAAAGCATCCTGCATATCTTAATACCACTTTCTATGCAGATCTTTCACTCAATTTAAAAGATAGCAGGCTTAAACTTGCCTCAGAGCCTTCTTTTGACTGTTTTTACTCTCTAAGTTAAAATCAGCTATTTCGCTTTACTATATCCCATAGCTGTCATAGGAAAGATCGTTTGAAAACTGAGTTTTTGTATGAAAAACTATCTTGTTTGTGCAGCTAAAGCAATCAAACGTTGTACAACTTGTTTGCATATGCCTTAACATAACTCAGCCAAAAATGGTCATAATCGGATGACTATATCATATGGCCGCCATACAAACTATGCAACAAAAAACCATTTTTTGTGGGTAAAACTTTTTTGTTTGTAAAGATAATGCGTGCAAACTGACACACTTGTATTTGAATATGTTTTTACGTGTCTCACAAAGATTTGATTAAAATCGGAGCACTAGAACATATAGCTGCCATAGGAAACTTTGATACCAAATCATAACTTTGTGAGAAAATTTCAATTAACACTAGAAAAAACTGAATTTTCTGGTCATTTCTTGACTAAATCCCGTACCCACCATAGGAACAATGATTTTTTTTTTGCGAGGGTATTAATCGAGAAACTACGCCCAAGGCAATCGCATGAATAACCTTGCTGTGTTGCTTTTTGTGTGTTGGTTTTAACCTGTTTTCAGTGATTCTTTTATTTATAGGTTTGTTGGGCGATTGCCGAAAATGCATTCAGCGGCACAGAGAGCGATGATCAGGGATTGCCGAAAAAAAAAAACGACAGGCAGAAGGCAGAAGGCATACGGCATCGAGTGTGGGGGTTTAACGAACGCAGCGAAGGTCAACGGTGCGTATACTTCATTAGCGATTAACGAAACGTTGAGGACACGGGCAGGGACAGACCACAAATGAACCCAAAGGGGGGCGGGGAAGGCTAATCGATTTGGCCATATGTTAGCGCGGATTATGCTAGCTCCGCTAACTGGTTTTTGCTGGTTTTTCTCTGCCAATATTTATGGCCCATGCATCCCATTTGCATAGCACATCCCCACCCAGTCCTTTGGCAGGACTTTCGAAGCGGCCAACAGGAAGCGTTTCATTTCCGTTGCTGTCGCAATTTTTAAAATCTATGAGCGTCCAATGCAAAGCAGTCGGTATAAAAAAGTTGCAAGTGCCATTAAAATGTGTACGTTCGGGCGAGCAATAGGTGCAAATTACAAAGACAAAAAGGTAAAAGCGACAGAAAAAATTGGACAGGGAGAGAAACCCGAAAAATGCGCGGAAGTGCAGCTAACATAATGGTTAGACAGGAAATGGAATTCTGTCAGCGTAAGAGCAAAAATACTTATTATTTATATACAATAAATAAATGTGAGAGTGCGCTCATACTAATGTCTGTTAAAGAAACATTTTGGTGGAGCAAATAGCATTGCAATTTGAATTCAGGCGCCCATTGACTAGCGCCCTCTATACGGCAGCCCAAAAGTATGCTTTCTTTTTGGCTCACCAGTGCCAGCTGTCTCAGCGAGCTGCCAACTTGTTAAATGCTCATTTAAGCGTTAGTGCTAAGCCAGCAGCGGTTGGAGCCAAAAAGTAATGTGCAGCAAGAAAAGCTGAAAATGACCCAATTAAAAAGAAGTTAAGCAATTAAAAGGTGTAGAAAGTGAACAGATATAAAGTCAGAGCGTGGATCCAGTATAAGTTCTAACTAATTTGAGTGTTTGACAATCAAAAAGTGAAAAAAACAGCTGTTGAAGAAAAGTTCGGGCCGCAAACAAAGCAAAGCGGGGCTAACACATTTTTCGGTAAAAAAAAACATTAAACAAATTGTCAACGAACAACAAAAGTGCCTCAATCGTTTCTTTCCGGCCTGCCGGCAGCTGTTAATTGTGACCAAAACAACAGTACATTGCAACACAGTCGGGTTGCCTGGCGTGCGAGCGAGACGGTGAGCGGTGTGTAGTCCGGTGCGGTGCCTTCCTTCCCGGGGGAAAACGTGCGTAAATGTTTCGGCGTTTTTGTTTTGATTCTTATCACGCCACGAAGCAGACGGCAAAGCATGCGAGGCAATGAAAAATAAAGTAAAAACAAAATGGAAATTCGAGCGGGAGAGACAAATGCGCGCGCAATCGGTTGCTCTCTTGCATGGCTCTCCTCTCTCTCTCTCTCTCTCTCACTGACGCGCGCTGTCTGTGGCCACCGGTTTTTCTGCTTTGTGCGAGCTTTCGTTGATTTTGGAGCGAAGCCCCAACGCATTTGGCGACGCCAACCTGCTTACAGTTTTAGTTGGGAGCTTGCACTGTTCGGACGTTGAAAAGCCCACAAGCCACGCCCCCACCGACCAGGCACTGGCAAAACACGCGACAAGCAGCGCAACAATTGCAAAACTACTGTAAAAACCCCGAGCATCATTCACAATAAGTTGTTGGGTGTTGATATTTGCGTTTCGTGTTCCGTTACGATCTTGCCGAATTCCATTACATTCCCTTTCCATTCCCTTGCGTTACGTTACGCGATCTGTGCGCGAGCCGCGCGTTTTTTGTCGCCCGCTAAACGCGTCGATCGTTAAAAATTCATTAGAGCTTATTAATCGCTCGTAGCTATAGAAATAATCGCAATCATTATAAATTATTGATACTTGCGAGTGCCCGTGCCCCCGAGCCCAACAAGTGTGTGAATTTTTTCCTCTCGCCTCTGTGAGTGTGTGCGTGTGTGTTCCGGTGTGTACATCCGATCGCCAATCGCCGACAACCGACCGCTGACCGCCGGTAAATGTCCACGGAAAAGGCAAACGAAACGGATCTGATGCAGACGTAGGTCGCAACGCTCCGCACGCCCGCCGTTGGACCCCCCGCCGCCGTACGCATACAATGTCACGACGCAAACAATCAAACCCGAAGCCGTTGAATAAAGGTAGGAACTAAATATTGCCCCAGTCTGCTCTGGCCAGTCTGCCCAATTCCCGCCGATGAGCGATGGGTTTGAGTTCTCCCACCCATGACCCATTCCAAAATGTTTTGCATGGTCAGCAGATCTGTTCTTTCTCATGTGTTCCCCCCGTCATGTGAACATGTGAAAGAACAAACAATGAGGGGGTGTGGTGGGGTGTGCAAAAGAGGGGGAAAGGTAAATTATGCCAAGACAAAGAGTGGACAGAAAGTTGAATATGCGAATGGGGAATGCTCTGCAATGTGAAGAAATTAAAAATAAATACAATCTTATTGGGAGATGTAAAGAGAGGAATAAGTTTCTTTTGCAATAGATAATTTGGTATTTAATTTAATTAAATTTTGCTTTTAGAGCACACTTGATCAAGGGCTTGCTGCCGAGTCAATGGACTCTTTATACATAAGTGCCCTACGATTACTTGGGTATAATCTCTAGAGAGTGAATGGTAAAACTATGCCACAAGCCAGCGACAAGAAAAAGCGCTGAAAAAAATTGAAATCAACGTTTTGTGTCTCAGTTTCTGTCTCTGTTGCTGTGTGTTTTCTGTTTTATTTAAATGAAATTTCTTTGTCAACCCGTTATCGATATCGATACTTGTCGTACGTGCTGCTCTGATGTACGGCCAGACAGACGGACGGACAGACGGACACACCTTATAGCGGGTCTTGGAAGAGATTTGGGGCTTGGGTTGTGTGGAGTGTGAAGAGTATTAACTAATTACATTTCGCTGTTTTGTTGTTTGGTTGTTTCTGTGTTTTTTTTTTGTTGCCATTTGATATTTATTTATGGCCCCGAACCGTTTGACACCCGATGAATGCATTTCGAAATCGAAATCGATAAAACGTGCCCCGGACCTGCGACACTGGACACCTCCAACCCTCTACCCACCCCGTCGCAAACTCAGCTCAGAGTTCACCTCTGGCCCCACACCCTCTTTCCGCTCTTTATCCATTTGCCATTTTGGACTCCTTATCGTTTGGCCGTTGCTGTTGCTGTTGCTGTTGCTGCCGCTTCAAGCACGTTTCTCGGCTCGCTGATTCTGATTCTGACTCTGCCCCTGCCAGTGCTCATGCCTCTCTGCCTTGGTGGCCCAACCCAAGCACAGCCCACAAATGATATCAGAACGAGAGAGTCTCATGAAAGTGGAACTTATACTTGAAAGTGTACAAGAACACAGCACCAGTGTAGCTTCAGCGCTAGTTTTGATACTCTATAGAAAACAGACGGAATATTGAAAGATTTTGGGTGTAGTTTCTTAGGAAATTCTCCACAAGAGCTGGAGAGTTACGATACAGATTAGCAGAGCTGCGATAATTCTGGAAATCTGTCAAGAAACTGGTCACAATCAAAGGATCCCTTGAGACTATATAAAGATGTAGATGGAAGAATGATTTTATAGTCAAGAATTATCTTTCAGAATGAACTTAATAGCCTTTTCCATGCCAAGTTTCTTCTAGTATTTTGTAGAAATTCCCTAGAATTGTGCTTGAAAATACATTTATCCATATTCCATCTTATTAATCCCCAAATTTCATCAACTCTCATGCCGCGCACTCTCTTTTTCATAGGGTATTGGGTACTGTACAGTTGATAACAAAAAAGAACTTCACGACTTGCGTTCCGATAAATTAGGGCATTTATCTGTGCAGCTGTTGACTGTTTTCTGTTGTTGCTTTTGGCTATTGTTGTTGTTGTTGCACCTGCACTATCAATGGGTTATCCCTGAGCCAACTATGCGGCTCCTATCACACACTCTACCTCCCTCCTGCTCTATTCTCTCCACCCAACTATTCTGCTTTGCATATTTATCTCTTGAACACTTTCCTCTTGCTTCTATCGCCTGTGCTGTGCTGCTTGTGTGTGCCCCCCGCGCATTTTTTTCTATAGCAAAAAGTGGGAGTGGAAGGGAGGGGGTAGCTGGAACTCAAAGCGCAACTCGATAAACTTTTATCACAATTGCAAATAACAACAAAAACAACCACTACAGAAACAACACCAAATAGTCAGCTTTTGTTGAGGGCTTTTCGTAGTTGCTTTTACATAAGCTTCAATAACTGACATTTCCATCGGAATGCCCGGATAGTAGTCGCAGCAGCAGCAGTCGGAGTCGTTATCGTAGTACCTCCCGCTTTTTGGTATCGCGATGACAACTAAAAAGCGAACGCCTTTGAGGGCAGGAAGATGGATGCAGGAAGAGGATTTTAGATGCAATTTTAGATGTTTAATATAGAATTCAATTGTAAGACGCTTGTAAGTAAGACCCTAACGAAGAGAATGAGATTGTAATTTGAATGAGAGAGTGGGCTCTCCACCCAAAAAGTAATCAAGGCATTATCATATGAACATGTTTAAATAAATCATATGGATCTTGGGTGGTGTTTTGATAATTATTTATGTATATTTTCAAATATAGAGCTGAGAACCATAATCCGAAGTCTTGAAGTTCTTAAATTCTTTTCAAAATTGCACACAAAAACTCAGATAAAATGTGTAGAAAAAGTAGAATTAAAGGAAAATTAAGTATTTCTTTCAGAAAGGTCTCACGAGAGGCTAAATGCAAAAGCGTTCCAATTTATGCTTTTTGCTTTTGCTTATGCTAAACTATGAAAATTAATTGAATTACTCTGTACTTATTATACACAGCAATGATAGCTATAAACAAAACTGATAATGAGTATTGCTTAAAGATTTCTCAGTAAATTTGATATTATCTGAATGTATTTCTGTACCTTTTGGTCACGTACAATTAATAGGAATCCGTGCAGCGGCCTACTTGCTGATACTTGTTGAATAAATTGGCTATCAACTGAATGAATAATTTCAGCAGCAGCAGCAAAAAACATCAGTAAAAAACAACATTTCATAAGAAAATAGGTTTATCTTTGTGGATAATGATATTAATGATGATGATATTGTGGCATTGAGTCATTTTATATTATAAATTTAATGCATAAAAAACAACAAAATCATCTATAGAAATTTTTAAATATATCTGAAAATGTTGAAGTGGTTTTTCTGTATTTTATTCTTGGGTTTGTATTCATTGAAATTCAATTAAAATATTTTGCACTGCGCTTTGCTGCATCTTTCTGCCATATCTTTCACCTGCCCCTTGGCCATCTATCTCACTCCACTTCTTAGACCCTTGGGGAGTGCACTTGCCCCCACAGTCCACACATAAATAAACACTTTGTTTTGTTTCAGTTTGTTTATTTTTTTATACATTTTTAATTACGCTTATCACTAATTTTATGTTAATTGCCAGCTGTTGCCAGGTTGTGCTCCAAGCAGCAGCCACCCGTCATGCGGGTGACAATTTTGGCCAGCAAAGTCCACAAGGCGGCGGCGTCTCGAAGCCGCTTGGGGGTTTATTCTGTGTTGGAGCTGGGGGCACTGGGGCCTCCCTCTCTCGGTCTCATATCTGGAATCGGCAACGGGTACGTGTCATGAGGTTTGGATGAGGTTCGCTTTGGCTTCGCTTTGCAGATAAGAGAAGTGGCTCTAGTGGCTCTGGTGGCTCTGTGGCTCTAACTGCGTATTCCAATTGCAGTTTGCAGTTTGCTGCAGAATGATAAAAGCCACGGGGGCTGCCTGGCTCCTCTGCTCTCAGTTTTGCTGCAAGCCAAAGCCAAGGTCTTCCCCTCGGTCTCTCCCTTTTTGATTTCCACTCTCTGCGGCAGTGGCTCTGCTGTCCATTTCAATTGGCAAAGATAATCTCGAGCTTTGGCCATTTTGACATTGTATTTTAATAATTGCGATAAGCTTTTTCCACTCTCACTCTGCTACCCCCCTCTGTGACTGTCCCTCTCTTGTTACTCTCTTTGTTTCTGCTTCTGTTTTGTTGATTTGCTTTGGTGCATTGAAATCGCGTACCAGGAAATATCAGCAGATAAAAAACACCAACACCAACAACAAGTACATCACAAAACAACATTAAAAAAAACAAGAACAACAATAAATAATTAAATAAAAGCTGTGTTTTGGTCTGACGACGCGTGTGATACCCTCGCTAAACGCTCGTTTCCTGTAGGAAAATGCCCTAGCCCCCAGATATTCATACAAATTTTGATAAGCTTTGAAAAAATAACACTTGGAAATAATGTTGGGTTGAGTATGGAGCGGATTACTTCACAAAAGTGGATTGGAGATATGTACAAATGTTTTATGGAATATTTTGGTATTTATTTTTTATTTCTTAAGCCAGTGTAGGCCACCAAGAGTAGCTCTTTAATATCATATCATGACACAATATATATGGAAAACGAGAAGGGACGTGTGAGACGCTTCTTACGCGTCACAACTTTTATACCCGTCACTCAGGACTACATCTAGATGTAGAAGACATCGCCATCCACTAGATATCGTTCACATTACAGAAGACGTAGTAAAAGCCTACCAAATAAAATGCATCAAACAAATTGGATCAGTTAATATTTTCCAATTTATGAGATATTTAAAACAGCAATAAAATTGGTACATTCTTGGACCGATAGGTTTCACAGCAAATTTTTCAAAAGTGGCGCCATCTATGAAAATTTCTTGTACGCAACTTTGATGGTCCAATGGTCTGCACATTCTGTGCAATAATGACCGATAGGTTTCACAGCAAATTTTTCGAAAGTGGCGCCATCTAGCGTTAAAAACCGAGTCTTGGTTAAAAGTCGGGGGAGGGCAGTGGCAGGGGCCGAGTGAAGCAGAAGCAGAGTGTGAATGAGTGAATGTAAAAAGAGCAACAAAAGCTGCGGGACAGGGTGGGTTTAGCCACTGGAAATTAATTTCCCCATTGTGGCTATAATAATGATCCGATCGGATCCCAATTTGGTGATCTGATAGATATAGCAATTTCCTACGGAATGGCGTTTTTAGTTTTCTTTTATCTTCAAAACTGTAGATTTGGGAGGTTTTCGCTCTTTTGCGGGGGCGGAAGGGGGCGTGGCTCATTTTTGAAATACACTGGTTTCAGTGTGAGCATACAGCAGTCCGGAGCTAAAATTTGGTGGCTCTAGCTCTTATAGTCTCTGAGAACTAGCCGACAAACAAGACGGACAGACGGACAGACGGACGGACGGACAGATGGACAGACAGACATGGCTCTATCGACTCGGCTATTGATGCTGATCAAGAATGTATATACTATATGGGGTCGGAAACGCTTCCTTCTGTGAGTTACATACAACCGTTATTCGCACAAATACAATATACCCTATTTACTCTTTGAGTACCGGGTATAATTATATGGAAAATTGGTTAAGACCTGCAGAAAAACCGATGATCAGAAATAACAAAATATGGCTATGGCTGTAGTATAACTTTAACGTGGTACTCGACATAAAGTGGAAGCTTCAGGGGCGCTGATCCCACGCAGAAATCCCGATCAATGGATCGAAGAGCACTGCTTAATGTCCTTCTTTGTTATTTTTACACTTCATAGCTAGATTCATCTTGCATATATTCCCTTTTTCTCTTTGTTTAATCCCCAATCTTCTCATCAAAATAATATTATATTATTAACAAGCATTACAAATTACATTATGTTTTTATTTCTTTTTTTTTTCATTTGTACTTGTCCTTTTTTTGTTGATTCTGCTTTTGTTGTTGCTTTTTGCTTTTGTATTTATTATCGTTGTTTTTGGCCAGCAGAACATTTGCATATCAAGTGGCAAACGATTGTTATGTAGGGAAGTAGGAAGGGAAAAGCGATAGGCGGGAGATAAAACTTAGTCAGCGAACAAAACTCTTGATTCTTGATATATTTATTGCAGTTTGCAATTTTATACGAGCGTGTACTGCCTTTTGTTTCGTTTTCTTATCGGCTGAAAATAAAGAACCTCACAAAATAAAATATATTTAAAAATAAAAGGGAAATACGCGTGCATGATCGTCAGGAGTGGGAACTTTTAGGAATATTTCAGGGGTTTAGGGTACTTACGATCATTAATGTTTGATTTTGCAAGAGCTTGTTGGCCATGGGACACTTCAGACTAGTCTGTCTCTGTCTCCATTCATCGTTCATCAGTAAGAAATTACACTTCGTCTGAGATTTTCTCTGAGATGAGCCATGCCGAGGTTCCTTATAAGATTTATTATTAGATCAAAAGTCATGAAGCCTGTGCCATGAGTAAGCTTCCTCCTCAAAGTCCTCCATTGAAGTTGCCTCAAGTAAAGCCAAGTAAAGATCTTAAGGTTAAAGTTCCTTAAAGAGCAAAGATAAGATCTTTTTGCTGTTGCTGCTGCTGTTCCCATCGGCTTCTATCAATCTTCTATGCTCAATCTAAGCCCAATCTCTGGTCTCGGCTGATCTCTCGCGCTCTGTCTTAATATTTTTCAAGGTCTGCACTTTGACAGGCAATGGCCACCAGCAGATAATCAGCAAAAAGACAGCAAGACTTTAACTTACATATAGAAAATACATAAATACATATGTACATACATATATGTATGTATGTATGTGTGTATGTATGTATATGTATATGCTTGAATGATTTGCGGGGTCTAATGCCCCAAAGGGGCATTGGGGGCATCCCAGGGCTTAATCAGAGATTGCAGATGCAGAAGCGACAACAGGCGACGACGCAGGCAGCCACAGCCACAGCCACAGCCACATACAACGAAGAGCCACAACACAGAGAGAGGAGGCACAAGGCATCGATGGATCGCTTGGGATGGATGGATGTGGTCAGAGTCAGAGAGTGGCCCAAGTTCTGTTGGTCAATTAAACGAATGCTGGATGGGAAGCCACTGATCGCTGGGAATAGATAATAGAAACCATGGCATGAACTTTATTTCGAGATAAGCGAACCACTCCTCTCAGTCTTCCTCCTCGATTGATAATGAATTTGAGCAGCAAAAGGAAGAGCGAAGAGCGAAGAGCGAGAGAGAGAACCGAGGAGAGAAACTAATTAAGTGGGTGGAAGCAATGCAGAGAGAGAAGAACTCTTGGCCTCTTGCTTCGCTGATGATTATCGCCGCCAGCGTTTACCCTTTTTTTTTTTTAAAAAAATTGAAAATCAACAGAACAAATCTCAAGTAGAAATCTAACTAAGGAATTGAACCACTGCTTCGCTCTCGCTGTAGTGCCGATAAGGATAACGAATATCATTATCGGCTGACTGGCAGAGTCTCCTCAATGGAAGAGCGTCGGGAGGTAGCACCACTCGAAATTGGAAACCCGCCAGATGCCCGTCCAACGATAAGGTGTCTGTAAAATTTGAAAACTGAGATTTCTGCCACCGATACAGCACCTAGACCCGAGGTAATCTATCTCTTACTTAGGCTGCCCAGCCCAGCGGTCTCTATCATTGGATCGCCGCCTGAATGCCGCACTTTGATAAGCAACTCCCGTCGGTTTCCCCGGTTTCTTTTTTGTATATTTAGCAGAAAATCAGTTCTAGTTCTTATAGTGCCCCCGAGCCGATGGCTGTCAGGCTTTGCGTTCCGTTCCGTTTCTTTCTTTTTTTTTTTTTGGAGGCGCTGACAGAGATTTATGGCATTCAAAGTGTTTATTTTGTTTGGTGCGGGGTGGGCGGTGGCGGCGGCGGCGGACAATCAATCGGCACCCGGCGACAGCCAAGCGATCCGAATGGAACCTGATATCTGATGCAAAGTGCGGAATGGAAATTAATTAGACCCCAACAAATCCAGGGCTCAACTTTTTACAGATTGATCAGACCGATAAATACCCTCTATAATCATCTCAACTCTCCTCATAGTTAGCTTTTTGTTGGCATCTATCATTTGTTTTTTGTATCTGCGGCGTATCCATCCGACAAACCACATCAGCATTGACATTTTTATCTTTAGCTGAAAATCTTTTCAAATTGTTATAAACGAAAAAACAAAAAAACAGACACAAAATTGTTGCTACAATTTTATTGTTTTTGTTGTTCATTCTCTGTGTCTCTCAGTTTATTTTGGAGGCAAAGCGCGACAATCTAGCCATCAGATCAGCTGATAAAAAACAAGCGACGAGCGAGACGGACCAGAGCAGAGCAGAGCAGAGACCAGAGCCCAGAGCCCCACCGTAGCATTGTACAAATCATACAACAAACATCCCACAGATATACAGATACACAGCCACAGATACAGCCAACAACAACTGACAATCGACAGCTGTTTCAAGCGATTTTTAGTTGGATTTTTTAGTTCGTTTTTTTTTTGTAGGGAATGTTTTTGGAAATGACTACAAACCGTTATCGCTCTTTGGGCATCAAATTTCAAACTTCAAAACCGATTGCAGGCCACGATTAAAATACTCAAATAAAACCAGATCCCTCCAAAAAGACTGTGGGGGACCAAGGGGGGGTTATTGAGCGTGTGACATGGGTGGGGTTTCGGGCCTGGCTGGCACCACTATCGCAGGTGATTCGTCAACTGCTGGCATGGAAATCGAAATCGTCTAATCAAGATCTGAAAATGCCTTTCTTTGGAGTCAGACTCAGGCTGTGTATAAAGTAAGGAAAGAGACATGAACAAATACTCTATAGAATTATTTTTTGCACTTAACCTTTAAAAAATGTATATAAATTGACCGATTTTTAGATCATTTTAATAGCTAACATTTTGATAGCCTTCATTCGCCTCCGAGCTTTTATTATTTACAGATCTGAAAGATCATTTATTAAATATTATTAGTGAAGAAGATATTATGATATTTCCTTATAGCATATAAAAATCTTCAACAATTTTTAAAGATTTACATTTATATCTTTTTGATTTATTATATAAATTCGTTTATTTTTTTCCCTCAAAATGTCCCTTCATAAATAATTCTCTTTCTAACATTAGTGAGTGATTGACAGAGTGACTCACTTCCCCTAGCTTTTTTAGAGCTTCCTTGTGATGTGCTGTGATGACTGATTTGAATTTCTAAAAAAGAGAACGAATTAGCCTTATCAGACATTGGGCTCAATTTCATTCATTTCGAGAACTGACTCATTTCGATAGCTTTAATAATGTTGATAAATTTAGCAAAACAAAATGGGAATAAAAAATAAAAAATTATAATTTAATTTAATTAAAAAAATTTTTTAAATTAATTAAATTAATAACAATTCAGAGTAAATGAAGGCTTAATTCTATGGGAACCTTTGGCAGACTATCTGCCAGTTAATAGGTTTTGCTCCTCATAAATGCGCTTTTAAAACAATTTCCCCTAGTCTACGTATCATCTCTCCTCCCTTTATAAACCCTTTGAAAGGGATAATGTGGACTCAGCTCCCTCCCACTAACCCCTTCACATATCTATTTCTTATTTCCTAGACGATTGCTGCTTGGAATTTCTGTTTGCCTTTTACTGGGGCTAAGAGTTTTGCCTATTTCGCCTCATCAATCAATTATTAATTACAGAATGTACAGAGCAGCAGAGAATGTGCCACAAGCTGCAAGCTATCTATGCTCCGCTCGAAGCCCCTTCTCTCTGCCATAGAAACTGGTGATAAATTGATTAAGTTTACATGTCCATGAAGGAGGGAGATAGAGCGGAAGACAGGCAGACGGAGAGACAGGGAGTGACATCTACACTTGAGCTGCCATCGAAATCGAATCGGAATCGTATCGAAAATCGGGCACATACACACACAAATACAGAGAGGCAGCGAGACACACAGATACACAGCTACACAGCTACACAGAAATATTTCGAAAATGAAAATTTAAGTGCTGCGATTAATTTGGCTGGTGGCTTATCAGAGGCACAGAGAGAGACAGGGACGCCTGAGAAACCTGAAAACCTAAAACAAGTGCAATTAAAAGATTTTTTAAGCAAACATTTGTCATTAGAGATAAGCGGCAGAGAGAAGGGAATAAACGGGCGGGGAATTGGAGCCTATTGCTACCTACGCATAAACCCAAATTAGGATGTCTTCATGGCAGGGAATCATTTGGGAGCTAATAGCCAAGAGATACCGATAAAAAAGGGAGACCAAAAAGCAAACTAATTAGCCGATAAAACAATGTCTCTCTGTCTGTCTCCACCTGCTGCCAATTGGCCCGTCTTATGGAGGCATGTACCAGCACCCCAGGCCGGAGTATTCTATCTCTATTTACCCACGACAATCAAATGGCATCGATGGAATCGCATATGGAATGGTTTGCTCGGCCCCAAAAAAGGGCAGCGCAACGCAATGTGCCACAAAACAGAGCGAACGGTCGCCGGCAATCGATTAAAAATCCATAAAAATATATTTCTAGATTTTATTTACTGATCGAAATGAAGGCAACTCCCGCAATGTCTGTGTAATTAAGTTCCAGAGGGTGGCAGGGAGAGAGAGAGAGAGAGGGTCAAATGGAGGGCAATATGAAATCTATTTATGCCATTAGCTTTGCGCCGATCCCAAAATGCGATACGTTGAGCATTTTTCGGTGGCGGGGGGAGGGAGTAGCTCCTTTATGGCAGTTCTCTTGCCCTGTTCTTGCTTTCATTTTGTTGTGGTTTATCTCTTTGTTGTTGTTGTTGTCTTTTGATGTCCAACCCAACAAACCAAGCAGAACTCTCAGAATCAATGCTAGTGTTGGGTAATGCTATATTTATAAACCCGTTTATTTTTATTCCTCGTTTAGCATGAAATTATGTCTGTCTCGCGATGTTATGTAACTGCGACGCAATTTCATTTGCATCCAGCATACGAAACTCGGGATGGGCCTTGCTCACGACGCCCACTTCCAGGTGCAGTGGCTCGAACTCAATGTCCATGGCCGTGCTCAGGCAGTCGATGGCCAGCTGCAGGGACTTCTCCTCCGACATATGGGTCTGTAAGTGCTTCTCCAAATAAGCTTCGGCCTTGTCGGCGTTAGGCCCCAAGGCGCATCCCTTGTAGCTGTTGTACTCGCCTGTGGGTTCTGTCATGTGCACGGTGGGGCCTCCCTCCTCGTCGTAGTCAATCAAAATCATGCTGCAGCCGAGCGAACGTATTTCGGAATGCATCGAGTAGATCTGATTCATGTCTGCAAGGCGTTCGCACAGCGCCCTTGCCGACATATCGTAGCCAAAGGTATACCGGAATTTCGAGGCCTCATTAATGGCCCAACGCTGCTGGTAGCGGGCATCGGCGATGCGACCGGTCGCACAGCAGCCAACCTTTGGGGTGGTGGCAAACAAATACTTCAACGACTGCGGCACGATGGTCTTGTCCCCAATCCGTTTCTGTGTGGCCACAACTGCCGTGTGTATAGTTTTCAGCGCCACTGTGGTGTTCTCCGTGGCAACGGCCATCTTGGCATAATCAATCTGATGCAAGTCCCCCGATGGCGAAAATATTTTGATCTGCTGATCCAGCCCTGCTGTTAATCTCTGCATTTTCTGAAGCTCAAATTAATAGCAAACTTCTTCAAATGATGGTGCACTTTATTCAGCGTATGTTCAACTCTCTTGCATGGAACTGTTCTATTGCTGTTTCTGTCCTTTATGTCAAGGTGTTAACTAAAACTATGCATACTACGTTTTAGCACAATTCATATTCGACAATACAAATACGATTACGTATGAGTATCTATATCAAAGATTAAAAACAAATCACTCTTGTTGCAACAGCAGGAGAAGAAGATTGAAAGAATTTGAAAATTTGATTCTTGTCTACAAATTTGTGGCTAAAAATATGACGCATCGACAAAGGAATCACGTCATCAGCAGAAAGTCAAAACAGATAGATATAAAAAAGATATACGAGACGATTTCGACTGAAGGAATACCCGTTTAATAGGATTTATTGTGATCTAAGAACTTTGTTTAATAACTTCTCGAAACGAGCGAAAGATGCATCAAAATTGTAACAGGAAATTAATACAGACTTTTCTGTAAAATGTTTTGCGATTTGCTGGCATTTAAGAAAATTTCTCTTGATCATAAGAAGATTTAGTAGATCTAGAAAAAGTCAGACTAGCCCGTTCGAAAACTCTTTTGATTTCTGACCTTCCCCTACCTTGACAAGAGCACAACATACCCACCATAAATCATCAATTACCAGGGTACACAAAATCTCATTAGCTCGAATTTTTGGCATTATGTTTTTGTTGCTCAGATATCACCTGATGTCTGTCTGATGAGTGGATGGATTTCTACACCAATCATGTGATATTTTGGCGCCTCAATTCAATGGAAAAACCCAAAGGTTCCAGCCGGAATCCATAACAGTTTCCGTTCAATGTTCGAGATCTGGATGCCATCGGTTTCTGACTCTGACGCTGGCTGTGTATTATCCTTAGTTTTGGGATGAGTGGGTCTTGGAGCACTTTAAGCCTAATCATTTCAATGGCCCACAACTTGCCTTCACAGCCGCAGAGGGCTGATTGCACGCTGCAGATGGAGATGGAGCTGTTGTGGCGTTCGGCATCGGAGTTTCAGGACGGGAGAGGAGACATTTGCTGGTGCCGCCGCCGCCGCCGACAGTCTTATCTAAATGCCAGCCTTACAGTCTCGTCTTCCATTATGATACAGAGATACGCACACGTGGACATCAGCAAGAGACACAGAGAGACAGTAAGATAGAGAGAAAGGAAGCAGGGAAAAAGAGAGGTATGCAGAGAGATGAAGAGCGCGCGCAAAAATAAATATCTTCAAGAGCTATCGAAACGCGTCGCCAATGTGGAGCCAATTGGGAAATCGAAAAGGTACTGAGAGGGAGAGAAAGAAAGGCTTGGACTCATACCAAAGGGAATGAGAATGCCAGCGAGTGGAGGCGAAGTTGGAATGCTCTAAAAAGAAAGAGAAAACTGGATCTGGTGAAAAGAACGGGCAGAATTTTAATAAATAGCAAAGATAGTTTGGGGTGGGATGGTAAACTGTTAGGTGATTCCAGGAGGATGCAGATTTCTGTGTAAGATAAAGCGAGGTGCACTGCCGCATTACGAGTTACACGAACGATGTCCTCAAGAGAATAGATAATTTGAAGGATGCCAGTTATTATAAGGAACATAAATATAAGGGGATATCTCATAAAATTAATATTATTTCCAAATTACTCCAGCTGGTTCCTTCATCTCTGATATTTGTTATGAAATTCCATCTACAATTTCCACTTTTCCACATAACCTGCCAACCTCCTGCCTTAACCCACATACTCCAATAAAAAGTCCACACTTTCAGGGCATTCGTTGAGCAGAAGTGTTGAGGAAGCATAATTTACATGGCAACAGGCGCCATTAGGAGGAGGCTGCTTGCTCCTCTGTGCTGTTCGAGTGCCCTGCTGCTGAGCCTTGACTTTGCGGCAGCAACATCCAAACGGGTTTCCATGCGTGGCAAGGAAAACACGAGCTACCTGTTGCACTGTGGACAACACCCCCCCCCCCCCCCACACAACTCTGCCGCAGACGCAGGGGCTTGGCGCTGATGGATGCGTGTTTGTTTACAGCTTTGCTGTTTGTTCAGTTTAGCGTAATTGCCGCCGTCTCTCCGCTCGATGAAGTTGCAGGTGTGTGTGTGTGTGTGTGTGTGTGACGGAGAGGTGTAAAGGGTGGTGGGGGGGTTAAATGAATGTTAACAACGTGTTCTGCCTGCTCTGCTCTCTCGGTGTCTCTGTCTCTCATTCGTTGGCTGTCCTGCGGACCATTAAAACATTTTAATTATGGGACCCACAAAATGTATTTCTTCTTCTGTCGCTTATCCTGCTTCTGCTTGCTCGCTCTCTGTGTTTCTGTTTGTGTTTTGTGTCGCTGTTTTTTCTTTCCTTTTTCTGCAGCGAGGTGTCTGCAGGCTATAATAACTCAAGGTGAGGTGTGGTCTTTGAGGAATAAATACTTAATGCTTAATATTCACACCCCTAACAAAATCTGATACATAAAATAAGTTTAAAATAGGCACCCTCCTCTCTCGTTTTGCCTTACCCTAACTTATTATACCCTACTTCGCCGCCTCTTACTCTCCTAAATGGCATTTAGATAAGGTCCTCCCGCCGCCTGCCGCTCTCACTCCCTTTGCCTTTCGCTGCTGCTGCTGCTGCTGCTGGATTGTCCATCGATTTATGAGAATGTTGATAGCAAACTCAAACGCCGTCTCTGTCTCTATCTCTGCCCCTCTCCATCCTATTCTTTGCCCTAGCTGGCAAATCTTGCTCATCATTCTCTGTCTTCTCCTTCTCCTCCTCCTCCTCCTCTTTTACTGCTGCTTCTTCCTGCTGCCTGTCATTGTGCGTCATTTATTGAGAAACTGATAAGACCATCGACCACTAGCTAGCTGCTACTCCATCCTCCCTTCCTTTTTTTTTCGCTTGGGCAAAATATGAATTTGATTTGAAAAGAAATTAAGAAAACAAAATAGAGAAGATGAATAAAGACATTTTGTCGCCGACATTGAATGAACCCAAAATATTAGTGCCTGTTCGCTCTAACACTCAATAACTGTGCATTTGTGGTGCGCTTTCCTTTTCTCACCCGCACTAATTGCTGTGGAGTACGTACCCTAGATTCTAACAAGAGCAGGAGAGTCCATTGATTTTGAAGAAATCTGCGGCTAACAAATATTTAAAGGGAATCAATGCCTTACAAATGCTCAGTACCATGATTCTGATTTAATATTTTAAACAATATTTTTACATACCAAAAATCCTCGACTAGCTTCCTTTCGGTACAGATCGGTACCTTCCTCTCATGTAGAGGGTATCTGTGATGCGCCTTCACCCCCTCTTTATTGTTTCCCCTCTCGTGTGAGCATTCATCTCCTCCACAGCTCGGTCTCCATTTACCCGCTTATCGTGGCCATCGAAGCTAGCATCTAGACAAGAGCCCCACTACCATTGCCATCTCTCTCTCTCGCACTCTGTGGCTTTGCTCTCTCAGATATGAAGCTGCTGTCGTGGAGGGCCATCCATCCATCTCGCTTGTCCTCCCACCAGCCAACCCCACCCCCATCTCTCTTCCCTTTGCACTCAGCATTTGAGTTTCGATTTCGGTTTCTTAATTATGTTTGCCCAGCGACTGCTCTGCTCTCCGCTGCTCTGTTTTCGGGAGCATCCGTTTGTAGATCTCCACGAGAGATAAGACAATTTATGATTTACGTTGAACATTGCGATGGAATGGAATGGAATTTGATTTTTGTGATTTTCGGTTACGGTTTTTCGTACGCTCTCTTGAGTTTCGCTTTTGGGTTTGCCTTTGCTTTTGCCTTTGGCTTTGAGTGTGCTTCTGCCTTTGCCATTTATTGAGAGCATCAATAGCTTTACAGTTAATTCTTGTATTGCCTGTCATTATGCATATGCGCTTTGCTTTTGCTTTCGTTTTCATACTTTTAGGTTGTTGTCAAGCTCTCTTTTGCTTACTCTGCCTCCCGCTCTCCCCTTGTGTGTGTTTTGTTGTTTTTTTTTTTGGGCAGATTGAGGTCAGCGATAAGGCCGCGGGACTCAAAGTCAAAAGGCATTTTGTCCGATTACTCCTCTGACGCGACTCTGTTCGTCGCAAGATTGGGAGAGTCGCCGCCTCGCGACTGGCGACCACACAAAGCCCAAAGCTCCAGCGGGCACCAGCCCGCATTCTCAGTCTCCTCCTCTAGCCTAGCGGGGGGGACAGGTGGGACATACAAACATATCTCTCTCGCTCCATTCCGTTCTTATAATTATTTTATAAGTGCAGCGACATCGGCTTATCCAGTGAGCAGAGACCAGAGTAGAGGCCAGACCCCATGATTCACTTGGCGTCACTTGGAGTCTCTCAGAGTGGACGACTCCACTCTTCCATGGCCGATAACTCCATGTAGATTAGCCCTGGCTCTGAGTGCAGCACAGAACAGGGAGACGACGGCGACGGCAACGATAACAACACTCCACGTTCCACGTTCCATGGTGGGGCCAGAGAACCCACCAATGCCCGTATCCGTACCACAGGTCGTCGCTGTGGTCATAATGTGAGGCAGAAAAAAGGTTTTTGAGTTGCATATCTTGAAAATTGTTATCCCAAATGCTGGCCAAGAGAGACAGAGAGAGAGAGAGAGAGTGGCCTGATGGGACACCCCGCATGTCTGCTACATGGGCCTCCTCCATTTCCCCCATTCCTGCCGTCGTTTTGTTGCTTTTTCTGCCATATCTAAGCGACTACGAAAGCCTGACTCATCAAAACTGTCAATTGGGTGCTGGGAGTGTATTAAGAAGTTTTTAGCAATTTTTTGTTCATTTATAGATATTTTCGGAAGGTGTATTTCATTTGGAATGGAAATTATATGGTATAAAAACATAATTTTAAAATTTTCTTAGCGATTGAGATTTTTCAGCGATAAATCAAGTCTTAAAAGGATCAGATCCCGTATTCAAACATGAGATCTTTCCTTTATTTATGGGTTTTCTTAAGGCTTATCCATAAGGAAGCCCCGTTCCTTATCTATTCTATCCAGAATTCTAGGAATTTGCCAACTTTTTGTATATTTTCTTTTCCTTCTCTTCGATTTTTAAATATTATTATTCGCATTATTGATGTGGCACCCGTCTTTCCTGTATTTATAAGCTTTGTGGTTGTTGTCCATTCAATTGTTGTTGTTGTGACCACAAAAGGATCGTAACAAATCTCAAAAAATTGATAAACGTTTAGGTGCTCGCTGCTCGCTGCTCACTCTCATTTTTGCAGCTCTCCAGGAGGGTGGAGAGGTTGCATTTTGCGATGGCCATCGTCCACTTTTGACTGCCTCCCTCTGTGAGGCATGCCCCGAGAGAGTGTTTGCTCTGAGTCGCTGATCTGAGACTCGGATGTGTGGGCGTTCGTGTGAAACTAATGTCGCACTTGGGCCCACATTCCCATCGCCATGCCATTTAAAAACAAACAAGGCAATGCAATGACATGGCCACAGTGGGACGGAGGCTATATTTAATGGGATCCAGAAAGATATGATGTGATATACTCCTAATAATGTGCTATGGAAGTTTTGGGTACAAGTTTCAGGGATTAATGTTGTTTTCACTAGAGTTATATCATACCTGAGGCAAACTATGATTTTCTTAGGTAAAGAGCTGAAGAAAGGGAACTGAAAGCTGAACGATGATCCATGGAAGTGAAAGCCATTTGGTTTGTTTCACAGTTTATTATACATTTAATTCCTTCTTTAGATCTTGCAGTTATTTTCTTTTTACTCAATTAATTCATTGGGTTATCCACATTTTATAATTTGGCTTCAGATATATTCCCTTTAATATTATCAAATGATTCCTTTGTAGATCCTTTCTATACTCACACATATTTTGCACCACTGTTGTGTATATATTTTCCTTAAGTTCATTTTTGGAGTGGGACTGTTGGACTGTTCGACCGCTGATAGGTTTGTGTAGATCGTGTTGAACGCAGCTTGTTTAGCATGCCAATTAGGCTCCTCTCCGAATGCTCCGCCTGGGAATCGACTGTGCTCCACCTTCGTTTCTCTTTCTCCTCCTCCTGTCTCCACTCTTTCTCCTCCTCCTTCTACTATTTTTTTCCTTTTTGTGTGCCGTTTGTCCATCTCAAATGCAAAATCAGCTCGTGCACCAGTCAGCAGCAGCGGCAGCAGCAGCAGCTGGCAAAAAGGTGTTAATTTTGTCTGGCACTGGCACTGTCGATGCCTTCTCCCTTTGGGCCAGCTCCTTTGGCTGTTTGACTGTGGCGTGGCTCTTCGGTCTTGGCCAAATAGTTTGGTTTTTTGTTTGTTGGCCACGTTATTGCCACAAAAAAGCGCAGAGCCCGAGTGTGCTGGTTCACGGGGGTCATCGTCGTCGTCGATGTGGCAGTTGCAGACCTAATGCCGGATTCTCTTGAAGCCAAACACAATTTGTAGATACATTTTTCACGAATCTTTCTCTGCATTTTTTCCCTTCGTTTGGCATTTTTGTGTGCATTAAAATTGGTTTTGATTTACGCTGAGAAATGAAGGTAAAACTTGGATGTTCTGCTGGCTTTTTGCTGATCTTTTTCCGAAGGAAACTTTTTGCTTTAATCTTCGCTCTACACTTGTGGCATACCACATATGGGCGTGGCCTATTTACGATTATGATTATGATATCAATGGAGCAACGCAGTGGAGCCAGCCACCAGCCAGAACTAACATTTAAGTCAAACACAAGAAGCAACGTACAGGAAAGGGGCTGCCGAGGCAGAAGGTGCTGTTGCTGCTGCCACAGAAGATGTTGCTGGTTGCAGCAGATGCTGCTGATGGGGAGAATTGATGATGGGAAGCGCACATCATGGGGCGAGCGTATGATGGGGCGCGCATTGGTATTCCCATTTGCCCATTATAACACTTTCACGGCTCGTTTAGCTCGTTCGTTGCTCGCCAAAGCGAATCATCTGCGGCAGATCATCAACAGAGTTAGCCGCCAGAGGAGCACGAGTTCTCCATTCTCCACCAGAGAGCTCTGGAGAGGCACCTCTTGTTTTGCCGTTCGAGTTCTCCCGCACCCTGGAGGCGTTTGCATGCCATCGTGATTGGTGTGGATCATAGTCTCCATGCTCTAGGTCTCTCTCTCTCTCTCTGTGTGTGTGTGTGTGCCTGTATCTGTGTGCACGATTCGACACCATCTTTCATTTTAGCCTCAGTTGCAGTCGCAGTCGCAGTTTTAGCCACTTTGCTTCCAGCCCAAGAGAAGCATTTTCAATTAATGGCCACACATTCCACAGGGTATCTAAACAGCACAGAGAGAGAGAGAGAGAGAGAGAGAGAGAGAGAAAGAACTAGATGAGAAAAGGGATATGGGATGTTAAGAACAGAGCGAGAGAGAGAGAGGGAGAGAGAGATTCGAAGCCTTAGCCAAAGTGTTACAAATACGCCAATGGCTGAGTGGCGCAGATTTTCGACTACACTAGACAACAAGATTGCTGGATGGTGGAAAAAATTACATGAATTTTACGTTTAAAATTTAATTAGCATTAATTAATTTCAAACAGAACTGTTTCCTTCATAGATTTTTTTTAAATATGATTTAATTTTAATTTTTTGGAATTTTCAAGATTAAAAACGATGCGAAGCCTCTCTTACGCTTTCAAAATGTGGAAATATCACAAATTTGACTCAAGCTAGATCTTTTATATTCATCCACAACCCAATTTTGTAGTGCAGTGTCTTTTTGTTTTCTCCTGATCGGCCGCTCAACCGCAGAGCGAAACAAATTGCATCCCAGACGGAGTTTGCTATCGAATCAAAGCAGCGGCAGCAGCAGCAGCAGCTTCGCCAGCATCGGCAGCGTCAGCGACAGCTATGCACGACGACTACAAAAAAAAACTGCATTACCTATGCCCCCTTCTCCACTCTCCCCTTGCACACTCTTCTTGTGCATTTCCTGGGCAATCTCTGTGCAGTGCCTTTGCCTGGCTCTCCCATCGCCTGCCCGCTGCCTGCTTGGTTCCCTTGGACACGTTTCGTGATTTATGAGGTGCGAATTGCATTGAAATCATTTTGGCTTTTGCCTTTGACTCCCACTTGCCTACAATGCGCCCCTACCCCTGCTCCCCCGTCGCTCCGCTGCAATATTAAATTGATGCCATGGATATTCCGTGGCCAACTTCCATTTTTAAGCCACTTTTCGGGGCTCGATTTAGGTTCGGGCCTCCGTCTCCTCTCCATAGAAACTGTCTTTTCTTTTGGCACCATTTTTGATTGGATTTCGAGTTCTTTCTCCTTTTGATGTATTTCTTATTTGGGTGTCGATTTGTGCTGCTTATGGCATACAATTCGGGGAAAGGCAATGACCGGGCCACTTAACCCTAGAAAGTCGATTAGTTTTGGGCAAGGGAATTGGAGTAAAATTATGGCATTAAAAATGTTGATATACTGAATATTTAGTGCAGAAGTTTAACGCGAACTTTGCACGTATTTCGGTAAATGCGGAAGACATGCTTTAATTTGCAGTTAATTGACAATCAGTTCTAGATGAGAATGATGTAAAATTTGGCGGTAGATTAGTGCCAGATGATAAAGAAAAGTGAGTGTTTTGTGATGGATTTTTTAGTCTCTCATTCAAAGTTATACGTAAAGAAAAATACTATTTTGGAAACACAAAATCCCTTATTAATTTTACATATTTTCGGGTGTGCTTAAAGATACAAATAATATTCGTATTTATCGTCCTAAACTCTTAATAAAGTGTGCTCAAAATCGACCATTTAGTCTTTAAAGATAAAACATTTTTGTGACATTTGTATCCCAATTATTTCCCAATTTTTATTTGCTATAAAATACCAACTAATGTTTTACTTCCTTTTGTATCTTTTTAGGTAAGTTTTGAATTCCACATTTCACATTAAATATTTTTGGAGTCTGAAAACACAACATTTAGTGTTTGAATATAATAATTTGTTGTCCCTTTTGGGTAAGTTTATGACTAAATATCCCACATATCAGCTTTATCATGAATTTATTATTTAATGCTGCCTAGCCATTGGCTTTCCAGTGTTAAGACCTCTCTAATGCTGGCTTCCCATTTTAAGGCACCCTAAAACGGGGCACAATCCTCGATGGCAATTAGTTTTTGGTCACCCATCGTGGCGCAGGCCAGCGGATTAGGACTCATAATTCACTGACGATTCGTCTGCTTAGCTGTTAATATTTTAATTAAAATGTCGCGTGCATTCGGGCCATTATTATTTAGACTGCAAAGCAGCAGCACCTCTACTTGCTCTTCTTTCTTTCTTTCTGCGGTTGCTGCTGCTGCTGCTCTGGCTGTTGTCTGTTATCTTATCAGTAGACGCTGATATTGCTCATAGATACGCGAGGATAGGGGCACCAATCATCACTCGGCAACGCCATTTTGTTTGCTGCCTTTTCCCCCTTACTTTTTGTGGAGTATTTTGTTTTTTTTTTCCGTGGGGTTTTACGCTCTTTGTGGAGGAGGATGCGGGATAGGCAGAGGCAGTGGCCCTTTATCGAGAGACCATTTCTGGGCGTCTTTTCACTGGCGATAAAAAGCGTTCTCTGTGCCGTTTCCTCGTGTAACTTTGTAGGTACTTTTGTATATATGTTTTCCGTATTTGTTGCATGTATCTGCTGTATCCATGTACTCGTAATATCGCACTTATCGCGGACCATATAAATTTGTGGGCGGACATAAAAACCGCAGAGCAGAGCGAGAGAGAGCAAAGTGAGCAAAACTGAATGCAGATAGCACTCAGCAGATATGAGACGAAACGAACGGATAGACGGACGAACGGACGGGATGGACTCTACTGCACAGCGAAATATATCCGTTTTCAAATATTGTAAACAACAAAAGCAAACACAAACACAAAAAGTACAAGCATAAACGCAGTAAAAAGTGGATGCAGACTGAAGAAAAAGCCGATGATTAGAATACACTATGGAAGGAAGGAAGTATAAATTTGTGCTGTTTAATAAGTTGAATATTATAACTTAATCTTCCATGAAAAGTCATACAAGTTGCAGCAATGTTTATTATTATTATTTATTATGCATCGATTATTACTGCAGGAACTCTGGAAGATCGTGAGGAATATTAAATTATGCGAAATGCTTTTATGGAACTTGCAACTATGCATTGAATTCAGTTGCTTTTGTTACCATTTGTAACCATGTTTTCCTCATAAATTTGATGATATTTTTTCCCTTCAATCGTTGATCTCTTTATATGGACGATCTATTAACCTTTTTTATGAAGCTGCAAAAGCTATCACAAGACCAATGTACCGTACATCAAATAGTTACACCCTTTTTGTATAGCACATCATAGAGTATCAACAAGAGAACATCAGAAAAAGAGCGAGAGAGCGGCAGAGAGTGAGTGCAACACACACAGAAAAAAATAAGTGTTGTAAAATGATGGGAAAATGTTGAATGTTTCAAATGTAAAATGGCGTGAAAAACGGAAGCTGACAACGCCAACTCTCCAATGACACTGAGTGATGATGGTCTTTGTATCTTTTCGTTTCTCTATGGTTGAGTGTGGATAAAAACTGACAATCCTAAACCGCAAAACGCAACGGCATACCCCCCGTTTTCCCCTCTCAGCTTACACCACTTTATGTTAATTTTTCATGTTGGTTCCTTTGTTATTACCATGGATATTTACACTGTTTTTTGTTTCCATTGCTGACAGAGCAAAATCATTCATAGATAACATCTGAAAATCTGGAAAATCCCATACCATCTGTCTGTTTCTGATTTTTGCGGCTACTTTTTTGATGTTTTTGTGCTGATAAAAATGGGTTAAAAATAAACAGACGCACAGATTGCTCTTTTTTTGCATTAGCCGATGGAATGTTGCTGCCTCTGCTCTCCCCCCGTCTCTCTGGAGAGATTCGTATCTCTCCATCCGAGTGTCGCATTAACGACAAATTTAAGTTTTAAGCTTTTAAATTTGTTTTTGGGTGGCTTTTGTTGTTGTGTGTGTGTGTTTTGTTATCTCGGCTGTGGCCCAAAAGGCAATTTCCATAAATTTCTAAATTTTATTGAATTTTTGTTTCGTTGTTTTTAGCAGATAAAATTGCGTATACGTTGCGTGTGTCCATGGCAAAGCTTTCGCGATACGGATTGGATTGGATTGGATTTACGAACGATACAATTTCTGGCATATCTTTTCCTTTCATTCGCTGGGGAAGAGGAGTTGTTGCTTTTTTTGTATAATTTATGGGGCAGATGCTGACCATATTGTTTATGCAGAGATCTTTAGATATGTCTCTGCTTAAGTGCTCACCGATTTTTATATTCATCTGAAGGTGTGATTTCATTTGGATTTTTGTTTGGCATATGAAGTCATCGAAGCGCCTCTTATCGCTGGCACAATCTTTCGCTGGATCTGTGGCTCGGTCTCGGTCTCGGTCTCTGGCCCTCTCTGGGTTTTGGCGTCGCTCTAAGTGGACCAGTTTTTGAGTTTTTGATGATCGCATTAATTGATTTTTAATAAACGATAAGCAGATGTGCACAGGGGCGTTGTGTAGATGATTAGTGGAATGAGTGGAGGGGTGGATACATATTCTGGGAGGTTCTATGGGATAGAAGAGATCTGTTGGGGGGAAATGCCAGTTAGTTGGGGGAAGTCTTTCGAAGCCAAAATATGAAACACAATGATGTATTACAATAATAAGGATACTGAAAGTTCCTAACTGCTAAGCTGCACTGAGAAAGATTGGGAGATTGGGAAAGATTGAGGCAGTATGAAAAATTAAACCACGTAAAAATAGAATGTAAAAGAGTTTTAGAAAGTTTTTCTGGAATCGTATCAAATTTATAACAATGAAATTCACCAATTTCTGCGGTTTTATGTTTAAGAAACTGTTGGAGTTTCAGATTTTATTGCCAGACTGTTATTCCCAACACTATTTTTCGCTTGTAACGATCATTAAATGATCAATGAATGTCCATAAAAGATGATTTCTCTGCAATTTGTGATAATTTGATTAAATTTTTTGTTTAGTTTTTGTCATATTCCCCGATTTCCAAACACTTGTAAGCGAATACCTACAATCTCTGGCCATTTCCATTCCCCTGCTGCTCTTTAGCGAGATGTGTCCCTCTGCTTGATGGTCGCCTTAACTGAACGTTGATTTGCCAATGCGATAATTGGCCAGCATGCAGCATCCAGCATCCAGCTTGCAGGCAGCACTCTGTGGTCATCTCTCTCCCATGAGGTGCCAGTGAGTGTTTCCAGTGTCTCTCGGTGTGTGTGTGGCATTCCATACGAGCCAAAGGCGAAAGGTGGAAAGAAAATGCAAATTGCCACAGAAACAGCAACAGCAACAGAAACACACAGACACACAGGGAAACCAGTTTCCCCTGGAGAAACTTGCTCTGAAACCCCCCCAAAGGACCAGATAGCGTCGCTCTCTGCCTCTCTCTTTCTTCCATTTCCCGTTGACCAACACTGGTCTCTGTGGTCCCCGTGGTCTCCGTGGCTCTGTTGCTGTGGTCTCTTGTCTGATCGACGCACTTTACACTATCTGCCACCGACATCTGCCGCGCTGCGCTGCGCTGCGCTGTCGCTGCAACCATTTTGAATCAGACCTCGTGAGAGGGGGGGCCGACCCCCCTCTTGTGGCAGCTCAACATGCTGAGGGCCAACGCTGATTGGTGGGCCCGCGTCGTGGTCGGGTCGTGTGCTGCTTGCCGGTGCCGGTGCGCCGCCCCAATCTGGTTTTACAGCCTCGGCCCACGGGGCCACATCGTTGGCTGCTGCTGGGGGCCTGAATTCCACTTCCACTCCGAGTTTTGGGTTCGGTCGAGCTGTGGCCTTATCTGCCTTTTTATCGACTCTTCTACGAGTGCTCCATCGCTTTTACTCACAGGCGGAGACTCTGCTTAAGTGCCCTCTCCCTCTCTCTGTTTGATGATCTTCACTTTTGTTGGCGACACCTTCTCTGCGGTTCGGAGTCTACAAAATGTTTTGAAATTGATCAAATTTATTGCTCAAGAATCCATCAAATGGCACGCCCTTCAACTACACAATTTCTCTTTATCGATTGTGCATTTAAATTGAAATCGCGACAACATTTTCCCTGTAAATTTGCATTTGCACATTCCATGCCGCTAGCATATTGAATTTTTCGCACTTTTATTTGTTGGGTTTTTCTCCTGCGGGGTTGCCGCAACACGTTTGCAGCTGGTTGAGGCTATTGGATGACCTGTTTAGGTTTAGGAAGGCATATTGGACATAAGAGATAAGTGTAAAGGGTTTAGGATAAAAAAATAAACTTATTTAGAACTGAATCACGAAGAGTATTGGGTGCTAAAGGATACAATTCCATGGGAATACTAAACTCATAAACGACTCTCGAGAGAGTGAGAAATAATTCAGCAATTTCTCGCTCGCTCTTTCCATTTCATTATATGCCTCGGGCTTCCAGGGTATCTTCCTTATCGAGATGGACTCCTACTCCCCGCCTCTTTGCTCTTGTTTCTTTTTACGTGTTGACAACTCAAATGAAGCTGCCCCTCAGCAGCACCCCTTTCCGCTCCCTGCCTCTCCTTCTGCTCCTTCCTGGCGGCCTCAAAACTGTTGCGCCTCGCTATGTTTTTTTGTTGCCTATTTTTTCAACCATTTTTATTGTATATTTTTTTGTTTTAGCATTTTGCAAACTGTAGAACATGTGTGGGCGTGGCTGCCTGCCTGCCTGCCTGCCTGCCTGTTGTTGACGTCTGTTCTTGTTTTTGTTTTCCTTTTTGCATTGGATTTGTTTTTGTGTTATGCGCAAATTGAAAATGCTGACAATATTATCAAAGGTTTTTCAGTTTACACATCAGTGGGCCTTATGGCTGTGGCAGTGTAGGCCCAATCCCAATGCCCGTCGTTGGGTATTTTTGAAAAATTATGAATATTCGTTTCTAAATTGCAATTTGATCAACAATTCCCCTGCAATTGTTTTGTTGTTTGTAAATTGAAATTCAATAAAATGTGCCACAGATATCATCCATCCAGTAATTACAATCGAACGGGAGAGGCTTAGACTGCAGGAGGGGAAAGGGTTTGCGGTTGGACCAGGGGTACATGTGGTTCATGTGTGCATAGACACCTGCCAACCCCCGACACATTGTGTAATTAGTTGGACCACGTAACGAGCTTCACTCTAGATCTCATTTAATGATTTGTGGCACAGCTTCAACTTTGTTTAACAGCCGCCTGAAATGTTGGTTTAGTAGCCATGCCATCTGCCCCCTCTATAGTCTGTCTACCACTTGTGTTATCCCCTATCCAATCTCATCAGGTGATTACCCGAAGCTGAACAAAAATGGATAAAAAAGTAGGCAGAGAGTGAATTCGTTGTGCGATATTAATGAGCTAAAAAACGGCACAAATATTAGTTATTGTTTATTCGGAGCTGGTTGCTGCTTGCAGCTCGGTCTCTACATTTATTTGTCAGTTTTGATATGTGAATATCTTTGTTAAGTGTGGGAGTTGGCATAAACTTTGTGCAAGATGTATTGTAAGTTGAAATTCTGAAGTTTAAGTTTAAGTTTAAGAATTATTGATGGCTGGTGATATTATTCTCAGCATATTTTGGACAATTTTCTGTGCATGAAGTGACTGCGTGACTCTGTGTAGTCTCTCAGTGTACTCTGATCTTCTAGCTGTGTAAGAGTAGATCTTATCGTACCCTGACTGTACGTTTTTCTTGTAAATTTCCTTTACATATTTCTCCACTTATCTTGTTGTTGGGAACGTGGGCAAAGAGACCCTCGCTTAGTGAGGATCTTCAGAGCGAGATGTCGAACTTTTGTCCGTTTCTCCTGGAAATTTCTAAGTGAAATATTTAAAAATTCTCCTCTCTCTTTAAACAATATTTCCACCCTTTATGCATTCCTTTTGCCATCTCCCAAAAGTAGTTTCCTCCATTGATAAACCCATAAAATGTCTATGTACATATTTCACAAACATTTTGGTCCATGACTCGCTATCAGATTTCAATCCCAAAAATCTGCTAAAGCTGCGTTAACGTTAGCCGAGCAGCACCAGCAACAGCAGCAGCAGCAGCAGCTTCTCCTCGTGCCACAGCGAATTATCAGTTAGTTGCAAGCATTTTGCATACCACTTTCCGTTTCTTCCTTCAGGAAATCACGTTGCACAGACACACAAACACTGCCACACACACACATAGAGTGGAGTGTAAAGGAGCGCGTGGCAAGGCGTATGAGCAATATTACATTACGTATACGCAGCGCTTTGGCAACTTTTTGTGGGCTGGGAAGGACCAAAAACTTTGCAACGTCTTTATAGCGCGAATCATGGCTGTATCTGGGCGTATCTGTGTGTGTGTGTGTGTGTGTGTGCGTGAGTGTGTGTGAGTGCTTTACGTGCCTGTTAATGCAATATTCAAGTGATTGCAGACATATCCTTAGTCGCCTCCTGCCTGCTCCTCCTTCAGTTTTGCTTACAACTTCTTCAGCTGTCACACGAATGAGCAGCCAGGCGGGGCACTCGCAGGGGCAGGGGCAAACGCTTATCTGCCTCACTCAGTGGCAGTGTGCACACTGCCGCCAGACCATGTGCATCTTCAGCTTCCACTTGCTACATGCTCCACCCCGCGCCCCCTGCTCTGCTGTAAGTTTTGTTTCCTCTCCCTTTTTATACGAAGCAGCAATCTCTGTGGCACTATCAAGATTCGCATTAAAATGTATCATTTTTGCCTGCCTTGCAACAGCAGCAGCAGCAGAAGCAGCAACAAACATGCACCATCCTGCTGCCTTCTGCTCGTTCTCTTGCTGCTGCTGTTGCTCCTGCATGCATCCTCGTCTCTAAAACTTCGTAATCAACTCGTAATGACAATGCATAATAGCTGACTCTTCTGCCTGCATCCTGACTGCCTGCCTGACTGCTTGCCTCCTTGTTGTGTGTTTGATTGTGTGTGTGGGTGTGTGCGCTTTCCTTGAAGAAGGATGCAATCGATGCACTTGGAGAAATTCAAGATGAAATTGTAAGGCAATTAAGGTTATTTGTCTGGCTTTAAAATCTTTTGATGGAAGCAGGAAAAGCGGCGAAGATTTATAACAAGAGATTAATGGAATTGTATACAGATTTTTGAAGGAATATAAAATATTATGCGTAAAGATTTCCTATAAACCTGCTTTACATTTTATTCCCTATTGTATTCGGATATTTCTGTCTGGGATCTGCATACAAAAGCTCAGTGATGGGCATTTATGACTACCATTCTGTTGAAATCTTTCTAAATTCTGCAAAAAGGTAAAAAGATTTTATCTAAAAAATATCTCTGTCGACTTCCGCCTTAATCTGTTGATTTCCCCAAGAACTCATCAACTTTACGATCCCTTAAACCATTTTTTTTGCGACTAACGTACGTGCTTTAGCCACAAATCCGAATCACAGATCTCTAATGTTCCTGTAGAACAAGTTCCATCATAATGCAATAACTTTTCCTTTGGTTTCTCTCAGTTATAGTACTCGTTCTCTCTCTCTCTCTCTCTCTCTCTCTGCTTTCTTATCGCTCGCTTTACGTTTCATAAAATTTTGTTGGCTCTTCGGAAAAGAGAAAAGATTTTTTTTTTGTGTTGCTGCTTCTTGGTGTTGGAAATATTCAACATTTTAGCAGCATTTTGCGAGTCATGAATCATGCGAATGGCTTCAGATCCTGATTAAGTTAGCGAGAGTCACTGCCTGAGAAAGTATTAAAATACTTTTGCTTAGTCGGCGGTCGCTCTTCCAGGAGGTACGAAGGGGTTTTATCTGGGCTAAAGGAAGTCCCAAGTTGCTCTTAATCTGGCATACCCCCCGGTATGTAGCACTTCTTAATGATTTATCAGCTGTACGTGGACTAGCCCCAGTCGCTCAGGGAAATTCTTCTTATCAGAAGCGCACGAAGCATTTCAGGTGTTCAAAATGCAGTGGAACAGGGTAGAAGGAGAACAACAACAAAATAACAGCAATACACGAAACTCAAATGAAAACTTTCGCAAAGCTCATTCTCTCTCTCTCTCTCTCTCTCTCTCTCGTGGGCTCCTGTTCTGCCGCCCTCTCTGCGTCTGGAAGACACCTTTTTTGGGTTCGTTTTTCTTTATCTTTTGTTTGAGGACACATAAATTTAGAAAGGGTATTTCTGTAAATTTTTTGAATATTATTTAATTAATGAAACAAAAAATGAAAAGTTGTGTCGAAATTTTAGGCTGAAGTTTTCAGTAAAACAAGTGAGGGAAAACTGTTAAGAGATTCTGGAAATGTGTTTCTACTCTCATTTCTCTCTCTTTATAGACATTTTCAATACCATTTAATCGTACTTTGCAAAACATCTTCCAATGCTTTCATCCAAGTAGAGTTTTCAAAGGCGATTTCCCTCTTTAATGATCATTCTTTAACTTTTATTTAACTTTCCATTGTCGATTTTGCTGCTATAATTACGCCAGACCTTTCTGTAAGCCAACAGCTGATCCACTTAAAGCAGTCAGCAGGTGTCACATGTACCCTCAACACTCTCCTTCTCGCATTTGTCTTGCATTTTGGGTTCTGCCTCTGCTGCCGTCTGCTCGCTCTCTTTCTCTCTGTTTGCGTGGATGTTTGTTTTTATTTTATTTGTATTTGCATTTTCATTTTGTGTTTGTTCTTGTACATTTCTTTTTTGTTGTGTTTGTTAATACGTTTTGATTGCCTTTCGCCTTTGGCCACCCCTCGCTCTACTGCTGTTGCTGTCTGGCTTGCTCTCTCTCTCTCTCTTTCCCCACTCTTACTCTCTCAAACACTTTTTATGTTGTTGTTCTCTATCTCGCTCTCTTTGGCCGGCTTTTGACTGCTGCCTGCAAGTGTGTGTGAGTGTTTGCGGGGTTGTTATGTTGTTGTTTATCTTTGAGGCTGTTTTTATTTTGCGTACACTCCACACACACAGAAACACAAATACACAAACGAACACACACAAAAACAATTCTTCCTTTCGTTTTTGCTCCATTTGCATCGTCTTTTTGTTGTTTGCCTTTTTTCGGATTGCTTCGTTTTTGTTTGGCTCGCTCTCTTTCTCTCTCTTTGTTGGCTTTCTATTCTGCTGAGCGCCTGTTCAATGCCGGTCGCGAAACTCAACAAAAACACAAACAAAGTAACGGTCGGCCGCACGGGAGAAGGAACCACAGCCGCCAGATGGTGGTGTGTCCGCGTTAGCATCCTTAAGCTAAGGAGTGACAGAGTCAGCATAAGAAGTCCCGTTTGGAATGAGTTTAGCCTTGAAATGAGCACAACTTTTGGTGGGGCTGGTGGGGACGCAAGAAATGAAGGGAATAGTATCATTAGCGTATGTAAAAGGGTAATGGGATATGGATGAATTTTTTGAAGAGAAATTATTCCGAGAATTAGTTATTGAAAATAAAATAAAGTATTCTGAAAATGAAAAATGCAATCAAAATTCAGTGGAGATTTAAAGTCGATTCAAAAGAGTTTCAAGGAAGATGATATGGAAATTTAATTTCAATTTGAATGAGTTTTTTTTTTTAGATTTTTGATAGATAGACTTCATATAAGAAGATAGTTTGAAATCCAACAATTTCTAGAACATTTTATGGAAATGCAAAGAAAGATTATTTTGCAATTATTTTGAGATTTTTTAAGCTTTCTGGGGCTCAGTTGTATGAGTAGTTCCATTTACTAGGATAGACTTTAATCTTTCCTTCCATTTCATACTCCAGATTCTCTCCCCCCTTGTTTAATGTAAATTCAGATGCGATTTTAGAGCTGCGATAAGTACAAGAATTATTATATTTTAATACATTTCGGCAGACATTGAGTATCTCAGACCGCCTATCATCTCCCATCTACGCTTCTTCTCCCTTCTTAATGCTCTCTCAAGTTTGGCTGAAACAGCAGAAATATTGTTGTGGCCCCTTCGCAGATCCCTAGGCCTTCGTTATGGGGTTTTGATTTGTTGTCACAGCTGAATCGGCAGTTTTTGTGTGCCGCTTTTATGGGCCAATAAGCGGAGTCTCCCCACCAGCACTCTCCCATCTACTATTACTCCCTCGGCTGCTCTTTCTGCTCTTCCTTCAGCTCCTCCCACACCCTCATTAGCTGCCCTTAAAAGCAAAATTTGTCAACTTTATCTCCCGCTCTCTTTTCCATCCATCTGTCTATATTCTCCACTCTTGATTCTGCTCCCCCACGCAACTTTCGTAGCTAATAAACTAAACTATAATTAATTATGATTTCTAGATCTTTGCCCCCTACTCACTCTCTCTTTCTTTCTCTCTCTGATTCATTCCTCTAAATGCCACCATTTGTCACCTGCCCCTCCCAAACCGATTCCCGCACCAAATTCTTTGCCCTTTTGGTCAGCATTTGGTTTGCGCTTTGCATTTCCATAAATCATTTTAATGAAAATTATTTCTTCCACGACTTCTTTTGCTCTTCTTCTTTTTGTGGATAGCGATAAGGGCAAGCTTGGGGCATGAGGGTTACGGTTTACGGGGGTAAGGGTTATGTGGCGGATAAGGGGGAGACATCAAGACATCTCATCTAAGTGGCGCTCGAGTGGCGCTTGTGGCAACAACAAGGGCGGCGGCTTTTGTTTGAGGGAATCCGCTGATGTTCCTGCCACCAGCCACCAGCCCCCGGCTGCCCGTGCCCCGCTGCCTGCCTGATGGCGGTGGCGTCTTCATTATCGCAAGGCAACGTCGACGACGACGACGGCGGCGGCAGTTGATAAAAAGTCCGTTTCTGTGGCTGTTGTGGCTCGCCCAGAAACTGGGGCAGGTGTGGCAGAAAGACAGAAGAAGAAGGAGGAATACTCACGTATCGTATCGTATCGTATCGTTTGGTTTTTGCCTTTTGTTTCATGCCAGAGACACCTCGAGCGAGAAAGAGAGGGAGAGAGAAAGGTATAGCTATAGGTAAAAAGAGAAACGAATCAATATCGGGTACAAGTTTTATTCAGTTAGCGATTCCATTCTGTTTTGTTCGCTGTCTGCCTTACATTCATTTGTATGTAAATATGTATGAATGTATGTAAAAATGTCTCTGCCAGATGTGCCACTATTGATAAGGGAAAAGAGAGTGAGCGAGAGACGATACTAAACAATCATTTCGAACATTTCCAAAGCTTCTGCTTCCACCACAAAGTGCTAGAAAGCAGTTCCAAATGCACTTTGGATACCTTCGAATATATGGGATGGATAGTTTGTAGGGAGAGAGACAGATTGTGGTAATTTTTGGATAAGTTGTGAACATTTTTTGGTACAAAGTACTAATGGAGTGAGGATTTTATCATGCTTTCATTCTTGCGTGCAGAATATACAAAAAAATTGATACAATTATTTAAAAAATATTGGAAAAATTGGAAAAGCTTGTAGAAATAAGCAGATCAAAATACAAATACCAAGGTTAATACAAAATCACAGATGCAGGCATGTTTTTATGGTTAGCAGTGGAGTTCTGTGTGCAAACATTTCCACTGGTTCCAGTGCCATGCCAGGAAATACATCCAATAATTCAGATAGAACACTTTGTGATAGATTGAAAAATAATTGAAATGCAATTTTCTTTAGATATTTATAATATTTCACTGTACTCATGGATATTCATGTTTTCCAAAGTATTTTATATATCTTTTCATTTGATTCCGCATCAACATTTTGGCATTCTCTCAACCCTTTGGTTGGGTATCCCTTAGTCGTCTCTTTCCCCCACTGTGCATTACTCTAACGCTTTTTGTTATCCCACCTAGCGATTTCCCTGCCGTTTATCGGACGTTAACGAGAAAACAAACTTTGCTGCGAGCTACAAAAAACAAAAAAAAAAAAAACAACAAAAAAACGAACAAACTAAAGCTGAAAATGAAACTCGAATGGAATCGGAATGGATTTTTGTTTGCTCATCGATTTGTTGCTGACGATGACGAAAGTTTAGGGGCACCTGTGTGTGGCATGCCTCCCGCTCACTCCCCTCCCCTGCCCCTCGCTGGTTTGCTTTCTGTTTTATGTGATCTTTGCTTGTGATTAATTAAGATTGATTGATAAGGTCTACTGCCTGTCCCAAATGGTGGCACTGTGTTTGTGTGTGCGTGTGCGTGTGTGTGTGTGTGCGTGTCTATAAAAAGTTTTCGTTTTTGCCTTTATTGGCAAATATCCTGCTGGTGGCACATACAGCAGGGGGCAGGAAGGGGGCACAGGGAGATGCCAGCTAAGCGATAACTCGTTTTGGCTTTCCACCGAAAGAGAGTCAGAGGGGGAGAGATCCTAAACCAGCGATAGCTACCCGATACCCCAGTGCCTGGCTGCTCCATCCATTCGATAGACAGACGACGATATATGGGTGCTACCTATACACACACACACGCACACACACGCACACACCACACCTATGCTGTGTGTACGGTCATAAACCAGAAGTTTATGACTCTGTTTGCTACTCGCTTGTGCCTCACATTTAGTTATTTAGTCATGGGGCGCCGCCACCAACTGGATTTAGCCCCATTAATCCAACCCATACCCAGTCCCATCTCTCAGGTCTCTCCGTCTCTCATGCCACATGCCTCATGCCTCATCAATATTTAGCATCGATACTCAATACCTCTCTATCCCCTGCCACAAGTGTAATCGAACACCCAACCTTAGGGCCTCTGGGCCTGGATTTAAGTTCAAATAAAGTCACAAATGTGTGCATAAGTTATGGCCCAAAAGTCGTAAATGAAATCATCGCAGAGGTTCCTGCATTAAGTCTCTCTGGTTGGATCTCTTTTTGTAACCATAGTTTGCAGCGTATATAAGGATTGGATATAAAAAGATTTGAAATAAATAAATAAATGGACATTTTTAAGGGATTTGTGAGAGAAATTATCGCATAGATGGCAGATTTTGCTTTAGTTCAAATGAATTGCAGAGACTCTTTCTCTTTCTCAGAAATGCTTTAAAAAGTGGAATTTATGGGACATTTTTATAGCACTTATTATGATGAAGTTTTTCTCGCAAAAATAAAACCACATTCAGTGCCTAGATGTTCTATCATTGCTGCCACAAATCTTTCAATCACTTGCTGTCATATCGATTGATGATGCATGCCCCTCAAGAGGTGCAGTGGGTTTACCCCTAGCCTTATCATCAAAGAATCCATCGAGAGCACAGCATCGTATCAGCAATTTGGCATCGACCAAAGCAATGCAAAAAGGCCTCAAAAATAAAATCAAGCAAAAAAATGCCCCAAAAATCAACGAGCAAGCACGAGTATTTTTTTGTGTGTTGTATTTTGGTTTTTGTTGCGGCAAGCGAATGGCAATCAAAATGTTATCAATCAGTGGCAATCATCATTAAAAGTTGCCAATGGGGCAGTGGCAAGAGGCGGAGCAGTGGCAGCAGGTGGGTAACCAAATCGATGGCGATTAGTGCGGATATTCTGTCTGTCTCTGTGTCTGTCTAATTATCTGACATTTACCTTTCTGCTGCCTCTGCTGGCTGTGGCTCTGCCTCTGATTCTGCTTGGGATGCTGCCTGTGCCTCTTGGGTTTCCACCTCGGATTCTGCTTTTGTTGCTGATTGCTCTTGCAGCTGCAATTTTTGATAAGCTTGCAACATCCCCATAAGCTTAAGGTTAAGATAACGAGACACAAACAGCTGCTGCTGCTGCTGCTGCGGCTAATCTTTGGCGAATGCTGCACGTGCTCTATCTCGCTCACCGCTTATCCCCCGCTCCCCTGTGCTTCACATTCCGTTTCTCTGGAGAGTTATGCAGAGTTCATATCATTGCAACAAGGGGCAAGGCATGGTAAGGCAAGGCAAGTCAAGACAAGCGAACATTTTTCGCGTACTATCAACCCACACGTGTATCAGTCGGTCTCGCTCTCTCTTTGATTATGTAATCTGGGTCAAGCGAAGTATTTCCCAAGCATCCGAAACGCGACGCAACGAGACGCGCGACATGCCGCGCGTGGCAAGAGCAACAAGCAGGCAGCAGGCAGCAGCCATCCAGGCCAGAGCTTTGCATCTGCCAGATACAAATGTATCTGCGGCAGCTGGCAGCGCCTTGCTGTGCTCCTGTTCTGCCACACACAAGGAAACACACACAAACGCCGTTTAACGGCGCGACGGGAAGTGTGTGTGCAGAGAGAGACAACAATACAAAGAGAAAGACAGAGAGAGAGAGAGGCAAAAAGAGAGTGTGTGAGATAATGAAGGATGTGGAGGAGAGAATTATGATGTTTAGTGCTCTCCTGTTGCGATAGTGTTAGAATAGAGCAGGAAGCTGCCAAGCCTTAGTTTCCATAGACAAAATTTTCATGGAGAGAGAACTTGAAGAACTTCAAAGACGTGCCAATTTTTCTGCACAAAGAAAAGGAGAAAGTTATCCCTGTTGGAATTGATTTCGAACCAGAAGTTTTAGCATTTCAGGAGCTTCGAGCAGGATACAGAATGATGGAGAATGGATATGGAGAATGATAGTTAGGTAGGGCCTGTGATGAAGTGACTTGGCTCTCGCGCAATTGTTAGACAAAATGCTACACCCTGGAGGCAAATTAACGCTGAGAGGAAGCTGAAAGGAAGGTGTTCTTTACTTTGGGAGACCCTCTTAAATGTGCCACCCCATCTATCCCTTCTCTACTCTCTATCACACCTGAAAATCTTACTTTCTCCCTGACGCCCTTTCTGGCTGGTCTTCCTGCCTCTATTGATTGTGTGTGTGTGTGTGTGTGTGTGTGTGTGTGTGTTTTGGTGTATCGCACACATACGCAATGGAAAGGATATTCATATCGGGACTGGACCTGGACCTGGACCTGCTGCTGCCATCATGAAAATAGAGCAAGGACTAGAGGTGCTGTGCCCCACTCCTGCTGCTGCTGCTTTGCTACCCTTGGTTCCCACTTCCTACTCTGACTCCTGCTGCTGGTTCCCTCTTCCTTCTCTCAGTCCTGCCTGCTCGTTCCCACTTCCTCCTCTGCCTCCTGGCTCCTGGCTGCTCCATGTCTCTTATCGCTGCTGCTGCTGCCTCTGCTCTTGTCGCCTGTGACCGTCTCCTCCTCGACTGGCTTGGCACATTCCACACGGGCGATAAGCGGCACACTACCCTGTCCCCCTGCCTCCCTGCCTCCCTGCCACCCTGCTACTCCTGCTGCCACGTCCATCCATTCACCCACCGAAAAATGTTTGTTTATCAGGGGGCATGCAGCAGGCGGCGGCATTTTCACTTCAGTTAATTAAGTCAAGGCCTTCCAGGACTAGCCTCAGTTTGGGGGTGAAGTGTAGGGGTAGTAGGAGGTCTGCTGATAACAGCTGAAGGGGGCGTGGCTGTGAAATCAATTTGTAGTTTTTCGAGGCACAAAAAACCCCTCGAAAATCTCTTTCTCTCTCGCTCTGAAAGCGAATGATTTCATTTAACAATTTTTTTGCATCCATTGAATGCAAAAATTGTGCAACATTTTCCAACACTGAAAAGGCGCTTGCATTATCAGGTGGGCAGGGTGTCCTGTCAACCGGTTGTCATTGTTTTTGGCTCTCAGAATGGATTTCTGCTCCGCTTGGCTCGTTCTCCGGGGTTAAAACCTCAATCCTCACCATCCAACCAGCGCCCACTGCCCCCTCTCCCTGCCCTATGTGTGTGCTTGTGTGTGTGTGCGTGTGGCGATAAGCAACACTCTGCTGGCTTCTGGTGGCATGTCCTGCCACTGCCCCGTGCCCCCTCTGACTTTTGCTTCATATCCTTGCAGTCAGGCAGGCGACTGCTCCAGAGCTGGTTGAATGATAAGGCCAGCAGCGACAACGGCAAGTGAAAATATTCCATGAGCCCGCGAGCAGAAAATGGAATTCCACTCGGAGAACAACAACAGAAAGCACAAGGAGAGGGTTGAGGCGGGTGTGTGGAACAGGTGATAGCAGCACCTGCTGCTGCTGCTGCTCCTGCTCCTGCTGCCCGGCAACTATAGTAGTAGTGCCTGCCTCTTGCCTCCTGCATCCTGCATCCTGCCTCCTGTTGGCCATTTTTGTCGTCTGCATTCAGTCGTGAGCTTCGCTTCGCCTCGCCTAGCATCGCATCGCGTCGTGTCGCTTATCTCTGCCAGCAGTCGTCGCAGGACAAAAAGCTCTGCCTGCCACCCACACGGAACACTGCAAAAAAGAAAGGTTAAAAATCAGGTTATTGTTGATTTGAGTGCAGGATAGGCTGCTCATTTATTGCAGAATTATTATCTATTGAGAGCCTCAAAGTCTATCTGTGTTGCTGTCCAACAAGATCCGGAACACTGATCTTTCCACAGGATCTACATATATGTTCAATTGCTACGGATTTGGCGTTCAATCAACCTTCAATATGATGCCAAGATATTGAAAATTAATAATTGCTTCACAACTGTCTGCATGATAATTTCGATTCTTCAAGTTCGATTTTGTCTTATAAAAAGATTTCCCACTGCATCAAAGTTGGTCTGACCTTCCAGGGTTACCCTTCAACTTTATGAAAGTTTAACCGCCTGCCAGGGTTGCCATTGCTATTCATACATTCAACTATTGACCTGCCAGTGCTGCCACATTTTTATTTAAGTGCAAAAGATGAGTGCCTGCCCCGCGTCGTATCGTGACACGAATTGTTAGCACGACTACCGGCTACCAGCTACGGGTGTGTCGTCTATGCCGTGTTTCTGTCTCTTTTGCTCACTCTCTTCCTATCTCTGTTTCTCCCTTTCCTTTACTGCTTTTTCTCTCTCCTTTGTGCGGGGGAGCGGGCAGTGCACACTCCATTTAAAATCTTTTTGCTTATCGGCGCTCGCTGCTCGCCTGATTGATGGCCATAGATAAGACGTGGGCCCAGCCCCATTTCTGGTGTGGCTGCTGCTGCTTCTGCTCCTCCTATTGTTGTTGTTTGTTGTGTATGTCCTTGCTGTGTTGGTTGGGTGGGTGTGGTGTGGGTACGGGGCTACTGCCTGCATTGCCTGTGCGCTGCTCCATTTGGCATTGTTTGGTCCCATTAGCGCCGGGGTGTTATCAGTTTTCCCATTCGCTCTCCAGCAAGTTGATTCCTTTTTCATCTCTGTGTCGCTTTCTCGCTCTCTCTCACTCTATGTGTGGGTGTTTCTGTCCCTCTCCCCCCTGGAATGGCTGAGTGAGAGTTTTGCGATAAGAATGTAAAATATAAAATATGGCATTGGGTTCCTCCGCCGCTCCATTCCCCATATCTCTCGCTCTGTTTCGCTTTTCGGAGAGCATTTGAGGAATGTCCTTTTTGTGGCCAGAGCAACCCCCAACTCCTGCTGCTGCTGTTGCTGCTGTTCCTCTGGCAATCCTGGCAACCCTGCCACTGCCAGTGCTGCCCCTGATGCTGCTGCTCTGTTGGTATTTTGTCAATTTAATGGCTCCCGCTACACTGAGACAAATGCTTTTGGAGACTCTATGCCACACACTCACCCACTAAAGCCTGACACCAGACACTCCCTCTCCCTCTCTTTCTGTCTCTCTCTGTGAGCATTTCCTTATCAGCTGCAGCGTTGTCCTGCGTGCCTCCGCTTCCTCTGGCTCTGGCTCTGGCTGCCGTCTCTGCACTGATTCTGCCTTGCAGTTTGTCATTTGGCTGCAGTTCTGGAGAATTTATCATTCTGGCCCAGTCACAGGACACACACACACACACAGAGACACAGCAGCAGCAACAGGATAAAGGATAAGCTCGCCTTCATGCGTTTTTGGTGCGTGCTTTAATGAACATGACTTTTATTTATGCGAAGGACCTTCTGTACATCGTTGGCCCCCTCGCAAGTAATTTGTAATTTGCGAAAATTGTTATGATCCTGGGGAAAGTTGAACCTTGACCCAACGGACAAATGCCTTTTTTATTCGAACAGAACTTTTGGGGCGATAAAGATCTTTAGGATGAGGAATATGTACTCCAAAGCAGCGCAGGACAATGACAATGATGATGACGATGATGATGACGATGATGAGCAGGGCCTTCGGGGCATGCCACTTATGTATGACGGGGTAGGTGGTGCAGAGTATAAACGGTTATGATTTTTATGGTGCGACCCCAAAAACACTTTCGGAGCATGACTCACTCTTCCGTTCGGAGGAGAAGAGATGGCAGGATGATGGGGCACACGGGCGGCAACAATGCCACACAGGAGACTCTGTGAAACTGAATCTGTGAGAGACTCTCAGAGAAGTGGAACTGAAACTGGTAAAAGGAATGCCAACTGATAAGAGCGCCCCATACAGAGGAGCGTTTCCGATGATGCCTGATGCTTGATGCTTTCGCCTTCGCCTTCGCCATCGTCTCCTTGTCTCTCTCTGTGTCTCCCTGTCGTTGCTCGTTGTCACACATGTGTGCCTGGCATGGCACACAATCGGTGGGCATGAATCAGGGGAGGAAGGTTCACTCAGATTGAGACAGACATTGTTTAAGCACTCACTGCGGAAAAGGGTACAACAGCTAGGGGAAGAGGTTGGAGACAGGAAAATTCACACTCTCATTGTATTTGTTGGAGATTGTTCTTTTCGCTAAATATAACCAGAACTTTCAGTCTTGAAACACTGTGAAGGAAAGATATTTCTAAGATAGAACTATAGACAACAAAATCGTGAACATATTCTCATATTCTAGCCAATATTTGTCTCAAGAATGGTTCTCTTCAAAATGTCCCCAAAAATTTCGTATTTCGTAATCAAATTTGAAGACTCCAAGAGGGCTTGAAGTTTCCTCATCCTTCACTCGAACATTCCTTGAGACTGCTGTCTCCATTCCTAATCTGAAAGTAAGTGCATCCCGAATTCGTCACAGGCCTCCATGCACCTTTACTTCCACTTCTGATTGCCAATTGAGGCGCTGATCAAGTAGTCAGGCAGTACCGAAAAGCGGTATTCTGATGAGCGAGAGAGAGCGGGAAAGAAATACCAAAAGAGCAAGAGGTTGGGTAGGGAAGAGCAGGCGAGAGGCGTGTAAAATATTTTTATTGCACCTTCCTTTTATGATGGCACTTCCGGCTGCGATAGCGGGCGACGTCGTCATCGTCTCCGTCGACGTCGTCGTCTCGGTGTCGGTCTCGAGCCCCGTTATCCACTCGAGATCTTTTGACGCACTGTGGAAGCCGTTGACAGGCGAACGTCAAAGGACGCAGGCAGATTCTGTGGGCAGGACAGATATAGGGAGGACAGGACAGACAGACACACAGATACAGGAGAGCAATTAGCTTTGGCTTTGGCTTTGGCGTGTGCTCTATCTGCATCTCTCTACCTGAGGCGCAGCCCTCCTACGTGGTGCGAGTCCGAGTCCGAGTCTGTCTCGGTTTCCAGTCTCGTCATTTGCTCATTTGATGACTGGCGACGGTGACGGTGACGGTGACGGCGACTCCCGACCCTTCCCTAAAACGTTTACTGTTTTACAAGCCACTTTTGAGCTCAATTTGCGTACAGGCGACAGAGACAGAAAGAGGCAGGGATTGTCTCAATATCGGTTATAGGATCATTGACACTTTTGTCAAACCTCGTCGCGCCCGCGTCATCTCTCTCACATTACGAATGTCGCCGCCGAAGGAATCACAAAAAAAAGAAAAGAACGAGCAGGCGCGGGTTTTTATGGCTTGACTTTCGCCTTCTCCCAGGGAGAAGAGGAGTAGAGAGAGAGAGATCCGAAGTCTGCGCCTTTGCTTTGTGGTGGCTTTTGTTTTTGTTGCTGGATCGCCTTTAACGACGTCAACTTGACGCCGAACTAATTGATGCGATAACTCGTGTTTATCACTCACTTAGGAGTGGGAGAGAGCGAGAGTTGAAGAGAGAGAGAGCGCGGCGCCCAAGGCAGGAGCAGCGAGGTAACGGGGAATCGAGCGCCAGCAGCAGCAGAGAGCGGGTTAGAGCGAGTCCGAAACAGCGGCCGCCGTATGCAAAACAAAGCCAGAGTCACAGTCAGAGCTCCGTTGTTGTCGATAACGTTGAAATAATTTTGAAAGCGAACAGAAACGAAACGAAACGAAGTCTCCAGCAACTCCTCAACTCAACGAAATGTACGATACGATATGGTTTCCATTTCCATTCCCATTTCTGTTATCGCGCCTCGGTCTGTGCATTTCTGCTGCTTGCTTGCTGCTGCTGCCTTTATCCAATATTTTAATCTCGCACTTACCAACGGATGACTGAACGAACGAACGAACGAACGAACGAACGAACGGACTGGCGGCTCCGTCGTCTCCGGCTTCGGCTGCGGCTCTGGGGCGATAAGGAATTTTTACGATGGCCGAAAAGGAGAGCAAGAGATGGGCAGGGGAATGGAGTGGGAGCTCGGCACACGGGGGGTTGTAAGTGTTGGCACCCGCATAGAGGAGGCTCAGTCGGCGGCGTCGGCGGCTTCCTGATGATGCATTAAGCATATTTTATGACCACTTAGCAGCGTCGAATGCCGCGAACAGAACAGTAGAAGCCTCCGCCAGAAAGGAGGTCAATAAAACGTGGCAAACCACTGGATATCGTATGGGTTTTATAGATCAAATGGAAGAAGTAGAAGCTGCCTCCAGATTAATGATAGATCTTTCAGAGGATAATCGATGAGTCACTAAAGGTGGGGAGAGAAATGCTACTACTTAGGAATGATTCAGATGATCCCTTAAGAGAATGTTTTATGGCAATAAAACTCTTTGGGATTTGTGGAACTATCAGTCAGCTAATTGGGAAAATCATTTCAAAAGAGTGACACAAAAAAGAGACACACTTTCCCAATCCATTTGTTCAGTGTTCTGGAATGAAATCAAGTGGGGTTGGAAAAGAATCTGCATATGTACGCGTTTAATTGAATAATTCCAACTCGAAACGTTAAAAGATCAAAGTCGCATGTGAAATGAGGGATAAAATCAATCTGTCAAAGATTAAAACACATGAGTGCTTTATCTAGCAATTTTATCTGAAGAAATGCACTCAATTAAATGGTGCTCAATGGCATTTGGTAGGGATGGGGTGTTTTGAAGGACTTTGAAAGAGGAATCTCAGACATCAAAGGAAGAGATTCAATGAGAAAAGAGACAGAAATAATTTATTGATTTTATGTAGATATTGTAATGGATATAGATTTCTCATCTACTTAGTTCCATTTCCTATTTGATTTCCTCACCACATTTCATATTTCCCCCAAAATCAAGTCTCAAACTATCTTGCCCAGCCATTTATTGCCCTCCTGGCAAAGGGTTTATGTTTAATTTAACGAATCACTTATGGCATTTCATTTTGTTGTCCTGCTCTGTCTGTGGCGTCTGTTTGCCAGCGATAATTCCTCAACACTGAGCCGACGCCTGAGCCGGAGTTTGCAGCCAAGAGTTGAGTTGAGTTCTTAATCGGCATTTTCAGAAATATATTTGCTGTCTCCACCCATGCCATAGCCATGCCTTAGCATTCCATTCCATTCCATCGTGGGTCTCGTCTGGTTTCTGGTCTGCAGATACGCGGCATGAAATTTAAATCACTTTGATTGATTGCTAGATTAGCAGCTAGAGAGAGACAGACAGAGAGAAGGCCAACCAAACGTAGAACGAAGAAGCCAATTGAGAGTGGGATCTATAGCTGTAGTTGTGTGCTGCCTGTTCCTGTGGCAAGGTGGCAGCCAGCGATAAGTGGGGCACACCACAACCACACAGAGACGCAGGTGGTGGTGGTGGTTTGGCTGGTAGGTTGACTGACTCTCGCTCTCGCACCTTTGCTTATGTTAATTGATTTAATTTCGCTACAATGAAGTCATCGTCGTTTCTGCTCTGTTGGGGGCTTATCTGTCAGACTTCATAAATATGCGGCAGGGCCTGCTACAGGTCCCACGGGAGGGAAAGCCACTGTCAGCGGCTCAACACCTGCTGCGGGCGAGCAGGGGGAAACTCAAGGTTGAGCAGTTTTTCAGAGGAAATGAGTGTTGAGCAACTCTGCTGTCTGCTGCTGCTCAGCAGCTCCATTGATTATATAACTCTGACCCTCGTACTACACTTCACCCCTTCTGTGGTGCATGAGTGGAGTCTCGCCCCCTCTTCTGCGGAATGAGACTCCCTCCCGGTTCATACAATTTTTGAGACCTGACTTCAATGTGCGCGTTTCGAGTTACAGCAACAAATTGCGTACCCATTAAACGTGGAGTACAAGGGGAGTGCTGGGTTGGAGAAGAAGGAACTGACGATTATCCAGAGAGTTTCTAAAGGTAACTTAGCCTTGTTTTTCTGCAGGAGTGGAGCCTATTCCGATGAGCGGACTTTCGGATAATTCAAGATTAAATACCAAGAGTTCATAGAATTTGCAGTTGGTCCAAAAGTTTTAGAAACCCAAAACTGCTGCCAGGATATTTGTATAGTCGATTCGCTTCACCATAGCCTTCTCTCTTGTTTCGTTTTTTGGAGTTTTGTTTCATGAAGAAGCAGAAACAGCAACAACAACAAATACAACCAAAAAGCTGAGTAGATTTATTTCAATGATAAATGTTTTTTCATTGTTGTTGTTGTTGTGTTTTTTTGGTGTTGTTTCTTTGTGATTTGGCCACAATCACAACAACAAGAGCAGCAGCAACAACAGCGACTATAATCTTAACGATCCATCTACCCGAAAAGCGAACGAAATGAAATAAAGCGACGAAAGAGACAGACAGCTAAGGAGAGTGAGAGAGCAAGAGAGAGCAGCGTTGGGGAGTGTGTGAGTAAAAACAACAAGTAAAAGCGTTAAAGGAGTCGCTATGCCGACTAAAGGATACCTGGGGAATAAAGTCTTTCAAATTTAAATGTGGAAAACTAAAAGATGCAGAAATACTTTAGTAGTTCGACTAAAATTACTACTGGATTTTTTTTCGTGAACAAAATATACAACAATTAATAACAACATATTTTCCATATTCTGTCGGTAACAAATGAAGCTATGGATTCTGAGCTATGGAAACCAACGCCTAACTACAGCCTAAAAGCATTTTCCGCATATTCAAGAAGGGTTCTCCAGTTATAAGTATCGTTCCAGCTGAGTAGCTTTGATATTTATTCGATTGGAATGAATTTTGTTAAACTAGCGGAAGTGCCATGAATATTTATATCCATATTATGTGGATTATGTGAACGAGTTGCTCTATTTCTATTGGCTATGACATCATATAATATATTTTTAATAAATACAAAACTAACAGATCTAAGGTATTTAGTGGGAATTGTGATTTTAGTTTCTTTTAGCAACAACATCTTTCTGTTGCATATCTCCCCATCTAACCCACACACCATCGTTGCCTTCAATTACCAGGGTATGCACAACAACAGTACCAGCAGCAACAAAACAAAGCAATCCCCGAGTAGAAGTAGAAATAACCCCAAAAAAAAAAAAAAAAAAAACAGAGAGGAAGAAAAACAGCAACAACTGTGCGCTCGCTGGCTGCTCTTGGGCCTTATCAGCGTCAGGATCTTATCGCTTCGCTTGCATCTGCGCGCTCTGCTCAGCGCGCTGGCTTCAGCTTCGACTGTGGCTTCGGTTGTGGCTTCGTCTATGCTGGCGCAGCTCGGAGCAGCGCAGCGCAGCGCAGAGCGGAGTGAGGAGAGCCATCGAGGTCGACGTCGCTGCTACGTCTGGTGTGCGGGGGAGAGAGCAAGGAGTGTTACAGAGGGGGGAGGGAGTATCGTATTGCTGCGTCACATGCAATTGCAGGCAACATTTGAATACCCTTTTTGGATTATTTTTAATAAAAATTGACGAAGTTTCCTCCTGCCTGTCCAACAGTTTATTTCTTTATTTTACTTCTAAAACAGATATTTTCTTTACGGAATCTTGTGTTCTCGTGAAGAAGTCATTAAAAGAATGGATCGTAAATATCAAATTACTGTTTCAAATTCTCTACTACCCTTCGAACATCAGCTATGAGACAACCTTTTGTGGTCTCTCTTTATTGTACAGAGAACAAATCTATGTACATTTTTAGCAGTGATCAAAGTCGGAGTACAACTTATAGTACGAGCATTTACGCATTAGCTATCCCAATCACAATTACAATCAATCTTCAAGGGCATCGGACAGCATCAGTTTGTTCATCGAAACTTAAGCGTTTTCTTGCATGTTTTTTGTGGCTGTTCGTTGCTGTTGGCTTTTTCTCTTTATTTTTAGCATATTTTCTTGAAAACGCTTTTGTGTTGCTTCGGCTGCTGCTGCTGTTGGTTTTTCTGTGTATTTTCTGTAATCAGCAGACGTTGATCTGTCGCATTTGTTCATATTTATGTCAATAAATGAGCACGTAACAACAATGACACACATAGATACAAACACACACACACTGCCACAGCCACAGCCACTGCCACAGCCGCACGCATCAGAGACATGTGTATGATACTTGTGGCAACATAATTGCAAAACAATTGTTAAGACAGAGCAAGAGCCAGAGAGAGCGAGATGAAGATGGGGCAAAGATTAAGCCAAAGAAAAAGAGAGATGGGCAGAGACAGATTGGCCGCAAAAAGTGTGGCTAAGGCGCAGGGTGTATACAATAGAAGGTGTGGCAGAGTACTCCATGCCAGAGCTCTTCTTACCTTCCTTTTCAACGAACCTTGGGGGGCCAAACCCAATGCCGCACCAAGTGTTTTGGCGGCAGTTCAACACTCCAAGCTACCGAACTACCAGGAACAACCCGTAACAACCTCCAGCAAGAACAACTGTTGTTGCCGCAGCGAGGGGCACATTCATCAGCAACAACAACAACAACAACAACAAAAGAACCTTTTGCAGATATTCACGCATGAAGTGTTTATCGCGCTGCATAAGCGCGGAACAGAAACAAAAACAAAAACAAAAGCGCGGGGTACAACAACAAATAAGTGAAGGAAAAACCAACAGCCACCCACAAAATGTGGAAAATATGCGTTGTTCTAACTAACACACACACACACACACACACACAAAACAGGGAAAGGCAAGGAAAGGCAAAAGTCATTGGAAAAGGAAAAATTGTGTAGCGAATATGGGAATACCCTTTGTGGAAAGAGAGAAGTGTAAACGTGGGAAGTGAATGTGTGGAGGCAGAAAGGAGATATTTATGTTGAAATTGTGTACATATTATGGGCGGACATAATATTGATGAAGAAACTTAAGCCGAAATTAAAGAAGTACAGTAGGGGCAGTTTTTATGCACCATGAAACCGCAATTGAAACCATTACTTGAAAATATTTCTCAAACTCAAAGTAAAATTTGTAACTTAAGAAACTTTAAGCCGAAAGGAAACATTTTGAGGGATTATATTTGGCAGCGAAATTTCTTCACTTCAGTTAAATAATATAATTTCATCATAGTATTTCAGTCGCCAAAGAGTTCAACCAATCAATACTCCCTACTAAACTTCATCCTTAGGGTACAACAAAGTCGCATACAAAATTCTCCGATGCGCCATGAAGGGGTGTCACATGGCTGGCCGAGGGGGGTTGGGTGCGTGGCGGTGGCAAGCGGCAAACGGCAAGCGGCACGTTTAATGAATCTAATTAAAAGTCAACAATGGCAAACGAGATAATCGTCATAGAGAGGCCAGAGCCAGAGGCAGAGGCAAGGGCAGACAGCAGACAGCAGCAGGAAGGAGGGTGCAGCCACAGATGGCAGGGAGTGGATTTAACGCTTTGCCACAACGCATGCGCAACATGCAGACACAACAGCTGATTGAAGAGAGAGAGAGCGAGAGCGAGAGCTCGCTGCTGCTGCTGCTGTAGATGCTTATCTCTTGAGAAAGAGGAAAAACGTTTTTGCATCTGCAAAAAAAGTTGCCAGGGAAATGGAAATAAACCAAACGCCGATAAGCATCAGAGGAGGAGCAGCAGCAAGAGGCAAAAGAGTGGCTGAGAGGGCAGACATAAAGATAGATCAACGCTCTGCGATTATAAGCCCCCGAAGGAATGAAGGAAAAGCTGAACAAAAGCCCCTCGAGAGCCAACAAAAAAAAAAAGCGAAAGAGAATGAGTTGATGGAGATGTGAAGATACAGATACAGATACAGCTGGGGGGAAATGTTGGAAGTGGTTGCAGTACCAGGCAGGTGGAAGTCCATCGAAATGATAACAGATCCATTCCACTGTAGACGTAAAATCCACTTCCACTGTGCGGCCTGTGCTCCCCCTGCTCTTCGCAACGTTTCTCTGTTTCGCTTCATGTGCATTTCTCAGATACAGATACACAGATACAATTAAACACAAAACGCTTATCACTAAGCAATAATCAGAATTCCATTAGCCGTAGACGCGATATCGCTCGCAAGCATCTCCTCCACACAGCACAACACACAACGGACAACACACCCCTCGCAAGCGAATGTATCTTTGTATCTGTATCTGCAACTGTGTGTGTGCCTGTCTGTGTGTATCCGTTTGTTGCCGCTGCTGGTTGGTTGGTTGGCTGGTTGAATGGCTCGCCTTCCCAACTCATTCGCTGCTCGCGATGTTATCTAACTGCGCGCCGCACCGCGCTCTTCTTATCAGTGCTTTATCAGTTTTTGTTTCGAATAATTTCGAACCGACGACGAAGGAAGTCGACCACAGCAGAGGCAGAGCTGGGAGCAGCAGCAGCAGCAGCAGCAGCAGCAGCGACTGTGTTGTGTATGGAAGATATCTTATTTCAGTTGGCAGCGAACCGAGGAGCCGGCACTGCGAGTGTTTCGGATGCAGATACGAATCCAAATCCAAAGAGAGACAGAGAGAGAGAGAGAGAGAGACTCTGCGAGTGCGACTGAAGGCAGCAGAGATAGGGCAGCAGATAGACGTTCTGGCAGACACTGGCAAATGAAAGATAAACCTCCTCAACGTCCACAACCCAAAGATACAATATACATATATCCACAGACAGACAGCAGAGACGGCACTGAGAGCCCAGGCCACAGCCACAGCCCGGCATCAACAAACATCAGCTGTGCCTCGTCAGCGCCGTTGCCGGTCGTTCGTCGTTTTCCTCGTTGTCGTTCGGCCAACTCTCGGTATCTCTTGTATCTCACACAGATACTCTCGTACACACACACACACAGAGACAAATACAGATACAAGCGCACACGAAAATTTCATTACTCACCGGCCGCCCCAGAAGCAGCGCCTCGCCTGACACTGCCACTGCCGCCGCCTGAGTTGCCTTGCCCCGAGTTTCAGTTTGCCATAGAACGCGGACCGAGCAGCAAGCGGACACTCGACAGTCGACAGTCGACACAGCGAAAAGATAGAGATATAATCACGTTCGTCATACAAAATTTGAATATTACGAGTGTTATTTGTGAGTGCGAAACGAGTCAAAGTCAAATAATTTGTGAGTGTGAATGGCAAGTGAATGAAATGCTAAAAGAATACCCAAAGTGCCCACCATGTGTGTGATCAAAAGTGAAGCCAAAAAGTAAAAACAAAACAAACAAACTAAACCCTAGGATTAGCCGCTGCACTGCGATCAAATCAACAACAATGCTCAGCAGCAATACAAGAGGTGAGAAGTGGCCTAAAGGTTACAGACGAAAGAAATCCACCAAAAGCTGGGCTTACGGAGAATAATCGTATGCAATGTGGTGCCAGAATGATTCACTGGAACGGAAGGGTTCTATGTTTAAACAAAGTTAAGCGGAAATTAAAGCAAGTTTATGTGTACTCGGATGTAAACAGAACATTAAGGCAGAACAAGAGTGGAGAAACAATGAAATGGAAGTCATTAAATTACCTTAAACGTGGACTAAATTAGAGCTGGGATATAGTTAAAGTGGTTCCCGAGCTCGTAGACAGTTGTGGATATATTTGTATTATAATAATACCCACAGAATGGCCAGAAATAGATCAAGGTTTGGTTAGTAACTGGAAATTGGAGGCTGATAAAGACATTCATTGAAATTAATTGGTTATGCAGCAGCACACCTCGGTCGGTTGGTCATTCCTTGCTGCCAGGGAGATTTAACATTGGATGAAGGAAGCTAAACAATTAAATGAAAGAAAGGTTCAAATCAAAGGGAAATATTTCCTACAAATGATAAAGATCAAGCGTGAATCATCATGGACTGGGATCGTAAGATCAGAAATCCCTAAATTAAAGCCACAGTTAAACCTAAGCTAAGCCGCCTTTAACCTCTGATTAGCAGCCAACCCACGCGTAAATCCAAACAAATGACCCACTAAACGGCAACATAAAAGATGATTTTTGCCCAAAAGAAGAAGCTCCAAAAAGTCGCAGCAACTTTGCTGCGGCACAATCAACCTGTAAGCCGCGATGATGTGTGGGTGTAGTACGAGAGAGAGAGAGAATGAATCCCGCCAATTGCTGTCGAACACTTGGAAGACTCCTCGACGCACACGTTGCTGGGGAAAGGGTTGGGGAGTTGCCTCTGCCTTTACCTTTACGTTTGCTTGGCCTGGGCTGCTGGGGCTCGGGCGAGCGGTGGTGTCCGGCTTGTCCAAGTCCATTCCAGCCAGCTTTCAGTTGCTTATCAGACGACTATCTGCGCTGTGTGGCTTCACATTCATTCCATGGCCAGAGAGCTCCACCACAGAGAGCCATGTGTGTGTGTGTGTGTGTGCTTTGCTATCTGCAATCTGTGGCAAGCGAATGGAAGAGGCAGAAGAGGTTGAAGAGAGGCAGAAATAAAAACGAAGGAATTCTGCGGATTGTTGTTATTATTGTTATTATAATTCCTTGAAGTGAATAATCAGCGAAATATAATCAAAAATGAGAGAGAGAAAGAAACAGCAAACAAAACGAAAAGACGAAGACGAAGACGAGTCGTCGACGTGACCAGGAAGGGGTGTGGAGTGTGTAGGCTAGTGTAGACTGTGCGTTGTGTAGTGCTGTGTAATGGACTTGGAGACGCGCTTGAACACCGGGCTAACCCATGGGGGACGGGGCTACTGTGCGTAGCTCTCCTCAAACACACACACACACACAACAGCAGATACAAAGATACAAAGATACTAGAAACAGAACAGAGAATGGGCGGTGGGGATTGGATGGGATAGTAGAGAAAAAACAAACAGCGTTTCACTTGAACAGCAATTATGATGATCGCTGCCAGTACGGCTCGTAATCGTAATCCCTTACGACAGAAGCGAATTATCTCTTAGCCATTATTGAAGGGTGTGGAGTGGTGGAAAGGATTGCAAAGCGGAGCGTAATATTTCCAAACAATATTCTAAAAATCATCAGTGGTTATGATGGTTATGCGATTCGGAAAGATCTACCCGACATTCAATGCAAATTGTGGCCCATTATCTCTTACTAGATGTCTTTTTTTGTATACACTTAAGACCTGGATGCATCTTCCAGCAAATTAATATTATTTTTAGGACAATCTACTGTCAACAAATATTACAAACTATTACTTTTAAGAGCAAACGAAAGATCACTCTTAAGTGTTTGCATTTATTACAAAAATCTTTTTGGAACATAAATTTCGTTCAGAATTTTTGGATCTTCCTTATGGATATTTTTTATGAAATCTATCAACCGTTTGTAGCTCTATAATATCTCTAAGTTTTCTTCTTTAACCTCTAAAATATTACCCTGAAATCGATTTCGCACATTGTAATCTCTACGAAGTGCTGCATCTCCAATCTCTAAATCTCCACATCTACAATCTCTAATCTTCAATCCATTTTCCCTCCCTCTTTCAGGTGATTGTTCCGATACCACAGAAGAGATGACCGTTGACAGCAGAGGTATGTACCATCAGCCCTGAAGCAGCAACATTCTTCCACAAGAGAAAACTTCCATCCATTGTCCCTTATCCTTTATACCCTCCAATTCCCCACAACCCAATCGATTTACTCTAGCTGCCGCTGTCCACTGTTCAATCCGCGATAAGTTTAAGCTTAAACGAAATGGGCCAAAGCCAAAAAATAAATTCTTATCTGTTCGAATGCAGGGAAACAGACACTGTCTCTCGCTCTCTCTCGCTCTCTCTCTCGCTCTTCGACAGACATAACCCGTTAATGCTCCAATAATAAATTTCCTCGATGTGTAGACACTGCCCCTACTCCAACCCTCCTCCTCCTCCTCCTCCTCCTCCTCCTCCTGCAACGCTTTCCCTGCCATTCCTGCGGGCTGCTGATATTTTGCCAATAAAAATTTAATCCCAAAAAAAGATGGAAGTGCGGGGGAAGAGCTCTCTAATTTAATACAATTTCTTCGTTTTTGGTTATCAGTGCAGTGACACTGGGTACACCTACCCCGCTCCCCGAGGCCACTACTCTGCGGTTTTTGGTGATTTTTGACACCTCACAGCAGGACCTCAGCCTAAACCCTAAGCCTCCGGAATGAACCCTTTGCCCAAAAATAGAAACGTAAACGCTGCCAGCAAGGGGTGTGGAGAGAACACCACACCACACACACAACCCTCGTTTCAGTCACTTCGATGGACTGCAGGAAATGACAACGGGTCAAGTTCTCCTCCCTCTGTCTCACTCTCTCAGTCTCTCACTCTCTTTCTGCTGTAACCCCTTTTGCCTGTTACAGCCCTTCCTCCTTCTGTTGCCCCCGGGGACATGTATTTTGACTTCACTCTTCTGTTGCCCTGGCATGAGGCATCATTGGCATCAATTTCATATCACTTCATAATCATCAGGCAGTGTCAACGTCATTGAGACGACGACGACGATGTCTCCCATGAACCCCCAAGCCGGCAGCCCACAGTCCAACCCTTTCTCTCCCTGTCGCTGCTTTCACTGCCTCTGGTCCGCTGTGCCTTTTCTTTGCTCTACTTTAGACAGGAGCGGAGTGCGGGTGACACTATTTCCGATAAGCAGGCATATAAATATTTGCTGTGGCAGGATAGACTTATGGAAATGGTTCCCATTTGTTGTATTTATGCATCTAAGAATGTCTATATATTATTTGGCTACTGATTTCCATATTTTCCAAGAACAATTGGCACCTTCTGAGTGTTTTTCTCTATCGCAAAAGCTTAGAAAGTCTCTAGAAATTCAATACGCAGATCGTGTGAGATCTAATGAGACGATTGGGCAAGGCACTTCTGTAGAAAATTTCTTATTTGTGAAGACTAACTTAATTTGTATGTCTTTCCAGCGATATTTCTATCTTTCAGCTATGAAATTCTCTTCGAATTCTTTGCTTCCTTCCTGCGATCATTTATCATCTATCTAGAAAGGGTTCATTTCTAACCCGCTGCTGTTTTTCTCTGCTAAAACCGTTCCTGGTTTTCCTTTTTTGATCTAACCTGCAACATTCCACACCATTTCGCTGCCATCTCAAGCATTCATCATTAATAATCCTGCCGCCACCAGCCCAAAATACAGGCGGCATTTGGAGCGCCTCTCCTCGGCTCGCCCCACTGTTGTCCATCCAGCAGCCGAGCTCTATCGCAGCCCTTCCACGTGGCCCGTTTTTGTGCTGCGTCAGTGAAAGATATTCTCTAAAGCAGCAGCAGGAGCACAAACACACACACACACACACACACACACACACCAGATAGGGGCAGGAGGCCAGTGAGTAGAGTGGCCGAGTGGGCGTAACAGTTTGCCTAAAAAAAAAGTGGGCGTTTCTCTGTTGGGCTAATCTTTATCTGGCTGTTGACACTCCATGGAAACGGCGACGGCCAGGGACACAGGCACACAGCGATAGATAGAGGAAGAGCGAGAGAGCATTCCTTTGGGAAGCTCACACTATCGCCACCCACTGCACTCCTGCCTCCACGCTGGCTTGTGCCACACTTTGTGTCCAATAGATACGCGAGCTGTGTCCTACACTTGCATTTATTTTCCTTTGCTGCACAGATTGGGCTTAAGTTTAGTGGCAGCTGATCGCAGGTTTGGTTTGTGATGAAGTTTATGGATGCTGCCAACAGATAGAAGGTTTCTTTGGAATTATTTCACAGCTTTCTTTCCATATCTTTGAGGAACTTTCGATGGAGATAATTTGTTCTATCGTTGATGCTTTATTTCTTATTTTATGGTGACTATTCTTGGTGTAATTTGTGGAGCTGATGAATGTTTCTGTTGGGATTCCCTAACTTTCTATGCGCCTCTTTGATGGTTTGTGGATTGAGTTTCTTTTCTGCTATCATCAATGCTATTTTCTATATTTTCTGTTGACTAATCTTGGTGTCATTTCTGCAGCTGTTCGGCAGATTCTTCTTCTGATTAGCCAAATGTCTAATAAAATGTCCACCAATTCTTGGAAGCTTATGGCAACTGCCTACTTGTTCCTGTGGTTGTTTCTTCCTTGATTATTTTGATTGATCATCCGTTTCGGTTAATTCTCCAATGATTCACTTCGAATCCTTTGGGCTTTTTGCTCCCACTCCTAGCAGAGTATTCCATCTTCTGGATATCTCTTGACTCTGCTGCTTAGCCTCTGCTGTTTTTGTTTTGCGTTGTGGCTTGCCATTGATGGCACTCTACTTGCCACTGCTGCCACACACTTGCTACACTTGCCACTGCTGTTGGTTTTGCCTCTGCTGCTGCATCTACTGATGATGATGCTGATGATGACGTTGCTCACTTTTGGCGCTCTGCATTTGCTGTGGCTGCTGCTGTTGCTTCTTGCTGCTGCCACCGATTGCTGCTCCTGTGCAATGTACTGTAAGCGCCTGTCCCTGTCCTTCCTGTGCTCCCTGTGCGCCTGTCCCTGGCTGTAGTCGTATCTCTGTGTCTGTCTCTCTGCTCTCTCTGGCTCGCTCTCTGTCAGTGTGTGTGTTGGTGGGTTTTTATCTATGAAATTCATGAATGCCTTGGCTTATCTTGCAGAATTGCATACTTGCAGCTCGCCACAGAATCCCCCCAGTGACGTCCTCCTCCTGTGCTGTGGCCCGGCTTTTGCCTGGTTGGCTGCCTCTGCCTGCCTCCTCTTTGTTGTTTGTCTCCCGCCCTGCCCCGCTTGTTGGCTGCCTTCTAATGGCGCTAAGTGGTGACCTCCTAACCACACTCCAGCCATGGCATGTGTGCGTCTCCCTCCCTCCCGCTCTGTCTCTGTCTCTGTCTCTTTCTCTGCTTCTCTAATGGCATTTTATCTATGGCATAATTTTTTATTATGTCTCCCTGCTGTTGCTGCTGCCGTTCGCTTAATGACAATCCACCCAAAGAGAGCGAGAGAGGGGGAAACCACACACACACACAGCACCACACTCCACACTCCCGACATCAAGTCAAATTGTTAGATAGCTTTTCGGCATGTAATTAATCATTTGACAAGGTTCAAGCTCCACGAGAGCTTTCGGACAGCGGGGGGGCGCACATATAAAGGGAGTGTAGAGGGGCCAGCCACAAAGTTTTCTCTTTTTTTCAAGGGGGGGCTCTTAATGCGGGAAACATTTGCTGCATTTGCTGCGGGCAGCAGGCAACTGCAATAATGAGGAGGGAGCGGGGGTGTAGAAAAAACCATTACACGGCGCTCACGACTCACCTGCGTTATCATTAGCGTTCAATCAACATGCCTCTTACCATATCTCTTACCCCTATGGCCCCACAGAGACGCTCACAACGCGCTCGACCCGCTGTGCAGTTGTTTTGTTTTTTTGGGCTGGAGAATATTACGCATACGCAAGAGAGTTGCTTTTGGGTGGGGAATGCAGTGGAAAGCAGCTGTGGAACTGAGGCAGAAAGGAGGTTACTATGTCTATAAGCTAATAATGGCATATAAATCAATTGGGAGAATTTTAATATATATTTTTTACAAGCTGCTGAAGCTCAGAACTCCTAAGGGATCATCTAGACATCAACGTTCAAGAAATATCCCTCTCTTGTGTATAAAATATTTCCGAGTCTTTCTGCAGATCCCTCCAAAAATAGCCCTAAATATGGCTCATTATAATCTGGCTTGAATTCTTTTTCACACTTTTTCCTCTTGCAGTTTGCAGCTACAAAAAAAAGCAGCAAAAAGTCAAGTCAACTCTTAAGCCACCATTGCCATAAAACCAGCAGGGATTACCCCCAGCAGGGATCATCTAAAGCACCCAAAATCCTTGAGTCACATTTCAAAATAATTCGCACAAGAAAGAAAGTGCACCCTTTCCCTGCCTGCCTGCCTGCCTGTCTGCCTGCCTGCCTGCCTGCTTGCCCCGTGTGTGACCCCACAAAGAATGATGATAAAGAGTCGTATAATGGTTGCCATATACATAAAAAAATTACAACATAAATCACAAACACACACACACATACAAGTGTTTGGTTGTGTTGTATTAAAAATAATATCGTCGTCTGGTCGACGAAAGATAAGAAAATTTATCCAAAGGATTGCGTTTTGGTGTTATGGCCACACACACACACAAACCACGACACGACACAAAAAGTGAGAGAACCCTGTGGAGAACCCACCCACTGAACCCCTCCCTCCTCTTCCTTTGTGTGCGCAACCGCAAGGACAAGGACGAAGGCAAGCGCCCAGTGCCCAAAAAATGGAAGAACAACTTGAATCCTGTGGCCGCCTGAACATTTTATGACCAAAGGCCCGCCCCAAGTCGAACTCATCATCATCATCAGCGCCCATCGCCCCATCGGCCCATCGCACAGCGTCATCTGGCGAGGCAAGTGGGGCAGAGTCCAGGGCCAGAGACAGGTCCCAGGGTCAGGACTTAGGCAGGAGGAGTAGCGCCAGGAGCCGCCACCAGTTGTGATCTGTGGCCAGCGATAAGAAGAGAGAGAATGAGAATACATTTCATAAATGCCGCGCCACAAAAAGGATTACGAGGCTGTGTGCTACTACTGCCACTGCCACGGCCACTGCTCTCCTTTCTCTGTCAATATTTTGGGGGCATATCCGTAGGGGGTTTCAGGCCGTAATTTATTGTTAAAATAGTATACATTTTATTTGCCACTTGGCTGCTGTTGCCACTGCCACTGCTGCATGGAATATCTATCTATCTATCTGTGCAGCTCGGGGAGGTTGTCTTTTACTGCTTTTAAACTTTAGGGAAATCTTTGATGTTCATTTTATTGGGAATAAGAAGGATGCATACAAGTATAACTTTTATTTATCTAATTCTGAAGAGAAACTCTGCTAAATAAACAGAGGAAAGCTGCCTAAGTATTTCTGTGTGAATTCGTTTTTAATCACAGCAAAATGGAACAAATTTAACAACTTTGCAAGATTAAAAGTTATCCCAATTTTATTTAGTAGAAATATTCACAGATTAAAAAGGAACATCAAGGGTATATTTATAAGCCCACGTGTGACAGGGTAAAATATGTATAATAATATTTTAGTGGGTTTTAGGGACTTGTCTTTGAGCTTTAGAGCTGATTGCTTGGAGTCTTTATGCAGTTCAGCCTTAAGGCTTTCAGAACTTATGACTTCAACATTTCCCTGAAGTGTCTTCTATTCGAAGGATAACTTTTATAAAATTAATCTTAAAATATGGGATTGAAGGATGGACATTTCCTCAGCTGTTGGACATGCTACAAACTTCAGGGACTTCAGCCGCTTCCGTTTCCATCATTCTAAGACTGATTAATATGATAGAAAACTCTCTTAGAATGTGTGAATTTCCTTGAAACCTTCCGGCACATTTCATTCTTAGCTCCCCTTAATGGGAATGTGATTGAAGGAATTCTCCTTCCCTTTACTTTTCCCATTTCCTTGGCACTTTGACATCCTTCACTTGTCCTAATGCATTCATGCTATGCGGTTTGCCTTTGATTGATCCTTTTCCATATAAAAGGGGAGACATTCCTGTCAATGTTTAATCAATTAGCTTTCTCTCCCTCTGCTAAAACCCTTGCCATCGATTCCTTGCCAGCTCTTCCGCTTGTCATCTAACTTTGGCTAGAGCTGCCTTCCACCCTTTCTAGCATTTCTTTCCTTGCTCTCCCCTGCTTTTCACACTTTCTGCCCCACTCATTGGTGTTTGCATTTGGCTTAGCCGCTGCTTGGGGGCTTAAAACACGCACGAATGACCCTCGTCAATGGTTTTTGTGGCTCTGCTCTCAGCTCCCCCGATGGCTGGTTGGATGGTTGGTCCAATCATGTTGCTTGTTTCCCTTCAATGATTGGCTTGCTTGCTGGCTTGTTTGTTGCCTTTTTATTTGTACAAATCCAGTGCGAAATTCAATCAGCTATCGGACTGGTAGAGCCATGCCACAAGGATTTGTCGATTCAGTGGAGTGTACTCCTGACACTCTCACTCTCACTCTCCTTTTTCTGTTTTTCTTTCTCTCTTTCTTTTTGCATATAAAAGAGCATCCATCCCTTTTTGGGTGCCGCCTCATTACAAGCTGTTAGCAGGCACTTTGCACTTCATCATCCCAGGAGCAGCAGGAGCCACAGAAACGCAGGTAGCTCCCCATACCAGGTACCTCCAGGTAGCCACGTCTCTTCTGCTTCGGCTCCTCCCTAGCCTTTTGGCTGCCTTTGGCCTCCCTGCATTTATGGCTTATTTGCTGCCTGTCAGTCACTTGGCTGCCTCCTGCCGCATGCCTCGCCAAAAACCCAACTCATTCGCAACGTTGTAAACGTTTATTGTGCCACCAAAAGAGCAGGCAGCCAGGCAGCCAGGCAGCAGCCTCCATACTCTGGGGCCTTCGTGTTTGTCTTGACTGCCTGCCTGCCTGGTTGCTCTCCTCTTCTGCTCTGCCACACAGACGCACACACTTTTTGGGGCCTAATTGGTAGGTAATGATGTGTCTGCCTTGCCGCTTTGTTAGTCCCAGTCGTTGAGGTGGGTACGTACCATGGGGTTCCTTGGGCTGCCTTTTTGGCTGCTGCTGCTTGGCCTGGGACTTGGACTCCTTTTTGCGTGTCGGCCTTTTCGCTTTGTTCTCTCGCTCGCTCTGTTAACTTCTTGTTGCTGTTGCTGTTTGTCGCTGACTGCGCGCATCTTGTTAGCAACTTGGACGCCTGTTTAGGCCTGCTCCCCGTACTCCCCTCCCTTCTTCCCTCTTACGTTTTGCTCTCTGTGTGTGGGCTGCCTTGTGTCTCTTGTTTTCGTTGCTGGAAGTTTTATTCGCTTGTCCATTCCACGAGCCACGTTTGCAATTCCCATTCACACAGCTTGCAGGCAATTTTCGCGCCTCTTTAATTTACTGTTCGAACAGAAGAAATGTTAAACCTTACCTCCGGCTGCTGCTCCCCTCCTGCTGCAGTCCCTTTCTCTGCTGTTTGCCGTTGTTCTGTTGTTGTTTCGTGTCGTGATTGGCTGATGAACACATCAAAAGTCATCAGCACATCAGTCAGCCAGCAGCAGCAGCAGCAGCAGCAACAACACCAAAATTGCACACAGAGGGAGCCACGCGGAAAGGCAGCAACAAAATAGAAGGCAGAGGAGCGAGAGCTACAGACAGACAGCAGAAAAGAGAGAAATTAAGTTAACACAAGCCAGACACGATTTTTTGGACAGAGCTACAGTGGGGGTGGGAGTGGGAGTTGGGTTTGGGTGTAGAGGCGTGGCTGGGCAGCCCTCACGAATTGAGTGTAACAGTAAAACGGAGCAGCAGCAGCAGCAGCAGATAGCTACATGTTGCTGTCGTGTCTAAGAGAAAAGGGAGAGAGCAAATGCAAAATGCGAACTCGAAGTCAATTGAATTGTGTGGCAACCCTTTTGGGGGCAGCAGTTGTCAGTTGTTTTTGATTGATCAGCGGAAAGCGTGATTTGTATACAACAATTGCTGTAAAATGTTGCTACACTGCCATGTTGCCGATGCCATGTTGCCAGTTTGCTGTTTTTGCTGCTGGTACCATGTCCTTCCATCCCATTCCCCTCTTCGGTCCAATCATCATCTACTGATTGTAATCAAGCCAAAGCGACATTTATGCAAATGCCAGGGACTTGTTTAATAAACGCAAATTATGAGCTTGCTAGGAAACAACTAACCATGTTACCTGCAACACCAGTCTCTGCACTCTATCCCCCAGCCCATGTGATGTTGCTGCTGCATTGATTTTAGATTAGCAACATTCAAACTTGCACTTGGGTCAATTTAAATTTGTGCAGCAACAGTTGCGGTTGTTGCCGTGCAGCACCAGCCAGAGCAGCAGCAGAGCAAAACTGGCAGATTGTGGGAGCAACAGGCAGAGTGGAGCTGCGAAAGCCAAAAGCTATACCCGCGACTGAAGATCGCAATTGATCAGCTGGCAGCCAAGAAGTGCAACAAAAAAATCGAAGCTACAGGCATGCAAAAGTGTTGGTGGCTTTGCCTGTGGGGATACTCTTTGAGGCGGAGAGGGTATGTAGACTTAAAACAATAGTTTGTAGGATATGCGATTTTTGAAAGTTTAATCAAAGAAATGGCAGCAGAGAGAAATAATCTCTTCAAATAAGTAAAGTGCCTAAAGGGTATTCCATGTTTCGGCAACTTGTACTCTACTGCTGCTGCTGTTGCTGACGACAAATGTTGCTGCAGTTGTTGCTGTTGCTGGCTGCTGTTTTTGCTGCTCTCCGCTGCTGATCAAGCGATCAAGCAGAGTCCCCCAAACGACCGCAACAATCGACGCTGAGCGTGCTCACACGAAATTTTCAAGTACTGCGACAATTTCCCTACTACCAAAAACCACACCACAGCCCCTCGCATCCTCGTCTCTTGTTGCTTATCAGCATGCCATGCAACAGCAGCACCAGCAGCAGCAGCAGCAGCAGAGGCAGCAGCAACAACAACTGCAGCAACACATCTCAACAGTTGCATCAATTGCTCAACATTGAACTCTGCTGCAAAAGAGTGGGGCAGCCCAGACGATCAGAGACTGCAACACCCTCTGGCACCCTCTCACCACTGCAGCTGCCCTGCCTCCTCCCTCTGCTGTTGCCCCTTGTCCCTTGTATCATTTGCACGTTTTTTAATTAAGACATCAAAAAGAGACTTTGACTTGGATGGCGATTTCGAGGAATTGCTGCCTGCCTGCTGCCCTCCGTCTCTCTGTCTCTCCGCTTCTCTGTGGATGTTTTGTGGCCTGTGTTTTGGTTTTTCTATAGATCGAAGATACAGTACCGCATTGGTTGGTCCATATACATATAGCAGGCACTGTTCTGTGCGGACTGCTATCTATCTGCTGCACCATTGACATCTCAGCAACTCTGTTGAACCCCAAGTGAACTAAATTAGTTTTTGGCCCGAAAATCGAACTTCTGTTGGATGTTTCGATGGAGCAAACGAGGTGGGTGGAGTGCCAAAAGAAACCGAACATGACTTGGGCTTGAGGTAGAGGAAATAAAAGAAAGGTTCTCAGAGAGAAAAGAGTCTGAAGAGTGGAAAATTGGTGGACGGAAAAAGTGTATCTAGAACATGGAAAAGAAAGAAAAGTAGCAGCCGGAGGAAGATTCGGGAGATTCGGATAGAGAAACTTACACAGAAAATCCTCTAAACGGTAGAACATATATGTTAATAATTCGGAAGAATTTCAATTTAAATAACATCTAAAAAAGTCTAAAAACTTGCGAATAAATAGCACAAAATACTTGGAAGAAGAACACACGAGAAAATGGAAATTGTCCTCTAGGAAATGAATTCCTTTGGATATTTTCGGAGGTAGAATCAACAGTCTAAGATCATCTAAAGGAATAATCTGATTATGAATCACATTTAGAGAGTTTTTTTCTCACTTTCTCTCTCAACTAAAGAAGAATTACTCTTGATATAGGAATAAGAAGAGGAAAGGATTTTATGGAAACCATCTTGAGGCAGAAATATCAGATAAAAGTCCTATATTTTGAGTGTAAAAACTACCAGACGAAGAAGAGCATCCAAATAAAAGCAAACCAAAAAAGAGCACCATTTTGGCAAGTAAATCACGAATAGCATTTTGAAAGAGGAGCCCCAAAGATATGAGAATTTTGATTATTTACACGGCCTCCTACCAGGACCGTCCTGGTCATCCTTTTGCTGCTCCTCCTGTGCTCTCCAGATCCTCCCACTTGTTCTTTTTGGCCAAAAGTGTGAAGTGAAATGAAATTTTGTTGCGAACTTTGCGCTGTTTGCATTTGGTGGATTCCTCTTGTTGCACTCGCGAGGGGCCTTTTCCTTGATTAATAACAATTGATAAGCGCCGCAGACAGACAGGCGCAGAGAGAGAGAGAGAGAGAGAGACCAGAGCTATGGCCCCAGTCCCAGCTCCAGCCTCATCCTGAGACTCTGAGAGATGGCGTTGATTGCCCGTGCCAGGTCTTCCTCCAGCCTTCCTCCCAGTCTCCCGCCCGGAAACCCACGAAAGGTGGCAAAATTTTCGCGCGAAAATGAAGATTTCTCTTATCAGCGCAGAGACTCCCAGCTGCAGTTTGCATCTCGCTCTTTCGCTCTCTTCTTCTCTGCCATTCTTTCTCTCTCATTCTCTGTATCTCTCTTTTGGCGCTGCTTGCTCACGTTTTTCCATTACTGCACCGAAAAAAAAGAATCTCGATCTTCGATTGGCTTGGCAAAAATTTGTTTAATTATACTGAAAGCAGACAGAAAGGCAAGAAATCTTTTTGGCTGACTAATGAGCCAGCGAGTGGGAAGCTTTAGGAGGTGTCCGCGAATGAGGGAAAAAAGTAACAGGAACAGGAAAAAGAAAACATTGAAGGAGTATTTAAATCTAAGTAATTGGAAGGAGTCGGATTGGGACGGAGTTTGGTCTAAAATATTACCAGAAATGTTTTACTTTGCTTGCCAAACTCGAGTACCTTTTTGTGTCAACAAATTTCACTCAAACTCAGCTCTAATTTCTCTCATCAAAGTGGTAGAAAACCCTGGCTGGAAACACCCACAGAAAACCCCACAAAAACCCCGCAAATGTACCCTCAACCACAACGCACACTCCCTCCACATCCCGGACCTTCTGCCAACTCCTCTCTGGCTTGGCCAGACTCCCTGGCGACGTTTTGGTCTTGGTCTTAGACCCATGCTAGACACCCACCGAATCGAATGTGTTCCCCCAAGGTTGCCACCAAGAAGAGATCTCTGCGGTGATCTGCCATCGAGTACGAAATGAGCTTCGCCTTTGGATGCTCTGGGGTTCAGTCTTTTCGGGTTTTCTGACCCCAAACGATTAGCAGCGACGGCGGTCCAGTGGTTGAGAACCCAGCGACAAATGAAACAAAAGGGCTCGCGGGATCCTCTGTGCCATCCCCTCCCCTCTGTTGCCAGTTGCTGGCCAAGATCGGGGCACACCAAATTGTTCGATTGTTTATGGCTGGCAACAACGCCCACCGCAGCCGCCGAGTGGCAGCCAGTGGAGTGGAGTTGGAGCGTCCAAAAGTGAGAAACCGGCAACAATCATCTGCCGGCTGATAAAGTGCCACAAAACCCCTCTGTCCCCTGTCCCCCTCTCGGCAGTCTCCTCACTGTGTGTTTGTGTCGCTTATCGGCGAGGATCGATCGCAGTTGCAGCGCAACCACAAAGAGCGTGGGGAGATGGAGGGGAGTGGAGTGGAGTGGAAACCACAGCGTTGCAGCGTGGAGAAACGGCGGCGAAGCTGATTTAACAAATTGATAAACAATTGTTGGCGTTGGCCACACTGCAAGTCGCTCTCTGCCGCTCTCTCTACCTCTCTCTCTCTCTCTCTCTTTCTGCAGTAGGTGTGGGGCGGCGTAACGTTACGAAATGGCTAAACAAACGATCGCCCAGCCGATCAGAGAGCCCCGTGAGCCGCGTGGAGGGACCTGCACAGTTCCTTTGAATATGTTCCAAGATTCGAAATCGAATTCTCATCGTACGCAGCCTTGGCATTCCACAGAAGGGGGTTGCTTCGATTGTGGATGGTAAATGGGAATTACTTGTGGAGAGGGCTTTGGATAGACTTCCTACCTTCGTAATTACAGATTCTAGTTAAAATCCTCCTCGAATTGGAACATTTATAAAGTATTTTGGCTGTCAAATCCTTCAAAGTTCTACTAAAAGTTGTATTCATTCTTTTTTTAAACCACAAATGTACCTAAAATGTACCCTTTCAATCTTTTATTCGGCGAGTTTTCACAACCCAGAACATGCCGCATGCTGCAACAATGCAGCAATGGCAATGGCAATGGCAATGATGATGATGATGAGGTGGTAAGAGCAGTACTCGCAACAGCGCAACAAGTGCGGGCTGGGGGGGAGAGACTGTTGGGCTGGGTGATGGCACTCTCTCGCGAGACAATCGTTGGAGCAAATCTGTTGCAGTGCTGCAACTTGGGCCTAATCCTCAGCAGCGTCAGCAGCAGCAGCATCGAAGCAGAGGCGGCAGCTGTCGCTAGGGGCAGAGCTTGAACTGGAAGTTGGAAGAGTCAGCGTGGAAGGTTTACCTTTTGCCAGAGCCCAAAAACCGAACCATTGTTAGCGTCTTCTCCCGTTTTTTGCGCTCTATCGGCGCTGGGCCATCTCTTGTGGCAGTGTGGAGGCTCAACCGCTGCTGCTGCGGACAAAACACTTTACGTGTGCGGCTTATCGCAACCCAATCGAAGGCAATAAATATCTTACAAATAAGCAGAATGCCTCGGAATGCCTTTTGCCCCGAACTCTGTTCCTCTGTGCCGCTCCTCCTCCTGCCTCTGCTCTGATGATTCTTCTAACCGATTGCTCACGTGCAGAATTGTGTGAATTCGTGAAGAATCGACGGCGGCAATTAGGGCGGGCCGTCAATGCAACAACATTTCTCCCCCTCCCCACCGCCACAAACTCTGTTGCTGCAAGTGCGTCGTCAGTGGCATTCAAAAGACTCTGGCGACGAACTCTCTTCTCTCTTTGCTCTCTCTCTCTCTCTTTTTGGTTTGTGGCTGAAAGATGTGCTGACATTTCAATAGCCAGCAATTGACAGGTCAACGCGCAGCTTTCTGGCGGGAATTGTGGCAGAGAGCAGCACTGAGGCCCGCACGAGCAGAACCAGTCGAAAAGATGTCGAATTTCTGGCGAATGCGATGCAAACTCGTCCTTATCCAGTGGCTTCATCTATGGCCAGAGCCAGAGACAGAGCCAGAGCCAGTCCGAACCATTCCTTGCCATGCCATGTGTGTGCCATGTCCCCTGTCCATGTTGCAGTTGCAGTTGCATTCTGTTGTGCAGTTGCCACAATCTCGTCCAGCATCGACCAATGGGTCGTTATAATATTTCTGCTGCTGCCGCTGCTGCGGCAAAAAACAAATCAGATGTCAGTGAATGTTCCTGCCGGATCCTGAGGCCCTAATCATCAGCGGCAAAGGCCACCATGTGGCAGCCTGCAGTCGCTTTTCCGCCACAGCGTTTTCCACGTATACGAAGAGATGGCCAGCGTGGATAAACGTGGGCCAGAGCCAGAAAGATTCGCGGTGCACAGAGAGACGCTTGTCTTGTGTCCGCAGCTCCTCTTGTCGCATTGTTTTCACAGCTTTTGACTCCCCGCCACTGACAATTTGTTTTGATAATAATTGCCTAAGCTTTAAGCTGATCTGCAGCCAGCGAAGGCTTCTAGGAATGCCACTTAAACCGCTCTAATGATTACTTCAACTCTCTCTCCTGCAGATTCCAAAGATTTAGCCGCTCAGGAAATGGGCGAAGAGAAGCAGCAACAGCAGCAGCAGCAGCAGCAGCAGGAGGAGCAAGACGAACCCATGGATCTGCAGGATAACAACAACAACAGCGATGGGGAGGCAGACACAGAGGACTCCCTCTCCGTAGCATTACCAGAAGAGACGCAGGCAGAGCTAGGGGCAACAGAAATGGAGGCCGAGGAGGCTACACCCCACAGCAGTCCCAGCACGCCGCCACGCAGTCCCACGCCGCCAGCTGGCAACCTGGTGCCCAAGCTGGAGCAGCCCGCAACGCCACCCTCCGAGTCGCCATCGCCAAGTCCTTCGCCCACGCCCACGCCCACACCCACGCCGAGACTGCCAAAGCTGCGACTCAATGCGCTGCTAGCCTCGGATCCCGCGCTGAAGCCCGATGCCAAGGAGTTGCACCTGTCGGACAAGCGATTGCTGGCACCGCCGCAGCAGATCAAACCAGAGCCACAGGCACAGGCACAGTCGCAGTCCAGCCTGCAGCCCGATCTCGTGGAGCCGCTGCTGAAGCCCGCGCGTTTCATGTGCCTGCCCTGCGGCATTGCCTTCAGCTCGCCCTCCACGCTGGAGGCGCATCAGGCGTACTATTGCTCGCATCGCAACAAGGACACGGAGGAGGCGGATGGCGCAGGTGCAGACAAAGCTGGAGGTGCAGATAAGACCACAGCGGGTGGAGGCACTGGCGGTGGCAGCAGCGGTTCGGAGCCACCTGCTAAAGTGGCGCGCATCGGCAAGCAATACGCGTGCACCCAGTGCTCCTACAGTGCGGACAAGAAGGTGTCCCTGAACCGTCACATGCGCATGCATCAGACCTCACCGGCGCCCAGTCTGGGCAGCCTGGGATCTCTGGGCAGTCTGCCCAGTCTCACGGCAAATGGTGTGCCAGGAGCGGCAGGTGGCAGCGGTGGCGGCGGCAGCAGCAGCAGCGCCCTCGAGGACTGTTCTAGTCAAGTGAGTTTTGGTTGCCAAAAATCAAAGAAATTTTCCACTAACTTTAAGCGCTTTCCAGCAGCAAACGGACCGCTACTGCAGCGACTGTGATATACGCTTCAACAACATCAAGACCTATCGTGCACACAAGCAGCACTACTGCAGTTCCCGACGCTCCGACGGACGTTCGACGCCCAAAGGTGGAGCAGCAGCAGCAGCAGCAGCAGCAGCAGCGGAGGGTGCAACAGTCGCCGCTCGAGAAGCGGGCGGAGCGGGCTCTGCGGGCAGTGCCTCCGCGGCAGCAGCGGCGGCAACCGGCAAACTCAGCCCACAGACGCGTAATAAGACACCCACGCCAGCCATGGTGGCAGCAGCAGCAGCGGCGGCAGCAGCAGCAGCGGCAGCTGCCACATTGCAGGCGCCCACGCCTCAACCCTTTCTGGCGCTGCCCACGCATCCGATCATCATTGTGCCGTGCAGCTTGATACGAGCAGCGAGCATTATTCCAGGACCACTGTAAGAGACACCACAGACACCTTCCGCACTGCTCCCCTTGCTCATTGTTCCTCTCCATTTCTCTACCCCTGCAGCCCCACACCCTCCTCGGGCATTGTGAACCTCGAGTCCACCTGCTTCACCGTGGACAATGGCGCCATCAAGCCGCTGGCCACTGCTTTGATAAGCAATGCGCTGGCCGGGAACATGAATCACTTTGTCAATTCGCTGCACATGGCCGCCCTGGAGCCGGAACGTCCCACAGCAGGCGCCGAGGGAGTAGGGAACCCGGAGCCCAAGAGCAGCAGTCCAGCGGAGCCCAAGCGCAAGGAAGCAGGCGGCAGTCGGTGAGTACTTGGCAGCCCGAAATGCAGCTGAATGATCCAACTAACTGAACACATCTCTCTCTCTCCCCATCCCTTAGTGAATCTGCGCCACTCGATCTCTCGTTTCGTCGGTCGCCCATTTCCCTCTTGCAGCATCGCCAGCGGCACATACGCACCGCTGCTGCTGCTGCGGCCGCTGCGCTGCTGGACGTCGAGGAAGTGCTGCTGGGTGCGGGAAAGGAGAACGTGGAGTCTGCCCTCAGTCGAGCTGGCGGCAGTGTAACGCCCGAGCAGATCGTGTGTGCGCCCTCGCTGCCCAGCAGCCCCTCGATGAGTCCCTCGCCCAAGCGACGTGCCAGTCCAAGAAGCTCGGGTGCAGGCAGTGCCTCCTCCATGTCGCCGCCTGGCCTGAATCCACATCTGCTGGACATACGCTCCATGCTGCCAGCGGACTTTGGGCTGTCCGAGTCGCTGCTGGCCAAGACCAATCCGGAGTTGGCGCTCAAGCTGGCGGCAGCCGCGGCGGCAGCTGTTGCAGCGGGTGGGAGTGCCGCGTCCTCGGTGGCTGCAGCGCCCGCGAATGTAGGAAACCAACAGCAACAACAGCAACAGCCACAGATCTACGTGAAGCAGGGCGTGTCCAAGTGCAAGGAGTGCAACATTGTGTTCTGCAAATACGAGAATTATTTGGCCCACAAGCAGCACTACTGCTCGGCGCGCAACCAAGAGCCAAGCGGCGATGGCAGCGACTCCAAGTCCGCCGTTTCGCCCTCGAATGCCGCAGCTGGCAACAATGTTGGCGCCTCCTCGGTGGAGACTACGCCCGTGGCCTATCAGCAACTCATTTGCGCCGCCTGCGGCATCAAGTACACTTCGCTGGACAATCTGCGCGCTCATCAGAACTACTACTGCCCCAAGGGTGGTGCCACGGCGGCCACAGCGCTGTCCGAGGCAACGAAGGAGAAGTGCGGCAAGTGCAAGACGCTGCACGAGCACGGACATCCCTGCCCAGCGCCACCTGCAGCCACACCGCTGACAGCGCCCACCAGCCTGCAGTCGGGCCTGTCCTCGGGCCTCAACAGCGTCAACAAGTGTCCCGTGTGCGGCGTGGTGAGTCCCACAGCGGCACTGGCACGCAAGCACATGGAGATGCATGGCACGGTGAAGGCATTCCGCTGCAGCATTTGCCAGTACAAGGGGAACACGTTGCGGGGCATGCGCACCCACATCAGGACGCACTTTGACAAGAAGACGAGCGACGTCAACGAGGAGCACTACATGACGTGCATCTTCGAGGAGGATAACTCGGGGCATGCCGCCGCTGTGTCGCAGGAGCTGCCAGCAGCGGCAGTAGTGACTGTGCCACAGCAGGAGCCACCCATGGAGCATCCGCCGCAGCTGTTTAACTGCGATTATTGCAATTATGCTTCCACCTACAAGGGCAATGTGGTGGGTGCAGCTTGAAGACTCTTCTTTGATGAACTTTCACTTAACTTTGGACTCTTCTCGCTTACAGCTGCGTCACATGAAGCTGCTGCATCCGCATGTGGCCATCAACTCTCCCTCAATATCCCCCGAGACACGTGAACAGGAGACGCCGCTGCTGCCCAGCGTCACGCCAAATGCGCACGAAGCATCCAATGGCGAGGCCATCAGGTAAGACTTTGGTGCATGAAACTTAAACCCAGAATGGCGCCTCATCCTCGTTCTCCTCTCTTGCAGCTTTCACATCAAGTCAGAGCCTGGACTGGACAATCCACCGACGCTGCACGAGAACAACAACTCTCCCATAGGCACACCCTTGCCGCACATCAAGGCCGAGCCGCTGGATATTGATGGCATGTCGCCCACACCGCTGACACTGCCACTGCCACCGCCTGTTGCCTCGCCGCTGGCAGCCGCTGCAGCCGAGGCCATGAAGAAGTACTGCTCCGTGTGTGACATATCCTTCAACTATGTGAAGACTTTTCTGGCCCACAAGCAGTTCTACTGCAAGAGCAAGCCAGCAAGGCCCGAGGTGAACGACAGTCCCAGTCCCAATGCCAATCACCTGGCGGGAGTGGGAGTCGGAGTGGGTGTAGGCATGGGCATGGTGAGTGGCCAGCCGCTGCAATCGCCCAGCGAACTGATGCTGATGCAAAAGAACAAGGAGAACCTGCAGGAGGCGGCCATTTGAGAGAGCCAGCAGCGGCAGATGTGGGAGGCACAGCGCAAGCAGCTGGAATGGTATTACAAGTGCTTCTAAGCAGCATTCAAACCGAAAAACCGAATCGAAATCGAATCCTCTTAACTCTACAATGTATAATCCATAAACGTAATCCCATAAATTCCCGCAAAACCGACAGCATCGATGACAGTATTCCTGGCGAATCTCACTGTCGCTGCAAAACGCTCCACTTCCACGTCAGAACTGACTCCGATCGATAGAAATAATTATAATTAAACATACAACCTAAATATACACACAAATGCATATACAGATATATATATAAATGAATATACATTTAGACATTTAGGTACATAAACGTACGCATACCCCACACCCCATAACATACCCATTAAGTGGGTAAATCATGACATATAATGCATGCCAAAGCTTACCACTTAGAGAGAAACTACAAATAAACAAATATTGAGTGCAAGAAACTACAAGTTTTCGCTAGAGAACCGATGATGATGATGATAATGCGAGGAACAAGCATAATCCTATATAGATTCAATATTCTACTGTATGTTAATGCTATGTAGAAGCGAGCAATTCAAACTGTGTAATTTAAATGAAGAATACAATATTTATTAAGTGTGTGCGACAATAAAAGTAATTAATTTATTCAAAATAAGACAACTTTTCCACAAATTTTCAGAATTTTCGCAGTGTGTTGGTTGGAAATTTAATGGGCTATCGTACCTTCTTTCATTACCTAACGTTTTTTGGCCAATATTTTTAATACACATTTCATTAGCGGTCTTTTTCTGATCACGGGAAGCCAAAGCACGTCCAAATCGGGCAAGAAATGGTGAAAGTATGACATAAACAAGCAACACCCTAAATTTGGCGGCACGCGGCTTGCAGCGCTGTTAGAAATTTCTACACAAATGCGGGGCATACTTTTAGGGTGGCAGAAAAACTTTCTGGTCATTTCTGTGCGCCTGGTATCCAGCCCGTTCAATTTCTCGTTTTCGCGCACTTGAAGGCGGATTTGGTTTGCTGTAATTTCGTTGGCTATATCTCGAATATTTAAGGACGGATCTGAGCGTGGTTTATCATTGCTTCATCGGGAGAACCCTGTCAACCGTTTGGCAACATAAAAAACGGAACTCCATTTTTCACAATTTTTGCAAAAATATCATGACGTAACCATCGTTAAATTTGCCAAAAAACAACATATCTTTCCCAAACGACATTTTGATGGCAAAAATCAGTCTGGGTTGGGTTCTCACGATACTGTAAATGTTAGTCTTTGGCTAAACGGATCCCGATTTCCGGAGATTTAGCGTCTCAAACTTTCGCTTATCATTAAAATACTGGTTTCAGTATACTGTGTATGTGTATGAACATACTATGTCCAGGTGCAGTGCACATTGTGCATGTACAGTTATGAACATGCTTGAGAACGCTGGGGACCGACATTGTTCATATCTAAATGTTGACATCCTGCAATTTTCTCTATTTCGATGCCCACCAACAGCCAGGATTGTGTGTTAATCGAATTCGACAAAGGCCGATCAAAGCCAATCTCAAAGCAAGAGTAAAGCTCTGCTTTAGCTACATACATACGTACACATGCATGTGCACTCAACCATTCATATAAACAATGTACATATATCACTGCCACGTAGCAACTTCGTCATGATTCATCAGGCTTGGTGTGTACATGGTAACACGCTTCCAAAAAACGAAATGAAGCTTATACAAATATAAAATAAATCAAAAAACATATGGCGCATGTACTTGTGTGTACGCACGGAAAGCAATTTTAATCAAATTATAATCCCAGTGCAAATCGTGAGTTCACATACATACATATTTGTTTATTTGATAGACTTAGTAGAAGTAAAAAGATATTAGAGCATTCCCGAAAATGCTGCAATTCTAGATGTTTTTGTTTTGTGTGTTGTGTGTTTGTTGGTGATCGGTTTTTTTTTTTATTTTTGTGTTATTTGTTATGTCTATGTGTGGATTGAAGAGCGGATTTACTCGGTTGCGGCCATGGCACGGGCCTGTGCGCGCACGCGTTTCTCGTACTCCAGGCGATTCTGGCAGTAAATGGTGTATGCCTCGGCCTGTGCCGGATCCTTGATGTTGGGCTCATTAAGCAGATCTTGGATGCCCAACAGAATTTGCTTAATGGTGATGGCCGGACGCCAGTCCTTCTCCTCGTCCAGCAGCGACAGGCAGACAGTGCCCGACGGATACACATTTGGGTGGAAGAGCGGTGGCTCGAATTTGCATTTCGGCGGCGAGGTCGGATAGTCATCCTTGAAAATCATGCGGAGTTTGTAGAGGCCACCCTCCCATGGGGTGGACTTCTTGCCGGGAATGGCGCACTCCCAAATCATCAGGTTGAGGGTGCCATCGGGATTCTTGGCGGGACGTGCAACAAATCCGTATGGATGGTCCTTCCGCCAGGCCTTGCGCTCCTCGCCCAATCGTGTTATGGCAATGCCAGACATCTTGTATTCAGCTAGTCGTTGCTGCAATTTGTTGTTGGAAAATGAACTGTGTCTTGTCCGTCCTCTTCTTTATCACTATGCTGTACACGCTGCTACGCGTCTGCAAAACGAAAACCACCGAAAAAGGGTTACAAATGTTTGCTCTCGCGGTCCTAAACCAGTTTCCTTTTATGCTTACCCAGTTGCCTCTTTGTTTGTCAGTTGACGATCAGGAAATTGCCAAAACGTGTGGCTTTTTTCCGGCAAACTATTTTTCTTTGCAAATTTCTAGCGCAATTTTTTTTCTCCGACGCTCGGATCCAGTGTGACTGTCGGACCGTTGCAAATATACCGAAATACACCGTAAATATACCAAGGACAAATCTGCACTAACCCACTTAGCCCCGCACTATTTAAAGTTTCAATATGTAAGCTGTTGAACACTGTTGACGTTAGCCGCTGAAAATAATAATGTTTTTAATTTCTCGCTGTATATTCTTCCTTTTTATTTACAAAATAAAAAAGGCTACTATATATTTTACCCAAGCTGTGCGCACAACACTTTCAAGTTCGACAAAATTCCTGAGTAATCTGAAATATTCCGCTGGTCGAAAACGGGCTAACGTTATATATTATTGTTCGATTTTGACATTCTCTTTATTATTACGGTGAGGCGCTCAACTCCAAGCATACTATTTTCCGACTTGTGAAAATTTTGTACTCTCATTTTTTTTACCAGTGTGGCAGCCCCTTGCAAAATGTGTACATTTCAGTGTTAGTAAGTTTACGTTTGGCGCTAATTTTGAAAACCAACTAATGTTATTTATTAAATCATATTTAGTTAAGACACATTTGAACAAAATAACAAGACGAAAATGTATTCATTGGGTCACAAAAATTTAAATATATATTTCAAGTGTTCATTCTTATTTGTTCGTGTTCCTTTACAAAAGGTACATAAATAAAAAATTCTACATTAACGTTTGATTCTGGTAGAAAAAGTTTGAAAAAAGGTAAGTTAAATTCTCTACATATTTCGTAAACCTAAACGAACTTAATAAAGTGGTTGTGCCTTGCGAAGGAACATTACTAAATCAATATTTATAGCAAAATCGTCTTTTATAGAAATGTCGCAGGAAGTACGGATCGGATCAGAGAAGTGGAAGCTATAACAAAATATTACACGGCTTGCCAAATTGAAGAAGACATTTAGTTTGATGGAACGGGTTGTGGTTGTCGTGCTGCTCTTGGTGGCATTTACTTTGCCTTCTTAGATTCCTTCTTTTTGCTGCTGCTGCTGCCGCTACTGCTGCCCTCCTCCTTGTCCTTCTTTTCCTTCTTTTCGGGCTTCTCCTCGGGATGATCTTCATAGCTGTACGAACGATATGCCATTAGTGGGGATCAATAATTTGTATACTCAATAGAACTCACGCAAAGAGCACCTTCAGCTCGCCACGGATGAGAGCCACCAGCAGAGGGGTGCCCATGCAGGCGGGCACCAGATAGAGCAACGCCGGTTGGGCATGCTTGAAGACATGCATCACAAAGATCGTGGCCAAGAGACCCAGGAAATATGCCGCCAGTGTGGAGTAGAAGTAGATGCGCGTCTTCCTCTTCTTACTGTCATCGAAACGCAGGAGCAGGGCAATGAAGATGCCCGGAATGACAATGTCGCCAAGACCCAGCATGGCAAAGTTCGAGGCATTCAGGCCATTGTCTATGAGATCCTGGGGGAAGACTAGCTTGATGGGTGCCTCGAAGCTCTTAGCCACAGTGACCATGACATTGGTGCCAAACACCCAGAAGATGTCGTAGAAGAAGAGACCGCTCAGCAGGATGACGCCAGTCACAAAGTTATTCAAATGGAGCATCTCCACGCCGTTGATGGCGAAGGCGAGGCCGAACAGGTTGTTGGCTATCCAGTGCTTCTTCAGCAGATACCACACACCAATGACCGATGAGATGACCAGGCACACAATGTCGTGGGTGGAAAACTTATAGTTAATGATATCCTCCTTGTGCTTGCCCTCGCCCCTCGTGAACAGTATGTGGAAGGGCACCTTTGGCACGGCCGCGGGCATCAGCGAGTTCATCACGGGGCTGAGTAGGTGCGCCAGAGCAATCACGCCCAGCACGAAAAAGTAGCCGGTGAGCAAGAAGTTGATGTGCACCTTCTGGAATATCTTGAAGAACAGATACAGGCCGAAGAGGGTGGCCGAGGCAATCAGTGGGAAGTACATGGCGTCTTTCTTTGTCATCGTGTCGGCTTTCTCCCCCGTAGACTGCGTCGAATCGAAATGGAAGTGAAACCAAACAAAACCAGTGAGCTGAATGCATAATTAGGGCAACAGATGACCTACCTTTTTCAGCTTGTGCAGTTTCACGGAACGTATGGAGCCGAAAATAATGGGCAACATGGCCATAATCACCAAGCTGCCGTACGCCACCGCAATGCCTTCGGGGCTGGACGGTTTCTTCTCACTGGGCGCCGTTTCATTTTTCACATTCACATTCTCAAAGATGCCTTTGATGGTATCCTTCACAGTGTCAATCACTTCGTCCGCCATGGTATCTATTTTTTATTTATTCGAACGGGGTTGAAATTGACACGCAGCCAGTGTACACGTCAATATTAGGGACGTGTGACCGCGGAATTATCGATAAGATATACCATCAGACCCTCAAAAATATACCAAAATATACCTTCTAATTGCAATTTTTTTTTCGTAAATATACTGTAATCTTAAATCATACTTGTCGATTTTCATGTTATATTTGATATTACTATCTTGCATAGACTTTTGGCTTTAGTTCGGCGTATTATAAATACTCCTTTTTATTGGAATGTACACCTTATGACCTTATATATTACAAAGTATTATCACTAACCATATAGTATAGTCACTAACCTATACTATTTGGTTAGTGGTATTATGTAGGGTTGGTGGGGAAACAAGTTATCGGTATTTTTGTGCGATAAGCTGAACTTATAGGCGTTGATTACGAAAACAATAATAATGCAGCCGAATTGCATTACTGTTTCAACATTACAATCATTTTGGTATTAAGTTTACTACATTGCAGCTACTAAAATCTTCAATATGCAATTTAGGCAAAAGGAGAATCACATAAACATAACTGTTTTATGGAGTGGAAGCGTTCTACGTTTATTTTATCTGCTGCAAAAGTGAATGAAAAATTGCTGCTGACCGCCAAAACCATTCAATCAGGCAACAGATTATGTACAATGCCCACATACTCGTAGTTTGCGAGGCTGCTATCGCTTATCCGCTCTCTGCCTGCTCCCTGCTTAGCCTCGGTTTGTATTTGGGCGCATTCCGACTTATCAGAGCAACGGCCATGTGAGCAAAACTCAGAGCTCTGAGCTCAGTTCCAATTCAGACTCGGAAGCGAATGCATTAACTACTTCAAAAAATTCTAACTGGAAACAACAATGACGACGGCCCCAAAGATAAAAACTCTGATTTCCGGTCGTGGGCTGCTGGGAGTATTTTTGTTGCTGCTGCTTGCTGTTTCCGTGCCAGGCGCCACTTGTAAGTGTCACAAAAGTTTTTTCTTATACAAACAGCTAACTCCCAAATTCCTGTTGTAGCAGATGCGACTGCCATTAACGCCAGCAGGAGCAGCAGCAGCGATGGCAATGCCAATGTCAACGCCCTGGATCGTCTGCACGCGAGTCTGTTCCTCAACTACGACAAACATTTGCAGCCGCTGGACAAGGGCGAACCCGCGACTGTCAGCATGGCGCTGACCATTAACTTTATTGATATTGACGAGTTGAATGGCAAGATGACGACACACTGCTGGCTGAATATTGTACGTTTTCCTTGCATTAACCCATTGCCATCTTGATCTCTGTTTTCCCTTTTTGCAGCGTTGGATGGACGAGCTTCGCACGTGGCAGCCGCAGGAGTATGAGAACATTACGGCCATCCACTTGCATGCCAGCGAGATCTGGACACCACAGATTAAGCTCTTCAATGCGGCTGGCGAGGATGAAAGCTTCCTGGTGGACACTCAGGCAATACTCACCCACGAGGGACAGTTCCTGTGGGTGCCACCTGCCGTGTACACGGCCTACTGCAACCTAAACATGATCAACTGGCCGTACGACGAGCAGACGTGCAAGCTAAAGATTGGCTCCTGGGGCGTTAGCCACATCAATGCGGACTACGACAAGTCGGGCAAGGGCCTGGACTACGACGGTGCAATGCAGTCCACCGAGTGGCAGATTGTCAAAGGGTCAACGCAATTTGTGCCTCAGGATTACTACAGCTATTTGGAGTACACGCTGACGGTGCAGCGACGCTCCAACATGTACACGGCCATCATTTACACGCCAGCCTCCTGCTTTGTCACACTCGCGCTGTCCGCCTTCTGGCTGCCACCGCACATGGGCGGCGAGAAGATTATGATCAATGGATTGCTCATGATTGTGGTTGCTTCGTTTCTCATGTATTTTGCGCAGCTGCTACCGGTGCTGGCCAACAAGACGCCGCTTGTGGGTGAGTTTCTGTGTGTTCCTCCATGTGCATTAAGCCTCAGTTTGCTCTCCATTTTGTAGTCGTCTTTTATAGCGCCACTCTGCTGCTGCTGAGCATCTCCACCATTGTGGAGGTGGCTGTGCTCTACTTGTCCACGGCCAAGCATAAGCGGCGCGTTCCAGACTGCCTCAAGAAGCTACTGCATGGCAAACTTGGCTCCTGGCTGCTGCTCTCGCACTTTCGCTCCGAGGCCGAACAGCAGAAGGACAAGAGCAAGGAGATGGATGAGCAATTGTATGAAAATGACGATTATGATCAATCCGAAACGCTGGACATTAATCCCACGGAGGTTCCCACATCCCGGGCCATACAATTCGAATGGTCGCTGCTGGCCACGGCAGTGGATCGTGTCTCATTTTTGGCCTTTAGCCTGACCTTCCTCATACTGGCCATTGTGTGTCGTGTGTAGGAGGATGTGTAACCCCCCCACCTGTATGTAATTGTATCTCTATAACTATGTATCTGTATCTATATCTATGTATTTTTTGTGTATTTACTATATGTATGTATCCTCTGTGCGCTTAGTGAACTTAGAATTATATAATGATGAGACCTCTTAATGGGTTTTTTGCTGCCAGAAGCGAGTGGATAACAGATGAAGTAACAAATTGGCTTCTCCTCTCTCTTTCTTATTGCTCTGCGATGCTCCGTTGCTATCACAATTCCTCAATTAACCGATTAAGTATCTGGAATTATGCGGAAATTACTCGTGTCGTACCTTTTTACGGTCCAGTCCGGTCCGCTGCTTCTCGCTCTCTCCCTTACAGCACTCTGCGCAGTGGGTGGTCCTTGCGCATCTTCCTCGCCACCCCCCTGCCCTGTGGGTCGACCGTTTACAACCCCACAAAAACAAATTGGGGTTGCTGTCGTCACCATCTTCAGTTAAATGCATTTGTGGATGGGTTGCCCTGGTCATAGGTCGTCCCCGTGCCTGTCCCTGTTCTGGCTGCCTGTTCAGCTGCTGTCCCGCCATGGAATGGTGCCGAAAACGTCGCCGTTGTCGCTGTGGCTGCTGGTCCATTGCTGGGCGAGGGCTGTGACGACACCGTAGGGGGTGAGGGGAAGCCCAAACTGGAGCTGGTTGAGGCGGGCGATGTGTGGTGATGCAGAAAGTGCGGCTGCCCGGGATGCACATGTCCGTGGCTGTGTGGATGCGAATGATGATGATGGGCATGCTGCGTTGAATGAGGATGATGCAGCGGTGGGTGACGGCTGAGGGGCATTCCACCGCCGGGATGATGATTGTAGGAACCTAACATATTGGCAGCCGGATCGCCGCCTTGCGCTTGGGCCTGGCAGGCGGCCATCAGGCCATGAAAGTCGAACTTGTAGGCGTAACGCTTGCCGTGCACCTTGGTCATGATGTTCTTGTCGTAGTAGTACCTTTGGGAAAGGGGAGATAGGAGCTATATAGAGGGTTTGGCTGATTGTTATACTGGGAACTCACCTCAGGGCACGACTTAGCTTATCGTAGTTCATATTCGGCTTGGCCTTGCGTTCGCCCCAACGTTTGGCCACCTCGTCCGGGTCAATGAGCCGGAATTCGCCCGATTGGCCCTCCCAGCTGATGCACGCGACATTCGACGAATCAGCGAGCAGCTCCAGCAGAAATTGCCACAATTGTATCTGCCCGCCAGAGCCCTGAGCGACCAATCGGTGCGAGGCAGCGTTCAGCAGTTGATACGGATCTGAAAGAGAGACGAAGACACGCGAATCAGCCAGCAGATACACAACAAGAGAGAGAGAGAGAGAGAGAGAGAGAGTGAGATTCGCGAGAGAAATCCCCAGCCAGCCAAACAAGATTTTCTGGTCATTGAATGTGTCTCTGTGTCTCTGTCGTTGGGGACGTGGCAAGAGTGCCAAACAACGGAATGAAATTGTAATGAAATGAAATGCCACAAGCCCTGTCGCGGATTCACAGAAACTCATTCCACCAGGGGTAGGGTAGGGCATAAATCCTGGACTCGGGGACTATGGGGATATTCCCATGCCCATAACCATTGCTGTTCTATACGGGGAAATCCCTTCAAAGTGGCCCGCTACAAAAGTCACGAAAGTGCCATAACCAACAGATGACAGGATGACTCACAGACAAGCCACGGCAAAGCAGTCCAAGAGCAAGCAGTGCCCGCACATAGACAACAGCAACAACAACAGCCAGCCCCATCCAACCATTCATAATTATATTTCTAGGCAGCACCACAGAGGCACCGCTCACCGGAAATGCCTCAGCGATCAAGTGGTTGCCGCCGCAGACGCCGCCATTGAGCAGAGGAATCTTTCATTCATTTCGCACAGCGGAAATTCCAATGAATTTTTGGCAACATTTTTCTCACCATTAAACATGATCGAACCGTGTGTGTGTTCGAGATGGTGTTGATGGTGATGATGGTAGTGGTGCACTGCCGCCGCTGCCGCATGATGCGAATGATGCGCCGCCGTCGGCGCTGGTTGCATGCGAAGACCAAAGCGACGGTTGAAATCCTCCGAGAGGCGCCACATGACGCCCACATCCACGCTGACGCTCATGGTGACTCTTTCGCTTGATTGTGGGTACTCGCGGATTCACATTAACTTTTCGGACTTATCAGAATTTTTGCCACAAGAAAAGTTTGTCTGGAAATTCCACACAAAAAGGTTTTTCCGCGTCTGCACCCAAAATTGGGGAATTTATTTATTTTATTTTTTATCAGCGTTCTTCTTCTACGGGAACTGTTTGGGGCAAACGCCTTTGGGCAACTGAAACGTTGACTTCTTATCACTTGACTGATGCTGCCAGGGCATGGCATGCCCTGTAGCATCTTCGTCGAAGCAGCAGCTACTGCTCGCATGTCGACTGCTTTTCACCTGCGCAGCTGGTGGTAAATGCTGCTTCGGCATTCGTTGGCAGAGAAAAAGTCACAAAGTCGCAGAGGCCACGTGCAGCCACTCAACCCCGCGGCACCCAGCAACACCCCACAGGGTAAACACACACAGAAACACACAATACAATGGAAGCAGAGTGGTGGCAGGATAGCAAAGCGATTGATGCCCTTACTGAGGAAAGGTTTGTATGAAAGAGCCTTGGAGGTTTTCGATTTTGATGGAATTTGAATGAGCTCTGAATAAGCTAATGGCACTATAGTTGTGGTATTTGGATCGATGTTTTCTCTGGCAGTGATCTAGGATAGACTTATTTCCTGTGGCACATCAAATAGAGGCTATAGTTAGACGCTCTTCATGGTTCCAAATAAGTGATAAATCCCTGCGGAAACAAACAGACAGATGAAAATATATCATTAATTCTTGCCTTCCCGCAAAAGTCATAATATCCTGTGGCCACAAAGTGTATAAAAACGAGGGGCTCTGCCAGGGCAGGGCAAGGCGAAATCATTCTGGCAAAGACTCAGACATTGCAACTGTAATCTGCGCCACGGCGACGCTAAATCCCCGTTTGGCATAAAAAACAAATCAATTAAATCGACGCCGCCTTCTCTTTCGCTTCACCTCTATGTCTCTCGCTCTAGCTGGCTCTCCGCTGGCTCTTGTGGATCAGCAGCATATGCCAGACCCAAATCAGGCGGAGGCTTTTCCGTTGCCACAGGAAGGATGCGAACGAATGAATATTTTCCTGTGTGCCCCAAAGGCAGCCAGGAGCTGACCACCCGCAGTGCTGTTGTCAGTGAGACTCCCCTGCAGCTGCCGCTGCCCCATGCCCCTGTGCCACATTGCGACTTTCATGAGTGACATGACTTGGTGACTTTTTGTGTGTCGCTGCCGTAGGATTATTTTGATTTTATTATTAGATGCCACATCCTGCGAGAAATTATCATATTTACATCGTTTATTATTAAGTTCATCACTTGACGCGACCGCCTGCTAAGCCTCCAACCATCCACACTCCTCCCCCTCCCCCTGCTGCTCCTTGAACAGTTAATAACTGAAAAAGTGTTGCATACTTTGCTGCGGCTGTCGCGCGGGGATTTTCGCAGCGATTTACGTTTATGAAGTTCCAAAAGAAAAGTTGGAGAGCGCAAAAGCCAGCAGCAGCGGCAGCTTCAGGTAATTAAAAGGTTGTTCATTATGCCAGCACTTCCCCACTGCCAGCCTTTTTCGAGGCGAACTTTTGCCGCTTTATCAGAGCCATAAGAGATGGTCGCAGGGGCGGAGAAAAACAATCAATGAGGCACATAAGTAACGCCTCTATCAGCGAGTTGGCATCTTAATCAGTTGCCATTTAGCAGCAGAGGTCAAAAAGGATTCAATTGATGCCTTGACCACAAAGGATTCTCATTCACGCACACTCAGACACACACATGGAGCAGCCCTCACAATCGCACCACTGGGAATAGGACGTGAACCCAATTACCAAGCAGCTCGCTCGATGCTCGCTCAATCTCTGGACACCTCAGATTTATGTGCTCCCAGATTAGATATAGTTACTCACTTGGCTCGCTCTCGTTGAGCATGGGACTCGTCTCGCGGCCCGTGGCATGGTACAGGCTGAGCGCGAAGTGTTTGGCCAGCAGCGTGCCACCTCGCCGAGAGCCCGCACATACCCAAAAGTCAGCGCGACTCAGATCGCACAGCTCCTGCCCGTTCTTGGGAAAGCGTCCAATGTCCGGCTCCGGATCGATCTTGAACTTGCGCGTCAGCCACTTCACCCAACTGGCAATGTCCTCGGTGGACCAGGCATGCGGATCCACGGGCACTTCGACGGGTGTGCATGAGTCACTCGATTCGATGGAGGCTTTTCTGCTTTCACTGCGGATGGGTGAGGCTTGAGGTTGAGGTAGAGGCGGGGATGTGTGAGGTTCAGGCAGAGGTACAGCCCGAGGTGCCAGTCGATGGCTGCTTTTACTGCTGCTGGTGCTGCTGCTGGATGAGGATGTATACGAATCGGAGTCCGTTGTGACATCCGAGTCCGAGGAGGTGTTGGTGTCGCTTGTCGAACTGCTGCTGTGGCGCCGTCGACGGCGTCGTCTCTGCGGATGGCTTCCTCCTGCTCCTCCTGCATTATCCACCTGCAGCGTCGCCTTCTCCGTCGACGACTTTTCCAGTTTCGTTTCGGTTGCAGCTCCGATGCTCTTCTGTGGGACATCCTGGTGCATGGCATAAAGGCTGAGCCCAATCAGTGGCCTCGCAACGTGTCTGGTCTGTGTGAGGTGGCTCTGCACAAGGGCCATTAATGGTTTAGGACCACAATTATCAGCTGTGCACTTTGCATTCGAGCGACATTATGGGTTGAGAGGGGAATTCCTGGAACTGCACTGAACACACACTCTCGGGTATTTATTGTTGCTCCAACCGGTTGGCAAGCGAAACGGATTTAGGATTGTAGTCCGTAATGGGTAGGTCGGTGAATCACCGGTACGAGTATTTCACCTGCTGCCCGACGCACGGAATCACCTTCCCACGTGCCGTTGAATGCCGCGCGGAAATCTTTTAGCCTGTCGCAGCGTATTTTTCCGTTTGGAAAATTTTAATAACCGTTATTGCAGCTATCGAGCTGGATACGATGATCTTTGAACCGCACGGACCGAAAGCGATCGATCGAGTTTGTTCCACAAAGGCGACCGAACCGATTGGGGTATGACGAGTTAATGATCGGACCAACTGGCCGGTGATAAAGCCATGACGAAGTCGAGCCAGCCATCAAAAAGCTTTTTTGCCGCTCGCTCTCTGCCATTCATGCTCTGGCCAAGATCCCAGTGAGCAATTGGCAGCGTTCGTAGCAAGCGCGAGGAGCGTTTACAGGTTTGCGCACTAAATTCGACATGGGGTGGGCGAAGCTTTTGCGACACTTGCGCTCACGAAACGCCGCTGCGCTCTCTCTCTCTCTCGCCTTATCTGGCGCTCGCTTTGGCTCGTCGGCAAATAACAACCTTAAGCATGACGTAGTGAAAAGATCGGTGGGCCAGCGCCGGGGGTGGATGAGTCATACGGCCAGGCGGTGTAAGCAAACGAATGTCGGTGGTCGATGGAGTTCCCCAGGGTAATGGGATCCGTTGCGGGCAGAGAGGGGGGTAAGGTCGTCTGAAAATTCATTCATTCATTCATCGTTTGGCGATCGCTCGCTCGCTCTTTCTTTCTGTGTGTCTCTCGGTCTCTCTCTCTGTGTGTTTGTCGCGTCATTTTTCTGGGAAAACTGGCATGAGTCGTGCCGCTGCCTATTACTCTCTCTCTCTCTCTGCTCATAATTTGGCTTCGATGTTTGCCGCTCTTTGGCCATCGATGGCTAGTGGGGCGACAGGTCGTTCATTCATGGGAATCGGGGATTAGGCGACCCACCCGAACCGACCCCCCTTCATTTTCTGGAGCAAAGAACACCGACGCTGCTGATGGACAATTGCCCTATTATTCGGATTATTTGAATTCCGTTCGAGATTCCGGGAATCGCTTCTGATTTCATAGCAGAGGACGACGCTTTCGGCGTAAGTGATTCATGCCACATCCAATTTCTCCTCTCACTCACTCACTCTTGGAGCTCGGTCCGACCTATCTCTTTGGCGCTATGGCGCCAGCGATACAAACAATCATATAGTATCGCTGTTGATATTTCTTACCCTTTTAATGCGAGTGTTTCAAGGGGTATATCTAGGGGGTAAGCAGTAAAAGATTACATGAACTTTTATAGAGAATTTACGGTACATCAATGAAAACCTCTTCCAAAAAAACACACCTCAGCATTTACTTATTTTTACTTACCAAAAAATTGCCTGAAATGAAATCGAAATTGATTCAGATTTGCTTCCAATAACTTGTCGTACAATGCTCTTTAACCAAATTTCAGTATACCTAAACCACATCTCAGATAGCTCTCAAGTGCCCTACAGTAAACATTCGATGACTCAGACCTTATAAGCAGCTCCAATATTTAATCAATTTGGTTCGAAAAAAAACCCATAATCAGTTCAAATTTTTTATCAATTTCGCTGAAGATATTTTCAAATTGGGAAAGGTAATGTTCGCAGAAAACGTTTGCGTTAGTCACACTTTTAATGATAAGAATCTTTGGTGACTTGGTACACTTTTAAAGATAGGAAATTTTAGTTCTTTGGTATTTTGATTGTAGCTATTGAGTGTGTCGCGGTTTCATAACGATTGAATAATACTTTCATTATAATTGCCAGCCAGTCAACGTAACTCTCTTTTAATTACATTTCCCAGTATTTCCAGCTTTTTAATTTGTTTTCTGTACCAGGTATTCCCCTAGTCGCCTCGTTCCTAGTGTGTTTTGTTTATATTTACTTTATAGTGACGCGTTGAAGCCTACGTTTGTGTGTGGTGGAGAGCTTTTACTACGTAGACTCGACCCTCGTTAAGTTCATTCATAAAAACATCTAATGGAGGGAAGGGAACGCTGTTGCTGTGAGCAATATTGCGAAATCGTATGGATTGCTCATTGCTGCCCCATTAATTTACTCGTAGGTTCGCTGGAGGCGACCCTTGGACGGATTTAGTTGCGGGGGCGGTTGCGATTCCTAATGCAGTTCCTCTCTTATCTCCTCATCATCAGCGTCATCATCGTCGTCACTGGTTGTGGTCGTTGTTGTCGTCATGCTGGTGGCTGTGGTGGCTGTCGTCACTTGACGACCAGAGTTCCAGATCAAATTAAAGTCCAAATCGCATTCCTTGGCCACCTTCTGGACGAGTGCACGATCCAGCAGACCCGAAGCGCTCCACGAGTTGTCCTTTACGGCCAGCTCTTTGAGAGCGCGTCCCGCCTCCGGATATTGCTTGGCATAGACGAGAGCACGCACCAGCATGGCTAGGATGTGGGAGTGACGAATGGGAGGCAGCTCAGGCTTGACTGTAAAAGGAGGAATTATTAATAGAAAGTCTAAAAAGATAATTCCAAAGCATAACCCACTCAACATGCTGCGACAGGCGCCAATTACCGACTGATTGTCGCCATCCCGAAGCGCTTGCTGGATCTCCAGGATCTGCTTGACATCCGACACCGTGCGCTGCAGATTATTATACGCATGCTGAGCGTGACTTAGTTTCTCCAAGCACTTGGAGGCTTCCTGCATGGCAGTCAGTGCCTTGCCATAATCCTGATACTCCTCAATCTCCATCGAGGCGCAAATGGCATAGAAATTGGCCAGCGAATCGAACGCCTGCCCCTTGGTGTAGAAGCTGACAATGTGCTTTAGGATGGAGGCATCGCCCTGCCAGTCCAGGGCCTGCAGATAGTTGGCTGCCATAATGTAAACCTCTCGCTGCCGTGACATGTTCGCGAAGAACACAATCTTGTCGGTGTTGCCCGACTTCAAGAGACTCTTCATGGCACGCATCTTGTCCCCTGCTTGGGTGAATTTCTTCGTGGCGCTGTGGTAGTCGCCCTGCTGTTGGAGCAGCTCTCCCAGCTGCACGAGGATGGAGGTGCGTGTGGCCTCCTCAAAGACACCCTTGTCGGGGGTGAGCATCTCCGCCAGTTCCTCCGTCACGGGCACACCCTTCTCCGTGCAGATGCCTACAGCTCGCACCAGGTGATTCGTTTTGGCCAGCAGATGCACCGCCTTCTGGTGCTGCTCGATGCTGCAGAAGAAATCAGCACAGCGATTGATTAGCTCCGCATCTGAGTCCGGACTGAGCTCCGTGGCAATGATCTCCAGGATTTCCGGCTGCTGCGACTCGAAGGCCATCTCCAGTGCCTTGTGCAGCATGCCTGCTCTATGGTAGAGCTCCACGGCATGCTTGAAGTTGCCGCACTCCTCAAAATAAGCTGCAGCAATGGCCTTGTCCCGCTGCCGCGAAGAGCTGGCCACAGTCCAAAGTTCCTCCTGAAAGTCGTTATCCTTGCAGATGCGTATGGCATTGCTGAAGGTCTGGGCGCGCGTGAAGAACATAATGGCCTCCTGGAACTTGCCCACGTTCTCGTAATGGCGCGCCAGATGGTAGCAGGCAGCGCGATCACCCGACTGCCTGGCTATAGCATCCGCCTTGGAGATCTTGCCCAAATAGCAGAGGATTTTCACCTGGAAATATATCAGAGATTAAGGGAGTTGTTCATTAGGAATTGGAATGAGCTAGGCTGAACCTGTGAGAACCAATCCTCTGCCTTGTGATAGACAGCCAAAGCGGCGTCCATGTCCCCGGAGCTCTCAATGTACTGGCCCCACCAGCGCAACAGCTTCGGATCGCTGGTGGTCTGAATGTAGCGCTTCATGGCCCCCGGATTCTCAATCAACAGTTGGGTTATATTCTGCGAGGGGTTCTGCGTCTTCTCAAAGTACTCCAAGGCGCCCTTGATGTCGCCCTGTTCGCGCAGTGCCTGCGCCTTCTGGTAGTAAGTGTGCTTCAGGTGTATGCGATCCTCCGTTTCGGCTATTTGCAGCGCCTCATCCAGCCGCCCAGTGGCCTGTAGGAGTTTGTTCAGCAAATCGAAACGCTTGCAGCGTCTGTACAGATCCTTGGCCTCCTCAATCATGCCCAGTTCGATGGCCAGCACCGCCACCTTGGCCTCCGTTTCGAGATCATCATCCTCCATGGCCTGACGCAGGGCGCGTACGGAACGTGCCTGCTCCAGGTGTCCCATGCACACCTTGGCCACATCCAGGCGATTCGTGTGGACACACATCTTGGCCAGATTTGTCCAAATTACTTTCGACTGAATGGAGCGAACGCTGCGGTAGGCCAGATCCATATTCCCCTCCGCCACGTGTAGACTGAAGTTGAGGACCAGCTTCCTGGTGACTGCATCGCAATTCCGCAGATCGGCAAAGTCCTGCAGCGGCTGCTCTTCCACCACATTGATCTTCAAGCGAACGACGCTGGGCACGCAGAGGTTCAGCAGCTGGCAGCCAGCGGCCATTGGCTGCGACTCGAGCAGATTCAGACCCGATGAACCCTGACTCTGATCGGAGTAGAACATCAGCATAATCTTCGATTGAACAAAGTGCATGGGCGGCTGATGGGCATTGGAGTTCTTGGCTGTTGGCTGTGGCTTTTGCATCATCGATTTCACCTCCATGGCCAGCAGTCGCGGCTCCTCAGTATCCCAGAAGAGTCTCACCGGCAGACTGGTCTCCTCCTGCAGATCGTACTCGAAGAGATTGTTGCGCTCAAAGTCCCAGCAGAAGAGCGCAGAGCGTGGCATGAAGCTGCTGTTGGCTATGACCATGGCCAGGTGGCTGCCCTGACTGTTGCACTTCACCAGAATGAACTCCCCAAAGTCATCGAAGATGTCGTGGCCCGACTTGCTGGAAAACAGCAGCTTCGGATCGTGTCGCGACACGTCGTACGCTTTGACATAACCATTCATGGTGAAGATGGACAAGTAGCAGCCACTCAGGTCCATGCCAATGATCTTTCCTTCAATGTCGCTGGACTGGATGCGGTGCAGTACAACTCCACCCACGGAGTAGACCATAATGTCGCTGCTGGACAGGCAGAAGATGTTCTGGTTCTGCAGGCACAGCAGCAAGCACTCGGCGGCAAAAGTTTGCAGCAGCTTCACGATCAGCGATGGCGGTGAGGCCGTGGAGGCGGGAGGTTCGCCTGCGTCTACAGCCACTGCCTCCAGCACCTCGTCGAACTCATCAAGGCTCTTGTCCACCTTCTGTAGGCTGTACGAGGAGATACTCCTTCCATTGCTCATTACCAGACTCAGCTCGTTCAGAGCCAACGCTGTCACTGCAAACTCGGACTGAACACTCGTCTGTCGGCCGCTGCAGTGCGTCAGCTGCACCGACTTAGCCGAACGCTGCACCGCCCACAGCTCGCGGGTGTGGAACGCCAGCAGCGGCTGCTCCTTCAGCATGTAAACATTCGAGAGACAATTGACCAGCATGCAGGGTTTCGACAGCTCATTGAAACCCCACTCGCAGGTCCTGACAGCGCCACGCACTGAAGAAATGTTCGTAAGCTGCCAAACATCCTCGGGCGCAGTCACCAAGCGACTGCCACTGCGCTTCCAGGTGTACAGATTGCCCAGGGACGTGCCTGCGCACAAAGTCTGATAGCTGCCGCTGTACGACAGGCAGGTGAAGATCTCGCCGCTGCTCAGCTGGCCGTACTTTATGGGCTTGCGTGGCAATATGCTGCTGCTCTCGCTGCTGTCCTGGCTGTAGAAATTGTTGGACGAGGAGGTGTTGGTGTTTGTGACATTGGCCACACTGGAGAGTGTCGAATTCAAATGGCGAGAGCTGGGCAAATCCATTCTTAGGAGATAATTGTCGCTGCGCTCAATGTCCCAAATGCGCACAAAGAGATCGCCTGGAAAGGAATGAAGATATTATTTAAGGAAACAATTGAAGATGCAAAATGATGACTCCACCTGTGATAATGGCCAAACTATTGCCCGACCAGGCTATGCCGCCCTGCCTGCCGCCGCCACGTCCGCTCATCTTAACGCGATCCAGTTCCGTCAGAATGCCCGTGGACTCCACCAAGAACAGCACCACAGTCAAGTCCTCCATCAGGCAAATGACTGCATCCCTAAAAGAGCAAACAATTTTAGCTTAAGGACAAATTTTCTTTGGATTTTGCTAACTTTTTGGGATGCCAAAGCATCTGGACTATGGGCGGCAGTGATCCGCACTTCATCACCTCGACGCAGGCGCCGCCCTGATTGATGTAGTACACCACGCCTCCCTGGGTGCAGGCATAGAAGCAATGATTGTCCCGCACACCTGAATGAGTCAATCCACGTGCAGCGGTGCGTGGCCGCCAGTTGGTGAGCGTGTCCAAGGCGTTCTCATCGCCTGCCACCGCCGCCTTGGCTAGATTTGCCATCTCCTCACGCACCTCGCTCTCGACGGTGCGTCGGAAGCAGACCAACAGCAGCACTTCACGCAGATCGTGCGAGAACATGGTGAGAAACTGATACTGTCCATCGCAGCGCCAGCCGGTGACTAAACCCATGGCATCCGCCGTTACCATGCGGCCGCCCTGCTCGCTGAATTGCAACAACACAATGGCCGCCTTGTGGGGTGCATTGACGCTGGCAAACTCCCGATGACCGGCAAACCAAACGTGTATGTCGCCGTGCTCCCAGCCACTGGCCAGCAGCGCCTTCTCCGGGTGCCAGCACAAGGCTGTGGCCTGCGATGTGGCATGCACTGGATAGGTTACATCTCTTTGCGGTTCACCCTGCAAAGAAATCTCAAATCAGAGTATGAATAATTAAAGCGGATAACAACTTACGGTGTCCGCAAATATGGTGACGGAACCTCCTCGTTCCTGGCTGAAGGAGGCTACAGCAAAGAGCGGCTCATTTGGATGCCAACTGCTGATGGTACTCACTGCATCCGAGTCGAGAAACTCTATTTTAGTGTCAAAGTACAGCGTCATCTCGGAATTTTCCTCTCAAATGCGGCAGGCAAAACCACAACAAAACGAAAAGTGGCGCCGCTGGCAACGGTTGCCATAGTTGCATTTGAGTATTCGAAGCTAACGGTTATTTCCCAGCCCTGGAAAGGACGGAGCTGCTGGCTGGCAAAAGCACCAACAAAACAAATATAGACGGGCAAGATAACTGGATTTATTTATTTAGTTGAACATCGATGAAATTTGTTTGCTAATGGTAAGCCCCTTCTATGCATGTGACTATTCAGCGTAAGTTATATTAAATAGAAGGTAAGGCGTTGCTTAGCTTGCATTCGCAATGTCAAAGAGAGTGAGGAAATGAGCGGTGCCTTATCTGCTACCTTTTGTGACTTTAATGGAAGGTAGGGCGCAATGAGCGCAGAGAGCGAGATAATAAACGGGCCTTACCTGCTTTTGAATGTTCTCTGCTGACACCACAAGCATATGTTCACACTATTGCAATTGTGTACATACAGTTACCCAGAAAACCAAAGAACACTTGCTGGAGTGTAGCACTAAGCTCGCCAACGAAGTTTTCAGCAGTAAAATATGCGCGGAAGAGAAAACGGAGAAAAAAAACATTTGCAAAACAAAAACTGATTCGTATATGTACCTAAATAACGCTACATAGCATAAAATAATTTCACCATTTAAGTTTTAAAAGTCTCTGACGGGCGAGCGTTTTGTCGTTTGCAATGCTTTTGTTTGCTGGGTAACAAGTAATGGCAGCTCTAAATAGTTTCATCACGTACATACGCACGCACATCATCCATACATAGACATGCACATACAAGTGTGCAAATGAAATCACCGGCAAACAACTCCAAGCGCTTTTGGTGCCGCTACTGCGTATCATTCGCATTTCGTAAACTCTTTGGATATGGCCGATAATCAAGAAGCAGTCGCTGGGAAGATTCTTAAAATCGCTGGAGCCGTCATCCTGCCGAATCTGGGTGGAATTGTTAATGGCCAGCTAACCCGGAGGAATCTCAAGAATTGGTATGCAAACCTGAACTTTCCGTCGTTTAAACCACCCAACTGGGTGTTTGCCCCAATGTGGACATCGTTGTACGCTGGCATGGGCTATGGCTCCTACCTGGTGTGGCGCGATGGCGGCGGATTTGGTGGCGAGGAGGCGCGCCTGCCTCTAATTGCCTATGGCACACAGTTGGCCCTGAACTGGGCCTGGACGCCGATCTTCTTTGGCCAGCACAACATCAAGGGCGTAAGTGTCATCACAATTATAATTTTGAGGTTGTTTTATCGCTAATCCTTTTCATGCTTCAGGGGCTCATTGATATCATCGCTCTGACGACCACTGCCAGCGCTTGTGGCATACTCTTCTACCGTGTCAACAAAGTCGCTGGATTGCTCTTTGTCCCGTATGTGGCCTGGCTGGGCTTCGCCACGGCTTTGAACTACGCCATGTTGAAGCTCAATCCTCAGAAGGAGGCGGCGGTGGAGGAGAAGCCCTCGACCTCGAGCCATGCCAAGCCAAACTAGGTCGTGGCTTCCTTGCTTGTTGTTTGTGATTGTAATTGTTTTTATTGAAAATGTAATTGCACAAAAATAAATGAAATTGTTAGTACCAGGGATGCATTAGCTGTTGTTCTTGGTATATCGATAACTGATAACTGTTCTAATCGTGTCTGAAAAATGCTCGGTAAATTCAAAATGCAAGGGAGCCGATTGAAAAAAAGCGAGAATGATGCACTAATTGGAGCCACCAGGTGCGGGAGCAGCTGCAGCTGGTGCGGACGGGGTACCAGCCTTCGGGGTGGCAGCTTTCTGAGAGGCGGAGGCCTTTGGCGACGGTGCAGCCTTTGCGGGCGCATTGTTGTTTGGTTTCTGTTGCTGGGCTGCATTCGGTGCTGCCTGCTTGGGAGGCGACGCTTTGTTACCTTTGCCCTGCTGCTGTTGGTTGGGCGGGCTGGCAGTTTTCTGTGCAGCTGGCTTTCCGGGGGTCTGTGCTGGTTTGGGCGCCACAGTGGGCTTGGCTGCTGCCTGCTTTTGCTGCTGCTGTTGCTGTTGTTGCTGTGGTTTGTTGTTTGCTGCCTGCTTCTGACACTGTGCCTGGCCTTGAGATTGCTGTCCTTGAATCTGTGCCTGCGGCTGGCCAGCCTTGGCTGGTTGTTGTTTTGCCTTTTGGGCGGCTTCCTGCTTCTTGCCATTGGCTGATGCTGCTGCTGCTCCTTGCTGTTTCTGTGGCGGAGTAGCTGCAACCGGCGATGGTGGGGCCGTAGCTGCAACAGGCGACGGTGGCGTGACTGTGGAGGCCGGCGATGGAGGAGTAACAGCTGCTGCCGATGCTGGAGCTGAAGAGGGAGTCGATGGTGGAGTAGCTGGCACCATAGGCGAGGGAGCCTCTGGCGTTGGAGGAGCCACGGCAGGAGCTGCTGCAGGAACAGCTACAGGAACAGCAACCGGAGCTGGTGCAGGAGCTATAGGAGCTGCAGGAGTGGCAGCTGCAGGAGTTGGTGCAGGTACAGCCACCGCAGCTTGTGCAGCTGGGGCCTTCTGCTCAGCGGGTGGTGTCACTTGCTTGGTTGGTGGTGGTGTCTTTTGCTTTGGCGAGGCTGCCTTTGGTGCATCCTTTGGTAGCTCTGGTTTTTTCTCGACTGCCACTACGGGTTGTACAATGGCGGGGGCTGCTGGTGCAGCTGCCAGTGGCTCGGCAGCCTTGGCCTTGACCACATCCGTGGCAGACTTGGCTTCTGCGGGTGGCGTCACTTGTTTTGCTGGCGGAGGCGTCTTTTGCTTCTGTGGCTGTGCTGCCTGCTTGGGCTGCTTCTCTGCTGCGCTCTTTGGTGGACTGGCCTGCTTCTGCTTTTGCTCGGGTGCACTCTTTGCTGCACTTTCTGGCGTCTTGGGTGCGCTCTTCTGAGGACTGGGCTGCTTGGTCTCTGGTTTCTTATCGGTGTCCAAAGTTGCGACAGGCGGAGCAGCTACAATTGGCTCCACTTTGACTGGCACTGGCACGGGCACCGCCTGCTGCAAGGGAGCGGGTGCTGGCTCGCTCTTTTGTGGCTCTTTCTTCTCTTCGATCTTTGGAGCGGCTTCGACTGCTGGAGACGTTTGCTTTGGCGGCTCAGCGGCCACAATCTGTGCCAAAGTTTGACCAGAGGTTGGTGACTGTGACTTGCCCCATGCCCCTGTAGGAGCCGTTGATGGTGGAGCTGCGGCTGCCGGCTTAGCTTCTACTTTCTGCTCTGTTGGCTTGGGCGGCTCCACCTTTTGCTCTGTTGGCTTGGGCTGCTCGCTCTTTGGTTCCTGCTGCTTGGGCTGCTCTACCTTTTGCTCCTTCTGCTTGGGCTGCTCAATCTTCTGTTCAATTGGCTTTGGTTGCTCAATTTTCTGCTCCACCACTGGCTTCGGGGGCTCCTGCTTAGCGGCTGCGACCTCCACAGACTGTGGCTTATCCTTCGGTGGTGCAGCGGCTGTCTGTTGCTTAGCCTCCGCTTTGTTCTTGTTGGGTTTCTCCTTGTTGGTCTGTGGCTCGTTTTTCTTTACATCTTTATCCTGTGGATGCGCCTGTGCTTGGGCCTGCGCCTGCGTCTGTGCCTGTCCCTTGCCTGCTGCCTTCTTGTTGTCTTGCTTTTCCTTGGGCTTGGCTTCCTCCGCTGGTTTCTGTTGTTTCTGTTCCGTTTGCTTCTTACGATCCTCCTTCTTGGGCTGCTGCTGCTGCGGCTTGCCCTCCTGCTTGTCCTTTGGTGTGTTCTCCTGTGCTGGCTTCTTGCCCTGCTGCTGCTGCTGCTCCTGCTTGTTGGCTTCTAGCTTGGCCACCTCATCAAAGTCTTCCACCAGCAAGGGCACATCATCATCATCTTCAGCGGTGTTGGGTTTGCCTTCACCTGTGGCTGCTGCCTCTGGCTTGGCATTATTCGACATGGCATTGGCATACATGCGCAATTGGACGACCGTCTCCTGGCCGAGTTGTGGCAGAATATCTGGCAGCATTTCGACAACCTTCTTCGTCTCGCCATGGCCGGTGACGGCGAACGTGTTGGCCGAGAGTGAGGCCTGGGCCTTGGGATTATTGAAGTGAATCACGGTCAGATCGTCCTTGATGATGTTGACCTCCTCGATGCCGGGTATGGTGCTCACCGAGAGCTTCTTCAGCGAGCTCTGCAGCTTCTTGTCATCGGTTGCGGCCGTCTGGTGCATGACCTTCTTCTTGCGCCTCGGTGTGCCCTTGCCACCGATGCGCACCTGGGACTGCAGGCGCTTCAATTTCTCCACATTCATGGCGATAATAAACTAAACGTAAAGGGTTAAATGTATTTAGATATATTACATAAAATGGCGTAGAACGTACCTCGTTTGGGACCACAGATACAGCGACAATGTGCAACTCCACGGGGCAAAATCACGAATGCAGGCAGCAGCCAGGCAACAGTCAGAAGATCCACCACGAAGCAGCAGCAGCAACCATCGGCAGCGCTGCTTTTATTAATATCGCGCCATAAGATTTGCAGGTCTCGTCTTTTCTTTTGCATATTTTGTTTTTTTCGCGAAGAGGAAAACAAGAAAAATGTACCCCCAAAATGTATAAATAGCTTCAACATTTCCTCCGACACACACACAGAGCGGGAACGGGGCTGGGGCTGGGGCTGGTGCCGGTGGGCCGATGTTTTAGTTTATGCGGCAAATGGCTCGGCGTGTGGCTGCCAAAGCGGCTGTTGAACTGTGTGCATGGGATGGGATGGGAACACTCTCCCGAATGATTGTGTGTCGAAAATAGCTGGCGAACTTCTGTCACTTGCAGCGACAGCAGCAACAGAACAGAACGAACTCTCAGACTGACGCAGCGGAGCACTGCCACATGCCGCTTGCCTCTTGCATAGTTGCGCAAAAATTAAAGTCTGTACAAAATGAAAGCCACAACTCATGACAATTCTCCCTGTGGCAAAACATTCATCTATTTCTATACCTATGGTTGTTATTTAAAATTCATACAATCAAGTGTGAATGTAAAAGAGAAATTACAGGGAAAATGGTATATCAAATTTCAGAATCAATTCGGAATGGTGGCCACTCGAGTGGCGAATTTGGCCAGCTTGTAGGCATTTATGGAGGCACAATCCTCATAGACCTTCTTTTGCATATTCGTCTCCTGCTGCACAATTTTGACCACCGATTCGTAGTGTTTAGCCTCTGCCTCTAGCTTGGCCAGCGTGATTAGGTTCTAAAATCATTTGGCATTGATTTTAGGCATTCAAATTAGAGATTCCAATTCTTACCTCGCGAAAGAGCACCTTTAGCTGCTTCAGCTGCGCGTTCTTTTTCTCCTCATCTAGAGCAGTGTATTGATGCTCCAAGTGAAAGTCCGGCACCAGCAGCACATGCGGCGGAACACGAAAGTATTTTTTGTCCAGCTCCCGTAGGGATTTCATGTTCTTCAGGGCGGACTCCTCCACGAGGCGTACCACTTCGTCCTTTTGGGCGCCGAGCAGTATAGAGGTGGCCGGTGTTTCTATCTTTTGAATGGCATTTTCAATAGCTTTGCCAACCATGTTCTGCACCAGACGCTCGCCTGTTTTTATGAAGGGAAAAGGAACGGCCTGAGTGACGCCAAACACGACTAGCATATAAATTGGTACTTACGTTCAGCCGATATCTGCTCAGCAGTGTAGTTGAAGAACTTTAGATCGTAGATGCTATCGTGGAAACGCATTTTAATTAATTTGGCTTGGCATTCAATTATAATTTGAGAAACAAATAAAAAATAATTAATTTTTTCAAAGACATTCGCGCATATTCGTAATAGTGTGACGAGATTCACGAAGCTAAAAAATACCCTATAGGAAAAGTGATTTTCACAGAAACTACTAGATAACACCTTAATTGAAGCACATGGTCACACTACTCGGCAGTTTTCGTTAGACTTCACGTCAGATGTACTTTTTGGTTTGTTCTGCAATGTTTTTACCAAGATATATTCTCCCCGCCGAAAAATTCGTGGCAACGACCCAACCGGAGCCATCCCCGCGACCATCGGCATTGTTGATGGCTGCATCAGGGTGTGCCTAACCCAGGAGGTGACCAATGCACGCGCCGGGGAACTCTCTACAGTCTTCATAAAAATTCTTTAATTTAAATTCCTATTATTGTTTTTTACAATTTATAAGTTCAATCTAGGGTGTATGTTATATTACAAGGATATGGGACATCAAATATCAAGGTCACTTCGGAATGGTGGTCACTCGAGTTGCAAATTAAGTCAGCTTGTAGCCATTTATAGAAGGAACACCTTCATAGATCTTCTTGTGCTCAATCGTCTCCTGCTGCAAAATATTGGCCACCGATTCATATTGATTGGCCTCCGCTTCTTTTTTGGCCAGCGTGACTAATTTCTGAAATTATTTGGCATTGATTTTAGGCATTCAAATTAGAGATTGCAATTCTTACCTCACGAAACCGCAGCTCTAGCTCCTTCAGCTGTGCGTTCTTTTTCTCCTCATCTAGAGGAGTGTATTGTTGCTCCAAGTGAAAGTCCTGCCCTAGCAGGACATGCGGCGGAACGCGAAGGAATTTTTTGTCCAGCTCCCGAACGGGTTTCATGTTTTTCATGGTGGAATTCTTTATGCGACGTATCACTTCGTCCTTTTGGGCGCCCAGCAGTTTCGAAGTGGCCGGCGTTTCTATCTTTTTAATGATGTTTTCGACAGCCTGGCCAATCATATTCTTCACCTCACGCTCGCCTGTTTTTGTGGAGAGAAAAGGAATGGCCTGAGAGATAACTTGCATATAAATTGGTACTTACGCATAGTTGTCATCTGCTCAGCAGTAAAACCAAAGAACTTTATATCAAAGGTGCAATCGTGGAAATCCATTTTAAGCTCTAACTTTTTTAAGACATTCGCGCAAGTTCGAAATATAGTGACGACAGCCACAAACCACAAATGTACCCCATTATAAAGTTACTTTTCAGCAGAAAATACTGGAACACACCGCAATTGTAGCACATGGTCACACTAAGTGCCGGTTGTTGCTTTTGTTTTCCGGGTCAGGTGTATTTTATTTGTTTGTTTTGCAATGTTTTTACGAAGATATGTTCGCCCCGCCGTCAAATTCGTTCGTACCAAGCATTACCAGCACATTTTGGTGCATCCAGAGATACAGTATGCCATGCGGCATGAGCAGCCAGTGGTGGCACTGGAATCGACGATCATAACACATGGGATGCCAATGCCAGAGAACGTGACAACGGCGCTGCAGGTGGAGGAACAGGTGCGCCAACACGGAGCCATTCCCGCGACTATCGGCATTATTGACGGCTGCATCAGGGTGGGCCTGACCAAGGAGGAACTCACGGCACTTGCCAAGAAACCGCGGAATGAGGTTATCAAGTGCTCGCGCCGCGACTTGCCGTATGTTGTGGCCAAGGGACAAAGCGGCGGCACAACGGTGGCTGCCACAATGATTGTCGCTCATCGTGTGGGCATCAAGGTGTTTGCCACCGGTGGCATTGGCGGCGTCCATCGTGAGGGCCACGTCTCCATGGATGTCTCAGCGGATCTCACCGAACTGGGACGCACGCCGGTGGCTGTGGTCTGCAGCGGCGTCAAGTCCATACTGGACATTCCGCGTACCCTCGAGTACCTGGAAACTCAGGGCGTGTGCGTGGCCAGCTACGACAGTCCCGGCGGTGTCTTTCCGGACTTTTACACCCGCGACAGTGGCTGCAGGGCTGCCTACGATCTGGCCACACCCAAGGAGGCCGCCGATCTGCTGCGTTCCTGGCGTGAACTCAAGCTGACGTCGGGCGTGCTCATCGGAGTGCCCATACCCGAGGAATTTGCGGCGGACAAGGGCCAAATGGAGGCTGCCATCAAGGCAGCTGTCGTTCAAGCGCTGTCTCAGGGCGTCTCGGGCAAGGAAGTGACTCCGTTCCTGCTGGCAGCCATAGCAAAGATCACCCAAGGCAGCAGTCTGCAGGCAAACATTGCGCTAATCAAGAACAACGCCAAAGTGGCGGCACAAATTGCAGCAGCCTTGGCGGGCGGTCCAGCCAGAAAGCAGAGCGAGGGCAAGGAACACCTCAAGAAACCCCTAGTTGTGGGCGCCTCCATACTGGATCTCTCCTTCACGGTGGATGATCAGAAGCGGGACATGAAACTGGATGGAGCCACGTACTCGGCGGTGGCCAAGCAAGCGGCTGGCGGCGTTGGACGCAACATAGCCGAAGGCATCTACAAGCTCTACGGCGATGTGAATCTGATATCCGCTGTGGGCAAGGACCAGATGGGCCAAACGCTGCTCCAACTGATGCCCAAGACGCTGCAGCGTGGCATGATTCAGGATGAGAGTCAGGCGACGTCCCTGTGCTCGCTGATCTTTGACAAGTTCGGCGACTGCAAACTGATTCTGGGCAACATGGAGATCCATCAGTGCTCCATCACCCCAGAGACGCTGCAAGCGCACCAGCATCTCTTTCGCGATGCACCGCTGATCATTATGGACAGCAACATATCGGAGCAGGCCATGGAGTGTACGTTGCGGCAGGCGCAGAAGTATCAGCTGCCTGTGTTCTTTGAGCCCACGGATATGTTCATTGCCGGCAAGCCCTTCCATCTATCAGCAGATCTCACTCAGCACATTCGCTTGATCAAGCCAAATCTGCACGAACTGAAGACCATTGTGGAGGCAATCACGGGACAAACGGTCGACTGGCAGCCCGACACCAAGGTGGATCGTGTGCAGCTGCTGCAGCAGACCAAGCAACTGCTGCAAAAGATTGAATCTCGTTTCAACTGCATCATTGCCACGCTGGGAGATCATGGCGTGCTGCTCAGCTTTCGCTCGGATGCCGCCACGAATGCGAGCTGCCTGCTCGATGCCACAACGTCCCAGGTGCCGCCACACATCACACGCTTCTATGCCGCACCCATAGTGCCCCACATCGTGAATGTTTCGGGCGCTGGCGATAGCTTTTGTGCTGGCTTCATTACTGCGCTGCTGCAGGGCCGCATTCTGGACGAGTGCGTTGCCGCGGGTTTTGTGGCGGCGGAGCGTGCGCTGCAATCGGAATCGGCAGTGCCAGCAACTTACTTTAGCAATGCGCACGCCTTTGAAGATCGCTACAAGCAGACACTGAAGACGCTGCAACAGCAGAGCATTTAGAGGAGAAAAATTACTCAGGATCTTAGCTTTATTTTACTTCTCTCCAACCAAGTAGTTTCTTACAATGTACAACAGAGGCGGCTGCTCCTAGTAGGCCCATCTGCAAGTTGCAATTAAAAAGAATTTGTTGAATGTTATCAAAGATTTTTCTTCCCAAACTTACAGCTTGATCACTTTGTCCTTGCCGCCAGAGGCCACGCGTGAGCCATCGGGCGCCCAGTCCACGCCAAATACCTCATCCGCATGTCCAGGCAGCTCCTGTGCCAGCTTTTTCGATTGTATGCTCCAAACTGCAAGGAAAGAAAACATGAAAATCCAAAGACAAACCCACTCTTAGGACTGCCCTACCTTTCAGTGTGGAATCCTTGCTGCCGGAGCATATTAGACGCGAGTCCGCAGACCAGGCTAAGGTGTAGACAGCCTGCACATGACCGCGGAATGTGGCCACGTACTGACCATCGGAGGCACGCCACAATCGCACCGACTTGTCGAAGGAGGCCGAAGCAATGAGCTTCACGTCCGGCGAGAACTTGACATCGTTGACAACATTCTGATGGCCCGTCATGCGCTCCACGCACTTGTTTCCATTGTTGCGCCACAGATAGAGCGTGTTGTCATCCGAGCAGGACACCAGAGACTCCACTTCATCGGGACACACTGCTTGGAAGCGTTGCAGAGCCGAGGCCTGCAGTTCCTCAGCTGGAAATGAAAGAAATTCCATAGAAACAAGAACAGAAACGTGTCAGCAAAGAATTTTTCTTACGTGTCATGCTGAGATAGGACTTGGTCCGATCCTTGACCGGATGGAACGGTCCCGTGCGCAGTACATAGTCCGTGCTGAGTGCAATATTGTTCACCCAATGGGCATGACCAGTAAAGGTGCGGCACAAAATGCCATCGGCTGCACGCCACATCTTAATGCTTCGATCTTTGGACGAGGTGTAGATGAGGCCAGCGCCGCCCCAGCGCACCGCAGTCACGGCATTTGTGTGCCCGGCAATGTTGAGCAGACACGAGCCCAGCTTGACATCCCAAATGCGGCAGTCGCCGTCACTGCTGGCGGATGCGAGCTTGCGGCATTCGGGATTCTGATGGAATGGCTCCCAGCTGAGGCAGTTGATGTGCTTTCTGTGGCCTGTCAGAGTGCGCCCCACCTGCTGGCCCGTCTCCGGATCCCAGATGATGATTTTCCCGGCCTTGCAGGCACTGGCCAAGCGCTTGCCATCCGGTGCCCAGGCCACGCACAGCACCCACTGCTTGTGGCCGCTGCACGTGAAGTGTGGCGTCTCTGTTGTCAGATCCCACAGACGGACTGTAGTGTCACCGCTGCCGCTGGCCAAATGCTTGCCATCCGGACTGAAGTTGAGCGAAACCACTGCCTCGGCATGGCCGGGCATGGAGCTGGTGCATCGCGTGACCGGACGAACCTTGAACACGGCCTGTGGCTGATAGACAATGTCAATAACGTTCTCTGTGTCCACTGTGCCCAGGTCGAGGGTGTCCTCGAGGCTCTTCTTGATCTCATCCTCGCCCACAAAGAACAGATACGGTGTCGCCTCCTCGTTCTTCAGCAGCGCATTGCAGATGAGTCCCAATTGTTGCGTCGTAATGCCCGCTGGCAGGTCTATGGGTGGTCCAGCCTCCTCGCCTGTGTCGGATATCAGCCGTGCCTGTATCGTCTGTGGTGTGGCCTCCACTTGTGGGTCTACTTCCACGCCCATTTTCGGTTTTTTAGCAAACATTTTAAGCAGCAGCGTAAATGCGAATAACAACAATAAAACACGTGCCGCCGACTAGTGTGGGTGAGCGTAAAAAAATATTGATAACAAAATTCTAAAGCTATCGATGTATCGGCATATGATTTTAGCTCTTTTTCATTGTGGAAGGGAATTTTATCAAAACAATTTCCCTTGCCGAGACCGGTTTTGTTTAAAAATTCTTTTAAAAGCAATCCAATAAAAAGAGTCCATAAGAATAGTCTAGATTGCAGAGAATTGTTTTTTCTATAGGCTAAAATTATATCTCTAGTTCTGAAAGACTTAACTATCTACTATTGTTGAACCGAATATCAAAATCATGTAAAATGGTTTTCGATCCCGGACAGATAACTTTTAGCCAATTTTAGCACAGGGCAATTCACAAAACGAATAATTAAGTGGGTTAAATTTGTTCTTTCATCACTAATTTATGGTCTATCGGCAAATTTCGATAAATCTTCACCCCTGCATGTACGCGTCTTTACAATTTGTTGATAAAAATGGAAAATATTCCGCGAACACATGAAGGTGAGGCAAATAAACCAACTAATTAGCTATACTGCAGGTCCTAGATGATGGGAACACTAGAATTCGGCATGCAGAGCCCCTAAAACGGCCCAGAAAAGTGCACCCGGTTTGGTTGGCCTGCCCTCACCCCCTTACGAAAATCAATTATTTCATCAAAATTTGTTGTGACCCATTTCAGACATCGAGGCCCAGATCACTGTTATACAGGAGAAGAAAACGGAGCTGGCCAAGACCACAGCGGCAGCGGAGGGTGTGGGATTGTTGGACAGCGGTGGATTCTTCGACACCGATTTGTATGACGAGGAGGCCGCCAAGGGCAAGGGCCGCTATGAGGGCTACAACACATCCATCGCCGCCAATGACGAGGGCGATGAGGACGAAGACGATGGCTTTCCAGTGCCACAGAAACGCACCACATACACGGCACCCATTTCCGTGCTGAAGGATGTTACCCAGGGCAAGGAGGATGTGGATCCTTTTGCAGATCGACGGCAACCTACCATTGCCGATCGCGAGGATGAGTACAGGCAGAAGCGGCGTCGCATTATCATCTCACCCGAGCGTGCCGATCCCTTTGCCGATGGCGGCAAGACGCCGGATGTGGGCTCCCGCACCTACACGGACATCATGCGGGAGCAGATGCTCAAGGGCGAGGAGACCGAGCTGCGGCGCCGCATCATGGAGAAGTCCAAGGATGGTACGCTGGTGAAAAATTCCTCATCAGCGTCATCATCCAACGGCGACAACTCCTCTAAGGATAGCAGCTCCCGGAAGCGTGGCCGCTGGGATCAAACGGTCAGCGATAGCTTCATACCAGCCAAGGTGGCGGCGACACCAAGCAGCGCAGCAACACCCACCTGGGAGGATGTGAGTATATCTGGCACTAGGGAACTTTTAGAGCACTTTTTATTCCCTTTTCCCTTGCAGAAAACACCCGGAGACCATCGCTGGGATGAGACTCCTGGGCACAAGGGCAGCGAGACGCCCGGCGCCACACCGGGACTGGGCACACGTATCTGGGATGCCACACCGGCACATGCTATGACCCCGGGACATGAGACACCTGGCCATGAGAAGTCGGCTCGACGCAATCGCTGGGATGAGACGCCAAAGACAGAGCGCGAGACGCCGGGACACAGTGGCTGGGCAGAGACCCCGAAACCAGATCGCACGGGCAGCGGCGCTGGTGGGGAGAGCATCTCCATTGAGTCTACTCCAGGGGCCTCGAAGCGTCGCTCCAGATGGGACGAAACCCCTTCGAATGCGACGCCCGCCATAACGCCAACAAATGCCAGCGCCATGACACCGAATATGACGCCCAGCATGACACCGCATGCAACGCCCGGACATGCCACACCCATGCTTACGCCAGGAGGCAGCACGCCCATTGGAGTCAAAGCCATGGCCATGGCCACGCCCACTCCAGGTGCGCTGGCTGCCATGACGCCCGAGCAGCTGCAGGCCTATCGCTGGGAGAAGGAAATCGATGAGCGGAACAGACCCTACACCGACGAGGAGCTCGATCAGATGTTCCCGCCCGGCTACAAGATTCTGCCGCCACCTGCGGGCTATGTGCCAGTGCGAACGCCCGGCCGCAAGCTAATGGCCACACCCACGCCCATCGCTGGCACCCCGGCGGGCTTCTTCATTCAGGTGGAGGATAAGAATGCCAAATTTATGGACAATCAGCCAAAGGGACAGAATCTGCCCTTCATGAAGCCCGAGGATGCGCAGTATTTTGACAAGCTGCTGGTGGACGTCAACGAAGATTCGCTGTCGCCCGAGGAGCTGAAGGAGCGCAAGATCATGAAGCTGCTGCTGACCATCAAGAACGGGTCGCCGCCCATGCGCAAGTCTGCGCTGCGCCAGATCACGGACAAGGCGCGTGAGTTCGGTGCGGGGCCGCTCTTCAATCAGATCTTGCCGCTGCTCATGTCACCTACGCTGGAGGATCAGGAGCGTCACTTGCTGGTGAAGGTCATTGATCGCGTGCTCTACAAACTGGACGATCTGGTGCGTCCGTATGTGCACAAGATTCTGGTCGTGATTGAGCCGCTGCTGATCGATGAGGATCATTATGCGCGCATTGAGGGTCGCGAGATCATCTCTAACCTGGCCAAGGCTGCCGGTCTGGCCACCATGATCTCTACGATGCGTCCGGACATTGACAACATTGACGAGTACGTGAGGAACACAACAGCGCGTGCCTTTGCGGTGGTCGCTTCGGCTCTGGGCATACCCTCGCTGTTGCCTTTCCTGAAGGCCGTTTGCAAGTCGAAGAAATCCTGGCAGGCACGCCACACTGGCATCAAGATTGTGCAGCAGATTGCTATCCTTATGGGCTGCGCCATCCTGCCGCATCTCAAAGCACTCGTTGAGATCATCGAGCACGGGCTGGTGGATGAGCAGCAGAAGGTGCGCACCATCACGGCGCTGGCCATTGCGGCACTCGCAGAGGCTGCCACGCCGTACGGCATTGAGTCATTCGATTCGGTGCTGAAGCCGCTGTGGAAGGGCATACGCACGCATCGTGGCAAGGGATTGGCTGCCTTCCTCAAAGCCATTGGCTATCTAATTCCCCTCATGGACGCTGAGTATGCCAACTATTACACCCGCGAGGTGATGCTGATTCTCATACGAGAGTTCCAGTCGCCCGACGAGGAGATGAAGAAGATTGTCCTTAAGGTGGTGAAGCAATGCTGCGCCACGGACGGCGTGGAGCCGCAGTACATCAAGGAGGAGATTCTGCCGCACTTTTTCAAGTTCTTCTGGAATCATCGCATGGCATTGGACAGGCGCAACTATCGCCAGCTGGTGGACACCACCGTTGAGATAGCCAACAAAGTGGGCGCCTCCGAGATCATCAATCGCGTCGTGGATGATCTCAAGGATGAGAACGAACAGTACCGCAAAATGGTGATGGAAACGGTGGAGAAGATCATGGGCAACCTGGGTGCAGCGGACATTGACTCGCGTCTCGAGGAGCAGCTCATCGATGGCATTCTGTACGCCTTCCAGGAGCAGACCACAGAGGATGTGGTCATGCTCAATGGCTTCGGCACAATTGTCAATCAGTTGGGCAAGCGCGTGAAACCATATCTGCCACAGATCTGCGGCACCATTCTGTGGCGTTTGAACAACAAATCCGCAAAGGTGCGCCAGCAGGCAGCGGATCTCATCTCGCGAATTGCCGTCGTGATGAAGACCTGCCAGGAGGAGAAGCTGATGGGACATCTCGGTGTTGTGCTGTACGAGTATTTGGGCGAGGAGTATCCCGAGGTGTTGGGCAGCATCCTGGGCGCACTCAAGGCCATTGTGAATGTCATTGGCATGACCAAGATGACGCCGCCCATCAAAGATCTCCTGCCTCGCCTGACGCCCATTCTGAAGAATCGACACGAAAAAGTGCAGGAGAATTGCATTGACCTCGTGGGACGCATTGCGGATCGTGGACCCGAGTATGTGTCTGCACGCGAATGGATGCGCATCTGCTTCGAACTGCTGGAGCTGCTCAAGGCCCACAAGAAGGCCATTCGGCGGGCGACAGTCAACACTTTTGGTTACATTGCCAAGGCCATTGGACCGCACGATGTGCTGGCCACGCTGCTGAACAATCTGAAGGTGCAGGAGCGACAGAATCGTGTGTGCACCACGGTGGCCATTGCCATTGTGGCCGAGACCTGTCGCCCCTTCACTGTCCTGCCCGCCCTCATGAACGAGTATCGAGTGCCCGAGCTGAACGTGCAGAATGGTGTGCTCAAATCGCTGGCCTTCCTCTTCGAGTACATTGGGGAGATGGGCAAGGATTACATCTACGCTGTGTGCCCCCTGCTGGAGGATGCTCTGATGGATCGCGATCTGGTGCATCGTCAAACGGCCTGCTCGGCCATCAAGCACATGTCGCTCGGCGTCTATGGCTTTGGCTGCGAGGATGCGCTGACGCATCTGCTTAACTATGTCTGGCCGAATATCTTTGAGACGTCGCCGCATCTGGTGCAGGCTTTCATGGACTCTGTGGACGGACTGCGCGTGTCGCTGGGCTCCATCAAGATACTGCAGTACACGCTCCAAGGCCTGTTCCATCCCGCACGCAAGGTGCGCGATGTCTACTGGAAGATCTACAATTCGCTGTACATTGGCGGGCAGGATGCGCTCATTGCTGGTTATCCGCGGATCACTAACGATCCGAAGAATCAATACGAACGTTACGAAATGGATTACATGCTCTAAGGGGGGGGGAAAACGAGATCAATCATTGGACACACGCAAAATATATACACAAATTGTACAAAATTGGGTTTTATTCTACGTTTTCTGTTTTGGAGTAGCTTAGAGGTTCTCCGCATCCTTCCCGCAATCCCTAATCTTTTGGCTTATGCAATAATACAAGTGTTGTGGTGGAGTGATTGATTGTTCCTTGGTCTTGGTCTCTGGTTGCTATCGGTAGAGTATGGATTCCACCACCTCAATGAGACTCTGCAGTCCGAACATGTAGTTCTCATCGGGTTGGCCATCCTCCGCTGGATAGACATGAGCAAAGTCAATCATGCGCACGCGCACCCACTCAGAGGCATCATCGGCGCAGGACTGAGCATTTTGATGATGATGCCCATTGAGCAGTGGCATTGGTTGAGTCTTAGCTGCGCTGCTGAGTCTTGCGTAGTCGTAGCAAATGAGCAGGGAACTGGCATAGAAGTGTAGCAAACGCTGACGCTTGAACCAAGCGAGGATCTCCTGCAGCTGTCGCAGCACTTCACGCAGCAGAAGCTCAGTGCCAGCGGCTCGTGTCTTGGAGTCACTTGTGCTGGCATTGAAGAAGATGCCCATGGTTTGCCGAAAGCCAGCGACATTCAGGCTCTTGCCATAGTCCTTGCCGTGCCGCATGAGCACCGTCTTGCCGGGCTCCTCTGCTGGGAGGTAGACCAGGAAACCGGGCAGGCAGAGGCCAAGCTTCTGCTTGCATATCACATACTTTTGCTCCTCCACCTGGCGCTTGTGCGGCGAGGACAGTGGATCCCAGGTGCGGCGACCCATCTTTACGTCCATGACGCACGGCTGCTGCATGCCTCTCGTGAGGTCTTCCAGCCGGACAAATGTGTGCTCGCGCTGATTCACAACCAGTTTCAGATGGCCGTAAAATCGCGGAACGTGACGACTGAGGGCGGCAAGGTCATTATCACCTGGCGCTGCTTTCGCTTCGGTCGTAGATCCCGCCGCTGACACCGCCGCCGCCGCTGCTGATGCCAATGACTCATAAAAGTTGAGCTCACGCACTTCACACTCGGGCTTGCCCAGTGGCTTCAGCACACATCCCTCGACAGAGTCCTGCAGCAGGCCGACGGCGGCGGCATTGGTCGCCTCGAATGTGTGTCCGGCCACCTGTGTGGCAAATTGGCGAAATCCCACGGGCAGCGCTGGCCTGGGCAGCTGCACAGCTTCCTGATCCTTTCTGGCCATGTTTTGTGTGGTGTCTGAGTCGTCTGGTCGGTCTGTCCAGGCGGGTGGGTGGTAGCAGCAAACAGAGTATTGAGAAACAGAAAATAATTGCGCGGTTAACGCTGAATTGGTGATGACCGTTTAGCGTATTTATACTCAGGTTTTGGCTTTTTCCAGTCAGAAATGCCTAAACATGAAAATATGGAATCAAAACCATCGACATTTAACGGACTTATATGCATTTTTCGTACTTAAGAGAAATGCAACCGCTCAATATGTTACACAAGTCATAAGTTGCATTTGTTTTATATAAACATTTAGCAATTTTTTAGCGTAATGTTGATTTTGTCATTGCCAGCACTATTCACCAATGCAGTGTTGCGAAACAGCCAAACAGCGCAAACAGCTAGGGTTGTAAAACACACGCGTCTTCTTATTTGTTGCTTTGGGGAGTGGTTTTTTTGTTTGTCAATTATTCATCTTTATTTACCGCATTTGTTATCTGCGGCTGCTCTTTATCCACGCCACTGCGACTCAGATTGGATAACGGACCACAATGAAATCCTGGGAGATTGCCGTGCTGGCGCTAGCAGCTGTGTATCTGTGCACGCAAGGTGAGTGCTTAGCATTTTACGGGCCACACCTCAATAATGTTTATTAATCCCCACAAACAATATCTAGTGAGGTTTGTGTCTGGCCTGGAGTGCTATGTGTGCTCCAACCAAACGGGCAATACGGAAAAATGCCTCAACACGATCAAGACCTGCGAACCCTTTGAGAATGTCTGCGGCACAGAGATTCGCTGGGGCAGCCAGCCCTACTTCTCCGAGGGCGCCCTGAAGCAATATTACGTGTCGAAGCGCTGCATGACCAAGGAGCAGTGTCAGTCCAAGCGCAAGCGCTATATGCAGCTGTACTGCACGCACATCTGGTACGAGGATTGGGCGTGCAATGAGTGCTGCCCGGGCGATCGCTGCAACTACTTTGTGATTGTAAGTGGAGCTCTCCGAAGTCCGAGTTAAGTAGTGCTTTTGATTGACACATCTTTCTTGCAGAGTGGCGCTCCTTCTGTACAACGACAAACCCTAGGATTAACACTGCTAATGACGCTGCTGGCCCTGGGCTCTTACCTCATTTCACACTCTTAGCTAAAAACGAGGAAACTCATACAAATCGCATTCCAATTGTTCCAACCTACTACAGGTAGAACTGTAAACGATTGCCGTCCATTTATTTAGTAGATTTGTCAAAACGAGAGGGAAAAGATTTCCCCATCGAATATTTTTCACGTTTTATAGAAAACTCCCAAAGGATTGGTTAAAGGTTTGTTCAGCATAAACAAGACAAGTGAGAATAAGCTCAAGATTTTGATTCAGGAACAGCGCCTTGGCACTGTTAAAGTATTCCATAAAGTTCAAACGAAGCTAATTTTTGGTAGATTCCCATTAAACCTTACTTTTACCACATCCCACTTGCTATTTGAGCATTTTTAGACCATTTCTGATACACCTTTCTGACCCTTTATCATATAGAAACGATGCAGTTAGAAACATATCTTAGATAACATCAGAAAATGTCTTATTTATGGAACATAGCTATACAAATCTCTGTACCTTTTAAATCTCCAAACCGCAGTGAAGACGTTCGGGATTGCCATGGTCCTACAAAAGTATTTTATAAAGTTCAAACGAAGCTAAACTCGAATAGAATGTCCCTTTAAACCTTACTCTAACACATTCCACATGTTTTTGACTACTTTTATACCATTTCTGACACACTTTTTGCCCCTATATCATATAGAAACTCGACAAAAACTCAAGCAAGTGCCTTAGCTATAAAAAACTCTTGCTCATATCGAATCTCCAACCAGCAATAAACACAATTTGGGCGTCTTTTTGGCGTGCTTTAATTAATAGACGACTATTCTCTCACATCTTACACAATCCAATCCTTTACTTGGCACAGAAGCAACCGGCGGTGACGGTGACCGTCTTGAATTGCCACAGCTGCGCGGCAGTCATCTCCTTGTTCAGCCAGGAAGCAGCACGATCCGGCACCGTGCCCTGCGTCAACACCTTCACCTTGTACTCCAGTGGCCTGCAGTTGGCGCCGTGTGTGCACTTGGCATCCTGTGCGGGACGCGACTCACAAACGGCATTCATCAGATAGCGCGGAAAGTGCAGCGTGCCCAGATCGAGGAGTTCGTTCTAGAGTGGGGAGAGACTGTGACTATCCGCTGATGGATTGGGCAACTCAACAAACCGTAACTTTGCAATCGCAGCCGGCAGAATGGACATCGTTGCGCTTCGTGGCCAGCAGATCCTCATAGAAGTCATTGTAGTACATTGCCGGCAGCTGCATCTGATGTGGGGACATGGCCATCGCTGTCTCAGTGGGACGTGGCGTGCCAAACAGTGCGCTGAGCATCTTGGATGTGCTGCGGTCCGGTTGCTCTTGTTCCTGCTCCTCCAGCTCCTCATAGCCTCCAGCATTGTCGCCGGCATAGCGACTGCCACCACTGGCCAGGCAGAGCAGCGCCAGCGCCGCTATCGAAACGGGAAACTGACGAAAGACAAACAATCCCTCAAGCCTCAAGCTGCTGAGATGTCTTGGACTCGCGAACTCACCCAGAGCATCCTCCTGGATCCGTGCCTGTGCAGAGCTAAACTCCTTGTGCTGCTCTCAACCAGGAATCCCTTCGCTTTTATATCCCGACTGGACAATGAAGCTAGAAGACGCCGGTGCCGGCTCTCGGATTACCTTTTGTGTGTGTGTGTGTGTGGCGCATCCATTATGGTCCCGTCACCTGGTGGACGTCGCAACAATGACCACACAACTGTTGACAGTCCCATAACAATGGACAAGCCGGGGCTGATGGGGTTGAATCCTTTGGCTATTTATACACCACTGCTGGGGCTCCCTCCATTCAATCACCAAAATGGCTTTAAGGCCTCAAGTGGTGTGGCGTGTGGGAGTGTGTGGAGTGGGCTGCGAGAAGCCCACTGACCCAGACATATGTACACAGCCACAAGGCAGAAAGGTCGGTGGTTTACACCCCACACACCACTTGTCAGGGGATGGCTACGAAATACGAGTGTGGGGGGTTTACATGCGGCTAGTTTTTGGCTTGGATTTCCCTGTGAATTTTTCATTCAAATTGGGGGATCGCGGTCCATTGAGGGATCTTTTTGGTTGCCTTTGAGACGGAGAAGAGCAAGAGGTCCAAGAAATTACCATTCTTTTCCTTCCCTAAACTTACCCTTCCATTCCCCCGCCTGTAGCAGCTCCTAGACGCAGCCTATGGGTTCCGCTTGTGTCGTCATCAACAGCTATAAGCTCACCCTCTCTCCATGTCTAACTGCTCTCACTGTGTCTATGCAGGTGCCTGGGTCCAGCTAGCGCGACTTCTTGTGAGCACTACCACGGGTTACCACGGGTTGCCACGGGTCAGACGGTGCCACAGTCCGCGTGGGGCGTAGGGTGCACAAGCGTATGGGCCCCCACTTTTAGGGCTTCCCCTCCGACATCAAGCAGCACGCATTGGACACTACTCCGGCTATCCCGCTCAGTTGAATGCGCGTCGTCGTGGTAAGAACGTCGCTCGCCCTACAGTTTGACACGCACACGCACAGTTTGACAGCCGCCTTCCTTCAAACTGTAAGCAGTGGAGGAGAAGCTGCAGGCAGACAGCACCACCAGCAGCTTCCGTTTCTTGTGGATTATTCTTGAGCTTAATTTTGTGGATTGCTGCGATATCATCAGCTTCTACTGTTATTGTTGTTGTACAGTTTTCCGCTGCGGAATTTGTTGAGGCGGAAAAGCGAGAGAGAGAGGGAGCGAGAGACGTGGCAAAAGGTAGAACAGGAAGCCCTCAAAGTGTCAACGAAAATCGTTAAAAAAAATAGAAAAAAAAACACACACATTGCGACTATGTCAAGAGTCGCTTGAAGACCGAGCACCGATAGCCAGCGGACACGGCAGGCACAGGCAGAAGGCAGCCTGAAGGCGACACCACGGCGGACATTCCGAACCCACTCAGGATTCGCATGGACAAAGGCACAATGAAGCGCAAGCAGAGGAGATACAGGTACAGCACAGCACTCATTCTCCCTGGGGATTCCCTCTCCTCTAACTCCCATTTATCTCTCCCTAGAACCACCTTCAATACGTTGCAACTGCAGGAACTGGAGCGCGCCTTTCAGCGCACCCACTATCCGGATGTTTTCTTCCGTGAGGAGCTCGCCGTGCGCATTGATCTGACGGAGGCGCGTGTCCAGGTGTGGTTCCAGAATCGTCGTGCCAAGTGGCGCAAGCAGGAGAAGATTGGCGGCAGCCTGGGCGACTACAAGGAGGGAGCACTCGATCTGGATGTGGCCTACGATGATAGTGCAGCGGTTTTTGGTCAATTGGACAGCGCATTGGGTAAGGGCATTAAATCCTGGATATACCAGACTCTCCTTCAGCTATTAATCGCTGCCTTCTGCCTGTTTAGTTGCTGGCGGCACACTGCTGCCGGACACACCGCCGCAGTCATCCAATTCGCTGGATAATGAGCTGAAGGCGCCCTATGGCACGGGCGCTCTGTCGCCGTCACGGCTTTCGCCCAATATTTTCCTCAATCTAAATATCGATCACTTGGGCCTGGAACGTGGTGGCAGTGGCTTGTCCATGGAGTGGTCCACATATCCGCCGCAACAGCAGACGCAAACGCAGCCACAGCTGGACAACGAGCAACAGCAGCAGCATCAGCACCCGCCTCAGCAGCATCAACAGCACCACCACCAACAGCATTCCCAACAACAGCAGGATCAGCATGAGGGTCTGGAGTTTGCTGCCTGCTCACTGGATCTGGACATGGCTGATGGCTCCTCTGCCTATGATGAGATGAAGTTCCTCAGCGTGGATCAGTTCACCATTGACAGCTTCAAGGCGGACTGCATACTCAGCATGGAGCAGTCGCCGCTGTCGCTGCCACATATCGCGCCCTATGTGAGTCACGCGCCGCCACACCTCAGCAGCGGCGACTCGAATGGGCTGCAATCGCTGTGCCTGGATGGCATTGGTTCGAGCAGTGGCCTGGGCATGTCCTCGTTCGGTGGCGGCCTCTCCTGCTCGCTGCTCTCCCAGCATATTGGTGACGGGGATGCCATGCCCAAGGGTTCAACGCCGCCCTCGCTGCTGGTGCTGGACAAGACGCTGCCCTCGCTGAGCATTGGTGTGGAGGGCATAGCCGAGCTAGTCGAGCAGCTGCATCAGCATCATCATCATCAGCAGCACCAACATCATCATCATCAGCATGAGGCGGGTGCCAGCGATATTCTGTGAATCAAAATTTAGACGAATCCAAATTTTAGCTAAAATAATCTTTAACTTTAAATTTAACTTGCTGTTTGAGGAGGAGTGGAGTCAGCTCTAGTTCTAGTTATATTATTGTTTTCTAGTCAATGTTTTAGTCTTCTAAGTCAAAACCCCAAAGGTACAGGCGCTGCACTCATCAGAAATGAAACTCTTTGTAGCAAAAAAATGAATAATATTTGTATCCATACATATTTAAGTAATATTTCCACCAATTTTTAGGCAACTTTTTCGAGTGTACAATCCACCTGCTTATCGCCTTTGTCCAACCCCCCCCCCCCCCCCCCCTTGGTATGCAGCCTGAAATATAAAAGAAACAGAATGGGAAATATTTCCAGACGAGACGAGAGTCCTTGACTACCTTTTTCGGGCGGGGCAGGCATAGAACATGGAAGCTTCCTTCTATGGATTCCCCTACATGCGGCACATGCGTTTTGTGTGCCGAACAAAAGGGACACAAGGAACCCCACGCCACACGACTCCCGCACCTTATTTGTGGCTCGGATTAGAGGCAAACTAATTGTGCGATTTGAATGGATTTCGGGTTTCACTGCTGTTTGTTCGGCAATAACATTTGCTTTGCTTTTTAACAACTGCCGCTGTAGCCTCCGCCTGCACACCTCTGCTGCAATACACTCCCTCCAGCATAGTCATTCCTCTTCTGTTGGCTGTTAATTTCATTTAACATTATTAGGGGCTATGACTCCGTCACTCCACCTCAATCTTGCCTCTGAACCAAGGTGAATTTACTTAGCAGGTGATGTTGTCCGCTGTGTGGAGGACCAATCACTTATTCACCACACATGGTTTGGGTCTAAGTTAATTCTCCTTGCTTTGAACCAACCCCTCTCTGGTGACTCTTTTGTTCTGCTGGGCTTCGGCTTAGCGCATCAAAAGCACAGAGGAGGAGGAAGAGTAGGAGAAAATCTGCAATGGTAATGGCTGGCGCAACTCCTGAAGACAGAGACGGCATGGGGCTCTACACACGCAGCTGGCTCAAAATATGAACTCGCTGCCGCCAGATCAACGACCAGCGCTGGCATTTTAGCTAGAAACAGCTAACAAAATTTGAACATATATTTTATGAGCTTTAAAAGAGTGCCAGCGACATTTTGAGCAACATTTTCGTTATGTTTTAATAATTTACGACTTACCATTAAGATATTAATAATAATTTCATAAAATGAAAATAAAACTGTCAAGAGGAAGAGGTCAAATTACTATAATAAAGTCCGAAATTCACACATTTATTGTTTTTTTGTGGTTTTTACTCAGCTTAATTTTTAGTTGATATATTTCGGCTCTAGCCATTTAATTTGCTTTCATTTTCGAATCTAGCTTCTAGCGGCTTCGTGCTTAAGCCAGGCGCGCACATCTAGATAAAACACAACGAACTGTTATGTTAGTGTTGGTGCTTGGTTGGTACACGACACACACAGTGTTTATATATTTGTCTCGCTTGCGCTGCATGATTTTCTTACATACTTTTAGAGCTAACGGGATCGAGCCTGAATCTGAACTCTTTCATTCTGGCGGCTATAATAATTATCCAATCCTGCCCTAATTCGGGCATCTGGTAGGTATAAATCGAACCACCAATGCAATTGTAGTGTGGAAAGTACTCACTGGTGGTTCATTAACATAAAACTTTTCTAGTTATTGGTGATTCCGGAAGTGATTTAATCAAGTTATGGTCCTAAGCTATGGTCCTAAGACTCTTGCGTTGAACCTCTTCGAAGCTGCATTCTGCTCGAGGCAGAGCTAATAAGCGAAGAGCACTACGAAAACCCGCAGGAGCGCTGGCGAGGGTGTGTGTGTGGTCCAGGTGGGCGCTTGGCTCAGCTGGCTTAACACCTTGGCAAGCTCCTTGTGGATTTGCAGAGGCCAAGGGCCACCCAATGCTGCTGCCTCCACAACAACCTCTCCTCTCCCGTGTGCGCTTCTGCCGAAGTGCTGTCAGCCATTTTGCGATGACAATGAGCTAATTGACGGCTGAGGTGGATGCCCCAGCGGGTGGACCGTGTACCACGCCTCAGACACTGGCCCAAAAAAAAAGTTCATTATCCCCCGGACGGGGGTTGACATCATCAAACATCTGGGCATCCGGCCATCCGACATCAGACTGGTTGCCATTGGATAATCCTCACGTTATGAGTAGGACGCACCGAAGCGCAGAGGGAATTTCTTTTGGCATTTCTGCATTCCAAGGGGTTGTCTGCTCTGCCATTCCCATTTACATTTTACCAACCTGCTCGGGCATCCATTCCTTCTGCTTGTCCTGTCACATTTAAAATTAATCGAAAATCTTTTCTTTGGTAAAATTTCTAGCACTCGAGCACCCCCCGGGCTGACTGTGTGCACAAGGACCACAAACTTTAATCGATAGTCAAATAAGGGAAGACTCTCATGAAAGAGCAGCAAAGCATGTGTGATTGTGTGCGTAAGGTTACGTCGTCCTTTGCAGCTCCTTGCTCGGCTTTTGTGCTTGTAATTTCTCTAACGTTTGTTTATATTTTATATCGAATGCGCCCCGGGCCGCATAAACGCAATAATCGCACATTTTATGGATTAAACTCACCTGCTCCGCCTGCTAATCTACGAGCAGACCAGGTTATGTGCCCTCCAGCCATGCCACAATAGCATGGGTCAGTCGGTTGGTCTTTGCGCTGAGTGATGAGGTGTCGAGTACCCTAGAAACTGGTTTGGTTTTGGAGTATTCAAGTAAAGTTTCTACGAAGAGAATTGAGAACTCTCTCCTCTACAATTTTACCACCTCAAATCGAATGTATTAAATATTATAAATATTCAAAAAATGTTCAACATAATTCCAGCTTTATTTAAAATCCATTCTGCACAAATCATATTTCACATTAGTAATGGGAGGAAAGGCAGAGTCAGCATTCATGAGTCGTCGTCTCTTCATTGCGTTGCCAAATGAGTTATTCATTATGCATATGCATTCGATTTCCCCCACCTACCTCCGGCCATGGAAAATATTAAATAATGAAATATTAAAATCGAATGTGACTGCAAATTACTCCTGCCGTTTGCCCCATTGCCACTCCAACTGCTGCTGCCATTTCCGTTTCTGTTTCGATCCCAGTGGAGGTGTTCATGTGAATAAATTGCAATTAACAATATTTTTATTTCAACAAACGAAATGTCGGCCCCTACTCTGTCCGCCATAACCCTTTTCGGCTCCGAAAAAGTCATCAAAAAAAAAGGTACAACAGTGTGTGAGGAGGAGCTGAAGCAGGGCATCGGCAGGGGGGGAGGCACATTTAATTAAAGGCAAATTTAATGGGTAAATATTGCATGTGCTACACACACACACGAGCGCGTCAAAAAGCGGTTGAAAAAAAGATATGTACATATAACAAAATATGTAATACGTATGTATACAGTGCGCTTCGAAAGTATAAGCTAAGTGACAGGGTAAAGTTTGAAGAAAAGTAAGGTAAATGAATGCCCAGAAATCTATGGCAAACTATGATTAAATTATTTGCCATTTACGATTAAAGATCGTTGATGAAGAAATCTAAACGATAGCAAATAATCGAAATGAAAACATATTTCAGTGATAATATTCCAGTAAATATTCTACAGATTCAAAACACTTCTATGCAAATTTTTTGGTGAAAGGAAAATGCAAAAAAACAAAAATAAATAGTGAAATAAATAATAAATGGAATTAATAGATAGTCTAAAATTCACATCCATGTAAATTCTCTTTTTAATTAAGTAATAACAATAAATACTAAATAAACACATAATTATTTGTCTCGTTATTCGATCTAAATTGCATGACAAAAATATTCTTAATACAAAACATAATCAAGAATTCAACAATTCTCCATTTATTATCCCAATCCATTGCTTATTTCGATTCTCACCCACAATTTTCCACGTTCTACTACTATGTGCCACACTGTACTTAACGCTTAAATGTATAATTTTTATTTTAAAATCAAAGAGAGAGAGAGGGAATAACTTTTGCTCTGTTTGAGCTGCGTGTAAATAAGAGGAAAATAAAGGCAAAGAGTCAAATAGAGGGGGAAGTGTATATTAAATTTCGAAAAAAAGGAAAAAAATTATGCGAAGCGTGCACTAGAAAAACAAAAGAAATACGAGAATGGGAACACAAAACAAAAAAGAGGAAAGAACGAAAAGAAATCAGAAAAATTAATAGAGTGCAAATATTTGTAGATTTTTACACGAACTATTAACGGAGCGCAAACAGAGGACCAGCAGCAACTAGGCCTAGGCTCGATCCCCGGGGTTTGCAGATTGCGGGTTAGTAATTCGAGATCATATCAGTAGGAAGGGAATAAGGGCAGGGTATGTGTAGGCATAGGCCTATGCAAATACACAGGGAGACACATGACAATGACAGGGCACAAAAGACAAATGGCCAAAACGACAAAATGGTGGCAAAAAGAAGGAGCTAGGAGAGAAAGGAGAGCCATAGTCTCGACTCAAGTCGAACGATAGAATCAATTTGAAGATGAATTTGAATTTTTGACCATCGATTGGTGGAGTAGTTCGCTCTCTGGGACTCTTTTGTGCACTCCACTCCAAAAACCAAATGGAAAATAACAAGCTGGAAACTTTTCCCAAAAAGAAAAAACACACAGAGCAACAAAAAAATTGAGTGAAAAAACAAGTGCAAAAGCAGACAACGACACAGAGTCCAAAGCATTTGGCAACAGGACAATTTGTCAGTGAGGGTTGTGAAGGGGTTGAGTAGATGCTGTAACAGGTCAAGCGAGTCTGAAAAGTGCACTGACAGAAAGGCATATTTGAATGGTATTGTGAAGTTTCATAAATCGTGAAAATATTCAGTTGGTTCTTCGGCAGATTTTCCTCTATTGCATATCGTGGCGGCTGTGATTGATACAAAAATGCCCTTTGGAGGCCTGGATGATCCCTGGATGCGGGAGATTCCAAAGAGTAGGATAGACGGTTCCGTTTCTCAAACTTCTCAAACTTCCGTCCTAAAACTCTTCCATCAAAAGGAGCTTCCAAGAGGTTTCTCCTTGACTTTTCGCTCACTGTAAAACATTTTTGTATCTTTTATTTTGCTCCCAAAAGCCACAATGAAAATGTCCAACAAATGCCAAGAGACGACATGCACATACAGCATCCATTTACCCCCCAAAAAAGAAGATGCAAAAGATACAAATAAAATTTGCCATCCTTCATCCTTCTATCATTTCCATTTCCTTTGTGTGTGTTTTTGCTTGTCTGCAAATTGATTGGAGGCGAAGCCATCGAAGGATGACCATTCTCCTATTACCTCGGATGCCCTCAACTGAAACCCCAGCCAGGTGTGAAAGCCTCTCGCTGGGTCTTCCCACTTATCGATGAAAGTTTTGTGCCACAACCCACAGAAAATAAACTTTAACAAACGTTTTTCTTTTGACTTTTTGGCGATTGTTTTTTTTTTTTTTTGGGTTTTATTTTATGTTTTTTCTTTCATTTAGGATGTGTTTTGTGTGTTGTGTTTTCAATAAGTTACGTTTAACATTAGAATTAATCGTTGGAGGAATTACACTTGCTTCATTATCGATTACTTTATATATGTATATCGTAATCGGTTATCGTTAATCATTTATCATGGTGTTTTTATAGACTTTTTTATGTTTAGTTGCAATTACAGGACACAAGAAACAAATACGACAAAATGCATTCATTCCATTAAACACCGATCACACTTATGCACTCAGACATTTAAATATATAATATTCTATATAGTGACTGTACAGATTTTACTATATACTCCTTTATTTTAAGATACTTTGCTAAGACTCCAAACACTTTTCACTCTCCCTTTTCTTTGTTTTTCCGCTTAAGAACTTAGTAACAAAAAATACTTAAAAAATCTTCACATTTGTCTATGTACAAAACAAAAGCACTAGCAAAATAATTACTAGATCTAAGAGCTATAACTATCTATATACAGTGGATGAGGGTATGCTCCGCTTTAGGCCACCTCCAGATCGGAAGACTCATCCGCATCGCTGTAGCCATTGGGATCGCTCTTGATGTGCACCATTTGTGTGGCATAATGTTCCGCTCCGGGATGCTGCTTGGGACCAGGCGGTGATCCTGTGGTGCTGCTGCTGTTGTTGGTGCCACCACTGCCCGTGGTATTGTTGGTGGTGCTGCCACATTGCTCCTCCTGCAGCTTGCGTAGGCGCTCCTGTTCCTCCCGTTTCTGTTTGCGCCACTTGGCCCGACGATTCTTGAACCACACCTGGAAGAGAGAGAGAGCGAGAAAAACGTGGATTTAGTTGATGGATTTCAGTGGGTGGATGGATTCGCTGCCTTGGTTACTTTTGACTGTGGCGGGGCTTCAAAAACACTTTCATCCGTTTTGCTCGTAATTTCTGCGATGCTCCTGCCCTTCCCCTTCCCCTTCCCTTTCCCTTTCCCCTGCTCTGTTTTGATTCTTTTTCCATAAATATTTTAAGTAATTTTTTGCTCTCCATCGTTTGTATGGCTTCCACTTGGAAGCGGTTTTTTTATCTTTGGACAGTTGCCAGGGCCAGAGCCAGACCCAGCCTCGCTCGCTGCCTCTTTGGCGCTTAATTAGATGACTTATTGTAATTGTAATTAATTGTGTGCGAGGAAAAGCAAAATGTGCGGAGAGGCGAGGGTCTTTGGGGTGAAGAAAAGTCAAGCAATGGGCAGGGAGAAGAGGAGGAAAAGTTTTCAAAGATTTAGGGTAGCAAATGGGGCGTGCTTTGGGTGTTTCTTTACCATTCTTTGGGCGCTTCTGCAGGTCTACACTTTCTTCAAAGGGAAGTAATTTTTAGGTAAGAAAAAAGAAAGCTAAGGAAAGATTCCATCACTAATCTTTCCTTAGCTTTCTTGGGATTAAACATTCAAAGAAATTATCTGTTTATGTGAATAAAAACCATAAAAAAACCACCTCCAGTTACCTTCACGTTTAAGTTAGCAAATTTGTAGAAAGAACACTGAATTCTTCTTGGTAACTAAAGGGTGTTTCTCTTATCATGAAGACTCTTCCTTTCCTTTGTGTTTTGTTTCCGAGTTTTGCTGGTTTCGCTGCTTTTCTGGGGGCTTTTTAATTAGGCTTTGGCCACACCCACAACCCACCGCGAGTGTTTCTTTCGCTACACCCTGAACCCTACCACTCATCAGCTCCACTCCACACTTTCCGCTGCCCCATCTTACACCAATTTGCTGCCCTGCTGCTACTTAGTTAATTAAAACAAAAGGCGGCTGTGAAGTGGCTTAGGGGTTAACTTCCACCCAAAAGAGAGAGATACAAAGAGAGAGTGTGGAAGAGAGTGGGGAATGAGGTTGATGGGGATGGGGATGGTATCTGTGTTGTGTAATCACCCTTGTGGACAGCGCCATATCATCATCTTGTCATTAGCTCCCCCACAGAGACACCCAAAACTCACTTACAACCCAATCTCCTCCTGTCCAACCGTAGGCGGAGACTGCTCTCTCCCTCTCTTTCGTTGCTCTCTGGCCGCTTGCCCAATCCGAATGCAATGGTAGCAACATTTTGCAACCCCTATTTGTTTATTTGTCTGTTTGTTTATTGATTATTTGTTGAATAAATACTGTGGAATATTGTGGAGCGAAAACTCGAAAATTTTCCTCGCCAGGGCAAAAGTTTAATTAGAACAATTAGCAGGCGGCGGCTCCGACGAGAAGTTGATTTTCCAACAATGTTATCATTCCAGGGAAAATTTTTTGGGAATGTTTATGCAGCAAATCGACTGAATTTGTTGAAATAACAAGAAAAGGAAGCGGAAAAGCAGCAAAGCCGGAAACGGATGTGGCCAGCGGCAAGCGGCAAGGGCCAATGACACTGAAGTGCGTCTGTGGCGCTTAACTACAGATTGCCCCATACCCATCCTCCTCCTCCTACAACCATTCCCTCTTGAGCTCATTTTCATTTAACTTTGCATAAAATTTGTGTAAATTTCTACAGCTGCTCCAAGGACCAGCAGGACCTCTCCTCTGTCTCTCTGGCTGGCTTATTTGCTTAGGATGGCTGTGATGAAATGGTTTGTGCCACAAAATGGCGATGATGCCATTACCGTGGCAACCTTTGAAGCCGGCAATCATTTGTTAGACGTCCGTTTCCGCCTCGTTGCAGATGTCAGCGGAAATTTTATATCACATTTTTCCATTTTCCACTCTAATTTAATTAGATTGACACACCTGCCCACCCACTTTCTATATTTTTGTGCATGCTTGAGTTATTTATTGTCATAATTTTCATAATTTGATGAGCTTAAGTTATTAAAATAACAAAACGCACACTGAAACGCGCGCGTTTTTACGCCTGTAGCCAATGAATTTGTGATTTAGTCAGCTTAATTATGTCAACACACACACATACACACAAATACATAATGCACGTATGTATACATGCCCCGACTAATTAGCTATGCAACCATTTTAGTTCATAAAATCTAAAAATACTCAAAATGGCACACAAAAAAACAGTTCTGGAAAAACCGCTTGGGCGTTTTTTGCCGCCCCCAATCTGGTTGATTGCATTTTTGGGATTTTCGCATTATTAAAGTTGCATATTTTAATTAAATTGTTAGCCAACCAACCGCATTGAACCCTAATCCGGTGGAACTATATACCCCAAGGGGTACGTACAGTTTTGCGGGGTGTTGCGGGCTTTTTTGGCGTGTGCGGCAAAAAACGCGTTCGCTCTCACTGCTAATCCCGTAATTTGTACGGCCAACATACGGCCGCCCACTCGACCGTAGAGTGGTGATCCCCCCTCAGGAGAAAAGAGTGTAGTGTGTGTGTGTGTGTGCCTCTCCATCCGTTTAAAATCTGACTAACGCACAACAATTTTTGCCAGCGGGCCGCGGGCGCGTTTTTTGCCGCCTTTGCGGTGCGGGAGCTGCCTGCTGCTGCTGTGCCAAAAATCGCAGTGAACATTTTTCGGTGAAAATTAAATAAACAAAGGCGGAAAAAAGATGGAGACAAGAGCGGTGAGGTGTGGGAGGGGTGCGGCTGCGGTTGATTGATGGGCAACAAAATGGCGGCAGGGACTTGGCATGCATGGGGCACGCCTTGGAGGCGTGTGCCACCGTTACACGTCACAGCAGCGGCAGCGCCAGAGCCAGAGCCACGGCAAATATTTCCACAGATTTTTCATCCAAAAGCGCATAAATCGCTGATATGGCCGGAAATCCTACCGTGTGGCAAGCTTGGGTGGGTTGCTGTTGTGGGGCATGGGGCACTGTGTGTGTGTGTGTGTGTGTGTGTGTGTGTGTGTGTGTGTGTTGGTGTTCCACAGACATTGGAAACGTGCATGAAATCCATTGAACAAACAGACCGACGGCAGTTGATTTTTAATTAACTACAAAAGCGCTTTACGCTCGTCCCTCGGCCAGACGCTTGCACCCACAGGGGGGGGGCTAAGAGACGGAAACATGAAGAGCAGGAGAGAGGAGATAGACGGTGGCCATCCATCATCGTGTGTTATTCCAGCGTGCAAGCGAGACAGCAAGAGTCAGCAGTGCAGGTTGCTGACTGTTGGATTACAACCCAAAAATGGTGCAGTCCGGCATGAAATGTTGCAACAATGTGGTGCCCTGCCTGCTGCCTGTCGCCTGCCACATGGTTTGTAGTATGTAGTTACTGAGTTGCATGATGCTATGATAACTTTGCGCTTCGTTAATCGCTGCAGCTGCACCAGCTACACGCTCTCTCTCCCTCTATCTATCTCTCTTTCTAATTTTCCAGTATGTTTTTCTAGCCTCAAAAATGTCCCCAGCGCTAAAGCCAAAATATTGCAAATGGCAAAAAATACTAAAAATGACAGCTGCCAAAATGGAGAGGGTAAAATCAGGAGAGTAAGAGAGAGCGAGTGTGTGGGAGAGAGCACCAAAGAGTGTTTGGCTCTTTTCCCCACCTCCCCACACCACGCTAAAGGCAACACAAAATGGCGGCTGCCTTTTGCCAGTCCGACGGCTCTAATTAGTGAAAATTGGCAACACAAGTCGGTCGGAAACTTCGTCACCCACCAAAGAGTGGTGCCTCCTGCGCTCGCCCTGCCACCAATCCACATCTCCTCCCTCCTACCACACAGCGACTGTTGTTGGATTAAAATCGCGCAGCCGTGAAAATAGCTCGTTACGCACATTCCCTTTGCCTTTGTCGCAGTAATGGAATGGAGCACGGGTGTGAGGGGGGAGCGCTGAGCTGGAGTGCGTACCAGTGAAGGGTTAAGTGCATGTGCACTAATTAAAGCACAGCGCAACCATGCACTGCCACCGCCGCTGCTCTTACATCCGATTGCACTTACACACATCTATTACTGAGAATCAGATCATTTCAAGCCCAAAGTAGCCTTCAAATTGCACAAGACACCAGCGATTCTCTTCAGCACATCAAAAAGAGAGCGATCGCGTTAGTGTCAGCATCAAAAAATACCATCATGCATAAAGGATTAGAAGAACGCGTTAGTCCAAAAAAATAGTGGGAAAAAGGCAAAAACGGCGGCAATTTTTTTGCATTAAAAGTGCGCGTAAACTTTTTTTTCTTATGTTTAAAGTGTGTATTAATTAATAATAAGTGTACGTAGAGTTATTGAAATGCTGTGCAGAAGCAACGAAAGTGTTAATTGCGTTTCGCGTGGCGGCAAACTCCACGTCGGTGTGGAGAGCAAATAAGAAAAAGAGCGTAACGTTTTTTTTCTTGTGTTTAAAGTGTATAATAGTTAAAATATTTAACTAACTATGCGCAGATCGCATAGAATCATTAAAATGTTGGAAAGAATCAACAAATGTGTTTATTTGGCAGAAAATGCGCTTCGGGTGCCGGCAAATTCCTGTGTGGAGCGCAAGAAAAAAAGAGCGCACGGTAGGATCACGTGATTTCGTAGAAAATTCTCGAAAATGGCGACGAATGTGTGTGTATTCCTTTTTGTGTTGTAAATTGAGTAGTATAAAATGGTTTTTATTTAAATGTGTTGTGTAATCTTGTGAAATACGGTAAAAGTAATGTCCATCTTCTGCCTACGGGTGAGTGCATTTTTCCTGTCTCTTTGAATCAAACTCTTGCAAAATCTCTCAAAAAAAACCTCTCAAAATGTCACTTTCCACCAAGAAAAACCATCAAAATTAATGAATTTTCAACAAGAAAAAAACACAAAATGTGAATAATTTGAAAGATTTTGTTGCTTCTAATCGCCGACACGCTCCAAATGTTCTCGACCTTTTAAGAGCTTAGTGGGTTCCAGAGGCCACCTTTGTGCACCTGTTTCTGCGACCCCACCCACTGATTATCCCCCCCTCACTTCTACACTCTAAGTGAGGTTTTTCTTTTGGCGTAAATTTATGCAGCTTCGAGGGCAATTTTCTCTTCCAGTGATAATATTTGTCGAAGGTTATACGCTTCGACAGTCAAAACTGTAAAGCAAACAGGGGCGGCAGGGCACGGCACGGCACCACACACCACCCCCTGCCAGGGGCAAGAAACGCACTTTGCGGGCGAAAAAGTATCCCCCAGAGAGTTGAGGGCAGAGAACCCTCCTCATCCGCACATCCTCAAGTGTTTGAATAATGGAAAATTATGAAAAATTATAACAACAACAGCCACACAATCAGAGTAAGGCACTTGGGAGGGGGTGTGAGATTTGCGGGCAGAAAAGTGGGCAGCATTTGAGTGGATGAGTGGGTGGTGGGTGGTTTCTCTGACCCCTTAACACATGTTTCCTGCCTGATGGATGTAGCCCCCCTGCTGGGCGCTGTGCCCTGGGGCACGGAAAGAGACTACACTCTCGGAAAAATTAACGAAAATCTGCTGATTCCAGCTCATTGCCGTTTCGTTGCGGGGGCGTGTTTATTATTATGTCTAAAGAGAGAGAGACAATAATAATATTTTAGTTAATTGCCACGCAGGTGGCCCTGAAACCACTCACTCAATTGTGCAACATCAAAAGCAGCGGCAAACAGATCATCTCATCCTTAGAAAGGGTCAAAGCGAAACAGAGAGAGAGGCAAAGAAGTGGTGACAAGACCTTTTACAGTCCTGGCCACACAATAAAGATCAGAGTTCACAATGGAAAGAAATGTGAAGAAAAGTGGAGTGGAGGCGCAATGAGTGGGCACATTCTTCTCTTGGGCCTGGCTGCATCTTCTTTTTTTCAGCACTTGTGTGTTGTGACCCTTTGCTGAGCGGGAGAGGGAAACATCAATATTTATAGAGAGGACAGAGAGCGAGACTCGAGAGAGTAGCAGTGGCAGCGGCAGCACAAATTATGCCAAGCCTGGGAGATGATTACTAATTTCTTGGCGACGAACAAAGATAAATATTTGCCCAGCGCTTGAAGCCGGCCACTGTCTCGCTTTCCTCCCTCCCTCGGCTGTTGATTCGGCAGCGACTGAGAAGACGCAGAAGCAAAAGAAGTGGTGGAGGGGGAGGAGGTGTAGACAAAGCAGTAGCCGATCAGAAAAACGGAATCACCTCAATCACTTGAGCTGCGGGATTAGGCGTATTTGACTTGCACGCACCACGGACGACGACGACGTCGATAAGCAAAATGAAAGGAGAGAGGGATAGAGGTAGTGGGAGAGAGAGCGCAAGGTATGCTAAGTAGAAGGCTAGGTCTGACCAAAGGAGAGGCAGCTTCGAAAAGAAGAAAGCAAATGCAAGCAAATTAGGTAAGCAGCATGTTCAGGAACCTCACCCTGCATTTACATACTTTGTTTCTATGAGAGCGCAATTTAAATGAGAGTGAGACAGCAGCCGCGACCGCTGCCAAAGACAAAGCGAGACAGCAGCTTGTCTGGAAATTGCTTTTGTTTGCGGCTCGCATTGGAATCCCGTTTGTTTGCTCTCATGAATGTGCAAAAGTGTATGTGTGAGTGAGTATGTTAATGAGCGAGAGAGAGAGCGCGAGTGTGTGTGGTAGGGAGCTACTGTTTTACCCGTCAGTTGGGTAGGGTCTCTCCACCGATCTCGAGTGTCTAAATAAAAATAATAATTGTAAATGATGAAGTCAAAATAAGCAGATCATTTAAATGCTGCTGCCCGCTATGATGATAATGATGATGATTGGTCGCTGTCTTGGGAACCCGCTGTGTGAAGGCTCTCCAGGCAGAAGTTTATGGAAACTCGGCTTTGGCTGTAGATTTATTTATGGAATTTTATAATCAGTAATCCTACGATGAGAGTTTGTTATAGGATTTAACTTGAGCTAAAAATAGTCCATCGTAACTTGGCTTGCGGTTGAGATAACTTAATGAAATTTGGTATGCAGAGTTCCCTAATTAAAATATGGCACATAAACACAAATTGAACCATCAAAAGTCAAACTACCCATTTTATATGATTTTCAGCTCTTAAATCCCAGCAGTTCATAATTGAACATCAGCCCTTTATTTTCCTTATATGGTAGGCATAGTTTTTGTTGTTGTTGTTGTCTGTTTTCTCTTTGTTTGTCTTGGCCAAGATTTTCAATAATTATTGCCACTTATGGTGGGGCTCGCTTGGGTTCGGGTATTAGAGAGACGTTACCCCAAAAGGCATGGGCGTACAGTGGAGAGAGGATAGACAGGCAGTGGCAGAGAGACTCTTTTTACAAGTGGCAACACTTGGCATGCAAATATGCTAAACAGTAGCTGCCACCACAAGTTGTGGCAGGAGAGGTAGCTGTGGAGCTGTGGCCACTGTGGAGCTGCTGCTGCTGCTGTATCTCTGAAGTTGATTATGCTGCTTAAGTCAATGACAAAGATGATGATGTTGGCGATGACTGAGCACAAGATTTGGTTATGGATTTTCGTTTGGCTTCTCCACTGTCAGAGACAGATTTGAAGTCTCTCTTTTGTTGTGTGTTGTATGTTAATTAGTCTCCTGCCACAGTCGCTGCCCCAATGAGGCAGCAAGTTTTATGCTGCCAGCGATTTCAATTAGTTGAGAGAAATCTCATGCAGCTATGCTTGTCCCCCCCTTCCTGCTCTATCAATCATCAGCCACCTCTCGATCTAAGCAACAACCTGCGTCCTAATCCGCTTAGGAATCTGTGTCTACGCTGCCGCTGGTTAAATTTGTCGCCTAATGACACTGGTCGTGTCAATTTGTCCCCAGGATATACTTTCCTGTTCATTATCCATTACCTTTTGGGCTGGAGTGGGGGGCTAGTAAATGTTCCCTAAGTTGTCTTAAGCTCAAGTCTAAACAGGCAACGCCCGTCTCCCCCTTCCCCGCTGAGGCACACGCAAATGTCAACAAATGTCGCACTTGTACGAGTTCCTTCCCCCGCAGGTGAGGGAAGGAAGGGCTGGCTACCCTTTCCGTAGATTAAACACATTTTGACCCGCAACCAAACATATTTCCAGGGCAACAACCCACAGAGTGTGCGTGTGTGGGGGAGAAGCGGCATAAATCCTTATCAAAGACACTTTTCCACACGAAAATTAACTGGGACAAAGTCGGGGGAGGAGGAGTTCTACGTTTATCTGGTCCCATAAAATTACTTACAAATTAAATTGTCAACTTTTCGTCGTTGTTTGTTTTGCTATTTTGTTGGGTTTCCTCAGCCCCCCCGGCTCTCGACCCTCGACACTAATGGACTTTGAATCACACAAATTGCCGCAGCAGCATGCAGCAGAGAAACGAATCGAAGGGATGTTCCGCCTAAGCATGCCCCCGGGGGTAGGCTTTTCCTCCTCCTCCGAGAGAGAGCGACAGAATCCGCGGTATTTACATTGGCAATGATACGGCATAACCTCAGAAAACACGACCCCAGAGGAGGGCTACGTCCAGCGTTTATCCTGCTGCAAGGACCTCCTCTCAGCTATCTGTGTGTCCCATTACCCAAATTAAGTGATTCCTTAGCATTGTTTTGGTTTTCCTGTGCATGGAAGGAAGCCCCGCAAATGTTGCCCGCCGCCGCCTTCTGACAACTAAATAAACACAAAATATTTCACAGGGGAAGTGCTGATATATGAGGGGAGATATATACCAGAGAGATAGAGATGTTCACAGAGAAGAAGAGAGGGAAAGGCAGCATTCAATTGGTTTCACGCGGGGAATTAAAACGAGCGTGAAATCAGAGACTCAGCGAGAGCTGCCAAGAGAATGAGTCAATGGGAGAGAATATGTTGGAGAATGGGACAAAGGGCAGACAATGAGAAGCAGCAGAAGTGAAGGAAAGAAAGGAGAGGCACTGGCAAAACGTTTAATAAATCAGAAATGCGTAACAATTTTATTCAAATTTGTTCGATTTTTTAATATAAAGAATTCAGAATTACCAGGAAAGAAAATGAAAGAGAAAACGTACAGAATTCCCTGAGAATTTAAAGGGGCACTGATATTTAAAGGAAGGAATTAAGAGTGACTGAGAAATGTGGATAGAAAATATCACAAGATTATAATTTAAGAAAAAAGAGGTTTGGGAAGTGCTTTTCCGATATATTACAGGAAAAGCATATCCACAAGGGAATAAATCCTGAAGAACTACTGCAGAATGAACCAAAGAAAACATCTTTAATTCACATTGTTGTAGATAGCTGCTAAAAACTCTTTAAAGCTAAAACCTAACCTTTGTAGGAACTATTCTGATTGTGTGCTTAATCTTGCCGAATACAGAATAATTCCTTAATTTATAGAAAATTTCATTACCACAAATTTATACAGATAATTACTAAAATATTTTATATATGTATTCTTTAGGGCACACTAACTCCTTCGATCCCTAAAGCAGTTTATTTTTTTATTCCATAATTCTTTCCTCTAATTCTTGATACTTTTCTCAGAAATCAAATGTTCTCTGAGACGTTCCTTGGGAATCATTTATTTGGAGACTTTCTCTATCTATTCCCCTCCTAAGTTCTCCCACTTGAGACTCAAAAATATTCTTTAAAGACTCACCTCAACACGCTCCTCTTTGAGATCCACTTTGAGTGCCAGTTGCTCTCGCAGCACCACATCCGGATAGTGTGTCTTGTCGAACGTGGCCTCCAGTTGCTCCAGCTGCTCCTCCGTGAAGATGGTGCGATGCCGCCGCTTGCGTTTGGGCGGTGGCCCGTGCCCCAAGTGGCTGAGGTGATGCTGCCCATGATGGTGGCCCAAATGGTGCGGGTGCGAGTGATGTGAGTGATGGTGCGGGTGATGCCCATGACCGGCAAGGCCAGCGGCAGCAGCAGCGGCCGCAGCGCCGTGTCCACTGACATGCGCCTGCATCTGGGCGGCGGCAACGTGGGCAACGGCTGCGGCGTGCATGTAATTTGGATAGAAATTGGGGTATGCCACTGCAAACAAAAACAAAAACCCAATGGAGAATTACGAAAAATTCATTATTTTCCAGGAAAAAACAATCAGGGGAAAAGTGAGAAGCGAGCAACGGGAGCGGAGCATCCTTCTTCAATACTTAAAAATGCGCATAACGTAACGAAGCGGCCATGTTGCCTGTACCTGTGTGTGTGTCTGTGGTGTGTGGCTTCCGTTTCCGGTTCCCATAAAAAAAAACCGGGGAAAAAAGGTTTCTCAGCCATTTTTTAATATTCATGTCCTGCGGGGGCAGCAGAAGAGCTTTGAATGATTTACCAGAGACTCAGGCATAAAAATAATCATACTCAGCATGCAGGATCTTCGCAGCGACATAAGTCGCAGCTCCCACGCCACAGCCCCCCAGGAGTAGACTATGGCAAGGGCAATGCAAATCCTCTCCGACACACGGAATGCGGGAATCATCTTTTCCGGATCATTGCCTAATTATGAATAATGCCATTCAGGATTCAGCAGGGATTCAGGCAGGACTCCCCCACCCAGAGTAGACATTTTTCTGAGTGGCTGAGTGGCTTTTCCCCCTTAAGGTGTTTTTACACGGCCCAAGCGGAAGCCGCATCAGACTGGAGGTTGGGGGTTTAAGTTCAAATGGGAAGCTTACCTAGAAAATCCGATGGCGAGGCCGCAAAACCGCTTGCTGCCGCCGCCGCCAGGTGACCCAAATGCAGGCCAGGATGCTGCAACATGGCAGGAACCCGCTGCGGTCGTATCGGGCTGGCGGCGGCACTCGAACTGGAGTTGGAATTGGGTGAGGCGGGGGATTCGGTGCTCCGTTTGAGACCCAACCCCAGACCGTTGCTGCCACTGCTCCCACTGTGATTGTTGTTGTTGCTGCTGGAGTGGGAGTGTGAGGAGGAGCTGCCCTGCTGCTGCTGGGCATTAACGCTGCGTGAGCCCAAAATGCTGTCAATCGTGAAGAGGGAAGCGGCTGCGGCAGACGCCGCTGTGGCACCCACGGGCAGGCCACGCGTTCGCTCCTCATCCAATATGGTGACGCCCGACTGGCTGCCATCGTCCGAGGATGGCGTCTGTGACTGTGACTGCGTTTGATGTAGGTTCTGGTGCTGCTGCTGTAGCACCGATTGCAGCCGCTGGCCGAGGTATCCACACTGCTGGGAGTTCAGGAGCATGGCGGTGGTCAGGTGATAGGCGGCATTGCTGCTGACATTCCCCGGGGAGCGTGAGATCTGCCGCGGTGGCTGCTGCACATCCGATAGATCGCTGGGGCACCGCTTGAGGGTGTAGCCCGCCGGCGGGGAATTCGTCTCCACCATCCCGCCGAGTGAGGGGGGTGTGGGTGGTGGCGAGGGACTGGGCGTGGACACGACGGTGATCTTGAACTTGGCCTTCGATGAGGCCACAACTGAGTGATGATGATGATCGATGATGGTGCTGGTGCTGCCTGTGCTGCTGCTGCCACTGCCACTGCCTGATCCGCCGTTGCTTGCGCCGCCCGCCAGTTGCGTAGCCGACGCTGGGGTCCACAGTGAGGACAGAATTTTGATGGATTTTTCGACCACGGAGCAGTAGCAAAAATTACACACAAAATCACACACTTTTTGGGGGCTCACACAAGAACTGTTTCTCACTGGACACACACGCGACACGCGAAATCTGTTTTGCTGCGGACTGCGGATGCGAATATTCTCTCTGCTCTGTGAACCCTTCTTCTCCGCTCGAAGTGCGAAACCGTTATGAGTCGTCGTCTGTGACGTTGCGCGCGACGACAGCCAGCCACACACTCAAGCAGTGCACACGCACACACATGCACACTCGTGCGTCTCGGTCGTCTCTCAGGCAGCCAGACATCCACAGCCAATGATGGCAGAGAGCAGTGGCCACGCCTACACGAGTTGTGCCATATTGAAATGAGAGAGCGCGCGCCTCTCACGCTCTCCCTCTCTCTCTCTCTCGCTCTGTCTTTGGTGGTGGTTGTTTGTGCTGCTGCTGCTGTGCCCCGTTTACCGTTGCCTTGACACATGGTGTGGGGTGGGGGGGGGGCAAAAGATGGCGCTTGGCGAGCAGATAATTCTCAGCTGTCGCATGCCCTCTCACACACACTCTTCATTTATTTTGCTTTTCTTTTCTTTTATTCTGCTCGCTTATTTTTTTGCTTTTTGCTTTTGACAGTTATTTATACAGATAAAGTCATCACTGACAGACCCCGCGGCCACCCTCCACAGCGACCATCCAACGTGCGCTAGAGTGAGAGAGAGCGTGGGGTAGAGTGTGATGGCTATACAGCGTCCATTCCGTTTGCTCATCCTGCCTGGAGTGGGTGGTGCGGGTGGGTGCCGCTGCTTGATGCATAAAAATGTTGCCTTTGATAATGTGGAAAATCAGTAGAATGAAAGAGAAGTGGAGACAGTGGAGTGAGTAGAGTCAACGCTGCTGACGCTGCCGCTGCCGCTGCCGCTGCTGCTGCTGCTCTCCCTCTGATATAGCGCCATATCTTAAGAAGATAATGACTAAATTAATGCTTTTATGTTTTTGGCAACACATAAACATCATTATGCGCTCAATCCTCGAGCGGCGGCGTAAAACCGAAGCGTAGCGACGAAGCTTCGTGTGTGCTCGCTTATGTCATGGAAAGGGGGAAGAGCGTGTGCAACAGAGAAGGGAATACATAAAGCAAAGAAAGGAAAGGAGAAAAGGGAGGAGGAAGTAGATAAAGATGAACAAGGTGTGGGAGCTGCTGTAAGACTTCCTACCTCCCGCGCTCCCTAATCATCTTTTTGGCGATTCTCTCACTCTCCCTCTTCCACTCTTTCTCTGGTGACTCGCTCTGCAGTGTGTGTGTGTGTGTGTGTGTGTGTGTGTGTGTGTGTGTGTGTGTGTGTGTGTGTGTGTGTGTGTGTGTGTGTGTGTGTGTGTGTGTGTGTGTGTGTGTGTGTGTGTGTGTGTTTGTGCATATGAAAATATTTTAATCTAAAGTTTCCACATCAAACAAAAGGGCACAAAAGTGCAAAATCCCCCAATGGCGCCCTCAGGGTTCGTCGTCTCTCAGCTTTTCGAAAATGCAGGGACAAAACAAAAGCTAAGCTTACTGCTAATGATAAATGCAACAGCTCTGTTAGGGTGTGGTGGCAACTCTGGCACACACACACACTCATACACATGCAATGTGTAAAGCGAATGAAGCGTACAGTTGGCACCCAGCTCCACCCACAACAACAAATGTCACAGAATTGGCAGGCGGGAAAGAGTGAAAAAGAGCAACCAACATGGGAGGAAAGAGTAGAATGGGATCTGCATGTGTGTATGTGTGTCTGTGTGTGTATCCTACTGATTACAGTTGCCACAGCGAGGAGTCCTCCGCATGACCCCCACGTAAAAGGATGAAAGGATGATGGCCTGATGTCGTCCAATGTTGCCAAATGCTTTTAGAAATTATTGAATAATTAAGCAGCAGCCAGAAGAGAACCAGGACACAGCAGCTGCAGGGGCAAGAGGCCAAAGCAGAGCCAGCACATGCACTGGACATGCCCTGATCCTCCTCCCCCTTTTGTGGGGTTTACTATTTGGCTTTGCACTGAGCTTCGTACATACATGTGACGGCACACACATGGGAATAACCGACGGGAAAAGCGAAAGAAAATAGGANGGTGTGTGTGTGTGTGTGTGTGTGTGTGTGTGTGTTTGTGCATATGAAAATATTTTAATCTAAAGTTTCCACATCAAACAAAAGGGCACAAAAGTGCAAAATCCCCCAATGGCGCCCTCAGGGTTCGTCGTCTCTCAGCTTTTCGAAAATGCAGGGACAAAACAAAAGCTAAGCTTACTGCTAATGATAAATGCAACAGCTCTGTTAGGGTGTGGTGGCAACTCTGGCACACACACACACTCATACACATGCAATGTGTAAAGCGAATGAAGCGTACAGTTGGCACCCAGCTCCACCCACAACAACAAATGTCACAGAATTGGCAGGCGGGAAAGAGTGAAAAAGAGCAACCAACATGGGAGGAAAGAGTAGAATGGGATCTGCATGTGTGTATGTGTGTCTGTGTGTGTATCCTACTGATTACAGTTGCCACAGCGAGGAGTCCTCCGCATGACCCCCACGTAAAAGGATGAAAGGATGATGGCCTGATGTCGTCCAATGTTGCCAAATGCTTTTAGAAATTATTGAATAATTAAGCAGCAGCCAGAAGAGAACCAGGACACAGCAGCTGCAGGGGCAAGAGGCCAAAGCAGAGCCAGCACATGCACTGGACATGCCCTGATCCTCCTCCCCCTTTTGTGGGGTTTACTATTTGGCTTTGCACTGAGCTTCGTACATACATGTGACGGCACACACATGGGAATAACCGACGGGAAAAGCGAAAGAAAATAGGAAAAGGAAAGCCGCCTGGCAGCTAAAGATGTCATTGCTGTGGGATAATAAAGTTGGATGATTTTTTATTAGGATTTGGGGAAATTATAATGTGATATGTCAAGGGGAAAGCTATGAAAAGAGAACAAACCCGAAGTTATTCGATGCTAAAGCTGTTCTACAATACTCCCAGTTTTATGCACAGCCGAAAAATAAATAATCATACGAAATATTCGAATTTTTAGTTGGTTTCCGTTATTATGGAATTATTTTGGAATTTCTAAACCACGAAACTTTGTTCGATGATGATTTTTGTTATCAATTTCCATTCATTTATGCTTCAAGAAACGTTTAATTGAGATATTTTGTATACTCCATCGAGAATGATTTGTTTCAAAGTTTCTAAAACTTTGCTGTAGATGTCTCAACTAAGCTTCAAAGTTGTGCTCCACTTAGTTCTGTAAATTATTACAGCCCCTCATCCTATATTCTGCAATCCTTCCAACAGAACCCACATTGGCTCGCTCCTTTCCCTTATCCTTACACATTTTTTCGTTCCTTTCCGCTTTCTGCACAGATTTTTTGCACACTTTTTTCGATGGATGTTTTGGTTTTTTTTGTGTGCACTTTTTGTTTTAGTTTGTAGATTGAATTTTAAATACAAAATTAAATTAACTTTCGCGTTTAAGTATTGTGTACTCCCTTCCCCCTCTTCGCAACTTTCTTTCTTGCTACGAATATCTCTCTTCGATTGGCTCTTCGATTCGGGAAAAAGTTCAATTGGCAAAAGGACTAAGCAAACATTGTGGAATAAAAGGTTTTTCTACTTTTCCATTTGAACCACAAGGGCAAGGAGGGAAGGGGCAGGGGCAGGGGCAGGAGGAGCTCTTTAACTTTTTCTTCCCATTCTTTGTTGTTGTCGATTTTTATTTCGATTCTTGCTCTGTGCCACGAGATTTTCATCTCGCCACCGCAAATTCATTCCACGCCCTGCGGCCACATTTTCCACAGTTGTGCAAAATTAGAAAAGTTTCCTTTTCCTTTGCTTTCGCTCGCTCGCTCTCTCTCTCTCTCTCTCTCTCTCTCTCTCTTTTGTTGCCCTCTCTTTCTGCTTGCTTCCTAGAGAAGCAGTAGTGGTGTGGGGGGGGGGGGGGGGGGGGGGGGGGGGGGGGGGGGGACTACGGGGGTGTGGCATGCGGCATGTGCTTTGGGTATTTGTCTTGTTAAAAATTTAAGCGAATTTCCGCAAGAAGCCAGAAATCGAAATCAGAAATCAGCTCCCGGAATCCCGGAACCCAGAAATCAGAAATCAGATTGGGATTCAAGGATTCCATGGGCGGGAGCTGGAGTCGAGCCTGCCACTGACATTGATATGTTAATGAAGCCGCGGGGCAAGGCATGTGGCATTCAACATACACCATCCACGGTGGTAATCCTCGCCAGCAGCAACCCCCCGAAAGGCAGCAGATCGCATGGTCACACCGGTTTCTGGCTGCTGCTGCTGCTGAATCCTCAATTAAATGCTTAATCCAAATATCGTTTTATGCCGCGGCGGCACAATGTTGCCTCATTTTGTGGCAGTGAACAGAGGAGAACGTCGCAGCCAGCAAGCAAGCATCAAGGGATCATGTCAGGGGATCAGGGATTCGACGAGGATTCCAGGGATATGCCCAGGGATTCGGGGATAAGTTTAATCTGGCGATATGCGTAAAGCGTGCAAATTGCTTCGATTACGAGGCACAGAAAGAGATGGCAAGCGAGTGAGAGAGAGAGAGAGAGAGAGAGGGCAGACAGGAACAAAAGGTGCAATAAAACCGATGGATGAATGACGGTGGAAGGGAAGCGGGGCGTGAGGGCCAAATACCAAAATGGTCGACCAAAAACGATCAAAAAACAGGGGAGTGAGAGAGGCTCTACACGAAGAGGGAGAGGGAGAGGGAGAGCTATAGAGAGAGAGGCAGAGCGAAATCTCTTGCGCAGCAGCTGCACTTTTCCACATCTCTGCATTTGAATCCCCTGCTGAAATCTGTATGCCTGATAATTCTCCCCTGGGCTTATATTTGCGTAAACAACGCCACACTTTGGTCAGCATTTCGCTCTCTTTCTTTCTCTCTCGCTATATTTGAGCAAAGGCTATTGAGGCAGAGGACTCAAGGATGCCAGAACTCAGGATTACCTTTGCAAAAGAGGAGCTCCCAGTTTCATAAAACATGACAGATCACAACACGAAACGCATACAAAAGTGAGAAATCATTCAGGGACAGAACGGAGAGCCGAACGCGAAATTTTCTACAAGAATGTGAACTGAATATGATGTTAAATTATGCTTCAAAGAATGCAAGATATTATTTGTGATGAAATCTGAGATTCTGAGTATATTTTCTCCATTTACGAGACAGTTTTGCATTGATCTTGAGCTTAATAACCAGTTAAAATTTACTCCAATTATGGAAAATACTAGAAAATTGTCTTCAAAAATTGTTAGACTGAATTCTATAAATAGTTTTTCGATCGATTTAATCCATATTTGAGCTCCAATTATTCCAAGTTTCCATTTTTAATTATTCAAGTAAATTTTATTTTTCGTTTCTCCATAGAAATCCATAATTTGTTCATTAATAATTCGGAGAATTGGTAAGTTTTAAACATGTAAAATTCATTAAAAACTATATATGGTTTGAAATGTAGGAATTAAATTTAAATTTGTGAGAATATTCGCACCAGATTTAAGATAGTTTTCCCTGCATAACGAGAGACATAATCTATATTTTTTGGGGCAAGCACCTTGCCAGTTTTGTGCAAGAATAAATATTGAAATGAGCTTTAAATTATTCCAAGAAATGTGTCAAGACCGACTCAATAGATGCCAAATGGCTTAGAGAATATCTCTATAAATTTTCATAAAATTATGTGCATCATTCCATATCAATTACAAACGTACTCGAAGTATCATTCCAAACTTATCTATCGCAAAACCAAAGTTCGCATTGTAAACCCCCTGCCATGTCCTTGCAACAATGGCTACCAGCGGCACAAAGGGCTCAAAGTGCTGGCTCCGGTTTGTGTGGTTTTTTCTATGGGTTGTTTCTCATTTTGGGTTGAGTTGTTGTCGGGGGTGTGGTGCTGTGCCTGTCATAATTTTTGCGTGTTGATTTGATGCGTAATTAAAAATTTAAATTATGTGCCCCGAAGGATGTTTTGTGTGGCAGTAGCAGCAGCAGCAAGACTTGCCCAAATATTTGTCCAGTGGAAATGGAAGGGAAAACAAAAAGAAAAGGGCACAACTTTTGGCCTTCTTAACCCAAAATTACTTCGACTCAATTAATTAGAAGGAGAAACGAGATGCAGACTTGCCCTCCTGCTCTCTGATTTCTCTGTGATTTGTCTCTGTCTCTTTTTGCTGCTTTCTTTTTCTGTCCCTTGCCCCTTGTTCCTCTGTCTTTGCTTTCTTTCTGTCTCTGTTTTTTCTTCACTTTTTTTTGTCCCTTTCTGGCCTGCTGTTTGCTGTAACTCTTTCTTGACAAATCTCACAAATCAGAATCAAGGCAATGCCCAGGACCTCTGTGGAGTCCTGCTGCTGCTGCTGCTGCTGTTTCCCTCTTGTTTCGACATTTTCCGTCACCTCTCAGACAAAGCCAAACACAAATTGGCAAACAAACACGAGAGAGAAACAGACGAGTAATGAAAGGATTGCTGTTTGTAGGGAGGGCAAGGCATGCCCCAGGAATATGTAGGGATACAGAAGGGAGGCAGCAGCACCTCCTTGCCATGCTGTACCGTGCCTCGTGTGTGGCTCTATTTGTTTTTCTCTTCTACTTTCGCTCTCTCCCTCTCTCTCTCTCTCTCTCTCTGTCTCTCTGTGTATTTTCTCTGCTGTTATCCCCGTGTTCTATGCACCTAAAAAACACAGCCTAAACAAAGGTCCTGGCCTGGTAGCTGGTTCTCCTGATTTTTTGTGTTGATCGTTTCTGCCCCGCCATTCAATTGACCATTGCAACAAATCGTTGCAACAAGGCTCAGCCGGGGATAAGCCATGTTGTATGGCAAAACAGAAGAAAGCCAGTACCAAACCTCCCCCCACTGCTGCAGCATGTCCTTTTTTTTTGCTGCTCTTCACACGCCTCGCCAGAGCGCATTCTCTCACTCTCTTTTTTTGCCGATGATTGCTGATGCGCATTTGATTGCTTCGACTCTGTGAGGGACCTGTGATCCTCACGATCCTTGCGATCTTTTAAATATTTTCTTTGCAACCTGTGATCCTCTGTGATCCTTTGCGAGCCTTCTGTGCGTGTTCAAGCTCTTGGAAAATCGTTTTTTACGCCGCATTTTTCAGCATTTCCTGCCAACTAATTGCGAGAGAAATCTGCTAAGACTTTGCAGAAGCCATGCAGCAGCAGGACAACGCAAAGGACATGGCAGTGGCAGTGAAATCTAGAACTTGTATCTGGATTTAGATTGATTTGCGGTCTGCCTGCCTGCCACTGCCTCGCCCCTGCAACGCCGCGTATCACGCATCCAAAAAGGGTGTGAAGTGGAAGGCCACTTGAAAAATCTCGTTATCCTGTCAGCGGCAGGACCTATGCCACTTGGCTGCCACTGGGAAAACTGCCAGTCATTGGGAGAAGTGGAGCAAGCGAGCGGGGGAGCGGGGGAGCAGCAGATGCCACTCGCGGGCGTATCGCTTACAGATGGAATCCCGAGCAGCAGATGAATGGAAAAGAGCAGCGACAGAAGCAAAAGCAGCCACCAAAAAGCGACAAGCAGCAGCAGGATCAACGACAGCAGGCAGCTAGCGTACAGCCCTTTTGTTCAGCTTAGGACCTCAACCCGAACCCGAACCTCAACCTCAACCTCAACCTCCTTCAGCAATGCTCATCCCTTTTTGGGCCAGAGCCAAAGCACCCACTCAAACGCCTCGACGGGACTCAATTGTTTTCGTGATCAATTTGCAACTTAATTGAAATCCATTTAAAGTAATGAGAGTTACTAACTTGTCCTGCCTCCTGCATCCCCTGCCCGCAACCCATCCTTAGGCCTTTTGTCCTTTTCCGTGCACCCTTTTCCCGCCGCAGTAGGGCTTTGCTTTGCTTTGCTCTGATCCCGCTGCTTAAGAATTATAATCCCACGCAGAGATCCCGCTGCGAGCGGGCGGTGCCTTGTACCTGCACTTCCACTGATTGTCGTTGTGTGTCCACGATCCATTTGCATCTTCTGCAAAATGCAAATTGTCTCTAATGTCGCTCAAGTGAGGACCAATTCAGCTGCGCCCTGTGGTGCAAGGCGGTTGCTCGAGTTGCTTCGACGTTTGTGTTGGTGATTCAGCAGTGGCACCAAAGAGATGCAGAAACTCTGCCAAAAGGTAGAGCTGCTTCTGGTGGAAGCTCTTGAAGACATTCACATGGGATCTGCTTGTGAATGAGAGATTGAAAGTACCCAAATTATTATATTATCATTAGCTAAAGGGTTTTCCCTAGGTTTGGTATTTTTCTAGTATTTTCAGTGGTATTTTAGCAAGTGTTTTCTAGTAATTTTCTGAAAATTTTTCAAATATTTTTCTATAATTATCTGTCTAATATTTTCTTTCTGTAAATCGAAAAATAGATTTCGAATTTGTAGACTTATGCTAGTATTTTCTAGTATTATTTCCAGTATTTTTAGTATTTTTTGGTATTATTCCAGCATATTCTTTAACATAAAAACCAATTGACGTACTTGTCATTTTGGTACCAACTTCTCAAAGAAGTGATCCCAAAAAGCATCTTGTTCGAGAAAGATCCTGGTAGTTGGCCTCTTGGTGGCCTCTTAAATGAAAGCTGAAGCTCCATAAAAATAAAGTAGTTCCTCAATCAAGAATGAAAACCTGTTTTTTTGGTACACAACACGCCAAAAAAAAATATGCAAAAATAAATCCGATGCTGGGCCGTGCGACTGTGTGAGTGTCCAAGTCCATTAAAAGGGAATAAGTGCGTGCAAATCCTGGCCGTAGGATATTTTTCATATTACATCAGAGAGCGCATATTACTTTATCGAAAATGAAAATGCGAAGCCAATCTCCTCCCACCCCTGCTCGAAAGCAAAGAAAACACATGTGAAGTGCTCTCCCACTCCCTCGCTGATGGGTGGATGGGTGGGAGGGAGGATTGAGGATTGTGGATGATGATGATATATCCATAAGCACGCGCCTTTTTTTTCTTGCGTCTCACTTAAACCGCAATACAAACACACCCACTAGGAGGGCAAGCGAGCAGAGGACCGAGCGAAAGATACAGCTACAGAATGGAGATACAAAGATACAGCAGCAGGAGATACAGAAGCGTGTGTCCTGCTGCCACTGAACCACATTCAAGTTGATCCCCTTGTAAATCTCTAAATTGTTTTATGAACATATTGGCCCAAAAAGGTGTAAACCAAATTTGCAAGCAGGTAAATGATAGCTATCGATCCGCCCTCCTCCTCATCCTCATCCTCTACTGTTCTGTCTTTTGGTGCATTGATATCCTTCCTTGTTCATTTGTTGTTCCGGCACAGCAGGATGCACTCATGCACTGCTTCCGCCTTTTGTTGAGCCTCATTTAAACCGTACCGCTGGCCAATTTGCATTCGCACCACAAACCAAATTGATCCGCCCTAATCCTTAGTCCAGTTTTCAGGCCCTGCGGCAGCGGTAAAGGCCATACCCATACTCCTACGCCTTTTGCTCCTTTGAGACCGATCGACCGATATTTATAAGCACGGGATTTGAATTTGCAAGAAAAACAAAACATTTTGATGCACGTTGGCTGGCTGGACTCTGCCACTGCCTTTGGCTCTAGCACTGGTTCTGGCAGGGATTGGCTTTGGCTTTGGATTTGGAGTTTGCCCTTTTGCCAAGTGAGAGGGGTGTAGAAGTGCTCGGAAAGCAGCAAAAGTAAATTGAAGTCATTGAGGCATGTAGCGATGGTCGCTGGAAAAGGGATTGATGTGAATATTTGAATTGATTGCAGGCCATTTCCATGAAAAATGACAACATTAATTAATATTTTATTGCAAATTCAGAACGCTGCATCTCTGTAAAAACTGTCGATGGCTTCTAAAAAAGTTTCTCCACAAAATTCTCTCAAACTTTAACCCAAACAAGGTGTCCCGTCTACCCAGCCCGGTCCGCCGTAATTGCCGTCAAAGTTCCTAGAACTGCCAAAAATCCTGGCGGCGCTAGCGAGGCAACAGCGCTGTTAACAGCACAGTGTAACATTCTGTGCCCGCGTTGTTAACAGCTCACTGTTGGAACGCTCGAACAGCGGACTGTTAGCTCATAACATTTTTGCATCTGCATTTAGTTTCTCTACATCGTCACGGTGGCGCCCTCTATGGTTCAATTTCTGCTCTCAATAGCTTGCGCTGCGCCATCTGTGCTTTGTTTTGTCACTCACTTGCCGTGGCCTCTCTCTGGCAACGCCTTAAACGTCAGCTGTTCCCGCCTGCTCTCTGGCAGCGCTGTTTAATATTGTTATGCTTTGTTTGTTTGATTGTCGGAAAATATAAATACAATTTGTGTGCACGAATGCCTTGGCAGGATTAACGACACGACACAGAGCACATGCAGGAGGTGCGCCTGGAGATGGTGAGGAATAGAAGCCGTTCAAGGAGCAGCCAGCGCAGCCGACGCGGACGCAAGCAAAAGCAGAAAGAAGCGGCAGCCAGGCAAGCGGCGGCATCAATCATGGGCGGAGACATTGCACAGGGCACCACAACAGCTGAGATGTGGAGCAACACGTACAGGCAGCTCTTCCAGTGGCATCACATGCAGGTGCAGCGGCTCTGCCAGGCACAACCTACGCAGCAGGAGGAGCAACTGGAGGAGAGCTCCGCTTCCGAGGCGGAGGAGGAGGCGACACCCATTGACGAGGAATACTTGCAGTTTCTGGAGGTGACAATGAAGCATCAGCAGGAGCTAAGACAACGACGAGCTGCCGCAGCAGCGACTGCCACACCCGACTCGACCTTAGATTAAGATTTTTAGACTAAAGAATTTTATAAACTTTTTTTTACACCAACTAAAACTTTGCCTCAAAGCCGCCTCGGGAGTGTGTCAGTGTCTGACTTTTGCGTAGGTCGTCGCCGGCACAACTGTACTTTCTTCCAGGAACTTCTCGGCCTAACGAAGATGTTTTCTTTTTTTTTTGGCCAAAGGGAGACGCACATTAACGTGGCCAAGACAAATGTCTTGCCATTTATAATCCTCTCCAAGAAATGCGCCACAAATTGGGGCATGACTAACAAAAGAGACAGAGTGCAGCAACATTAGTGGGTCAGCGGAGTGTGTGGGCGTGGTCTGTGCATTTTTTCGACAGTTTTTTCAAGCGAAAACCTAATTAAGACATCGCTGAGGCCTGAGAGACACTGAGCAGACAGTGCAAATGGGTTTTTGGCTCTGTAATCCTCACCAGTCGCAGTCAGAGTCGCTGGATTGCGGATCGCCTCCTATTCTTTGGTCACGGCCATTGGATCACGACGGACGACGACAAGCGACGACAACTGCAACTGCAACTGCGAGCGAGAACGACCTTTCTAATGCCTTGCCACTGCATAAATCATGGCCCAAATGGCGGCCGGCCACCTGCAGTCGAAGCGAAGCAAAAGCAAAGCGCAGCGACGGCGGCAACGGCGGTGGCTAATAAGCAGCAAACGGGAACTGGACGGGAATGGGAACACGGGCAGTGGCCAGGGGTTGTGGCTCCCATTCACATTCAGCGATAAAAAAAAAGTTTAGTCAAATCGGAATTGAGATTTCACTAGAAAGAAAGAAAGTATTGCTCCACCCACAAAGCGAAGAATAAAAGCAAAAAGCAGCTGAAAGATTATACCCAGGAAGACGAGCAGCCGCAGTAGTGCAGCAGCGAAGCAAAATGGCTGCCCTCTGGCATGCCCAACGTCAACGAGAAGAGTGTGTGTGAAGCAGAAGGCCTCTAATTAAATGGGTGTAGCTGTTGAATGTGTGGTTAATAACCAGCAGACGGCTGCCAGCCAGCCAGTCAGCCGAATGAGCAGCAAAAGCGCACAAAAACAAAGCAAAAGGCAAAGAGAATTGAGGGAAGGAGACAGAGAGAGAGAAGAGTGTAGAGATATTTTAAATGCAGAAGCAAACATCAGGGTACTCGTAAAAAATTCTAGAAAAATAGAATTACTCCGCTAGGAGCATAATATTTCCTATAAATACCTGCAGCAGCCTCACCTTTTCCTACACCTAACTTGTGACTGACCAAAAGGGCCGCCTGCACACCTGTTGCATGGCTCCAACTTGCTGTCTCCCTCTCTGACTAACTCTGTCGTGCCGCCATGTTTTTTTTTTGCTTCGAGATTTGCATGAGATTGTGGCTTGGATATTCGAGAACAAACACCCCCAACAACATCTTGAGATATGAATATTTTATGAGGCATTTGTGGGGAAACCGGCTGCTGCCGCTGTACTGGCAGACAAATTGTTGCCTACAAATCAATTAAATTGCTAATCAACAGCGACAACAAACAAAACGGCAGGCAACAACAACAACAACAAACAGCTATGGTGCAGCAACAAATCGTGTATTAGGCTGCACAATTTAATGGAGCCACATTCCAGAGGCAAAAAGGCTAGAAGCCATTGTTGGGCCGCCAAAGCGACCGCAAGAAATGCATAAACATATTGCAGATTGGGGTACCAAGCGAAAAACACCATGAAAAAGGGGCCAAAGACACAGCAGACAAAGCTCGGGCGCTGGACAAGTGCATTGCACTGGCATTCCCCCCAACCAGAAGGCAAGGCGGGTGGAAGGAAGGTAGAAATCGGAATTGGCGTACAAGACCCCAAAACAGAAACAGAAGCAACATGGAAACACCGCAGGCGGCATTTGACAAAAAAAAGAAATAAATAAACCAAGAGCCACATAGTCGAATTCGTATTCGTATTCGTACGGCAGACACTCGCAGAATAGATATACGAGTGCATAGATACAATATCGGGGGGAGGTGGACCTGCTGTCACACAATTCATGGATAACAAGGAGAACTTATAGGGTGAGGGATGGAGAGAGAGTGTGTTAGATGATGGAGAATTGAGGCATTGTGGGAATGATTTTTTGTGTCTTATTTGTAGGAGCAGTTGGTTAATTGTTGGGCATTTGCGGTTCGTGATAGAATGCCCTTAAGCTCAGAGAGCAATTGGTTTAATTCTATCCAAAACACTTGCAGACCAGATGGAGAAATTAGATAAAATAAAACACATATTATTTCAAACATAAAATACTACAAATAATAATTTTGGCAAATTTTTAAATCATTTTTGAGTAATTCTAGCTTTTTGTTGTGTGTAAGAATTCTGAAAAAAACCTAGAGAACTGCAGGAATATTGATACCCCCCGTCTGTCATTCAGTCCACTTCCATAGGCTGTGCCACCACCCACTGTTTTCGGTGCAGTGCTTGCTGCTGCTGATGTTGCAGTTGTCACCACCATTAATAGAAGCTGCAGCCGCCCCGAGAGCAACTTGCTCTCGAGTTGCAGCTTGCTGCTGGCTGAGTCGCTGTCGAAATTCATTGAATTCAAATCGAAATAAGCTCCGATTCATAGGCAAAGCCAAAGCGAGTCACAGGCTCAGGCTGAGTCTCGAATTCAGATTCAGGCGCCGACATGGGGACTTGGGGAGTCGGTTCCAGTTTCAGGTTACACCACGCATGAGGAGGCTTTTCCATGTCGTTCTCCATTTGTCGCCAGGCACTTTTCTAACTGAACGAGACATGGGAGAGCTGTCTCTAGAGTAACAACTGCTTAGTGCCCTATATTTTAGGTATAATATGTGGAAAATAGAGATATACTTTATTGGAATTCCTGTGAAAATTGATAGAAATGGAGGGCTGAATGGTATTGACTGTAAATCGAATTATACAAATATTTCCCATGACTCTGGTGACATTTTCTGTCATTTCGCTTACCTAATCATCACACCCACTGCACACAGGGTAGCAGAAAAAACGGCGCTTGCTCTATGGCGGGAATAAGAGAGCGGGAGAACAGGGAGAGCGCGAGGAGCTGAACAGAGTTGGGAAGGTGTGGAGTGGAGTTGGCGCGGGGTTGGTGGGGAGTATGAGAAGCGTGAGAGTCGACAACAAACTGCGCCTGCGCACGCGTTCAATTAGCTGCAAATTGCAAATCGTGCGGCGCATGCGCAACGTCCAGCGTCGTCCCCAATGCTCGATGTCGCCACAAACGGCGGCAACATGTTGCTGGCTGGCAACCAGAGAGCCACACTACGGCTGCCACAGCAACAGCAACAGTTGCTAATGTGTTGTCAACAAAACTCATGTTGACAGCAGAATCGAAAATATTTCATTTCAAATTTGCTGCGGCTGCTTATTGCAGGTGTGTTTGTGTGTGTGTGGGAAAGAGAAAGGCAATGATGTCGTAGCAAGGAGGTGTCGATGTCCACTCTTAATTGGGGGTTTGGGAGGGTGGAGGTTGGGTAGTGGGCAGGCCTTGAAAGAGAGACACATCCTGTCTAAGCGGCAACCGCTGCCATAACTCACCCGCTGAGGTGCGGGGGCTACAGAGGAAGGCAGCAACAGGGGAAGGAAGAGGCAGAGGCAGCGGTAACCACAATTTGCATCAGAAGGAATGGACATTGCAGGATGGGAATTGAATTTCGAGCAAGAGATTCGAATGTTTCTTTGTTGAATGTTGAGTGAATGATAACTGACAGTTAAAGCAGGTAACGAGAGGAAGAGCAGAAGCAAGAGGAGGGGAGGAATGGAGTGGGAAGGAGCAGCAGAAGCCCCAACATGTTGCAGTAGAATCTCTTGCGGCTACTGATGCTGTTTGCCCCAGAAACGGGGTATATCCAGTGTTGCCAGAAGGACGAAAGGCAACAGAAATTTCTTGTATCCATAGAGCTTAGAATAATTTCGGAATTGAATGGTGAATCAAGATGGAATAATGAAACAGTTTTGATGAAATTATATTTACCCTTATTTTGAGTGGGTATTTAAAATAAATATTAATGTATACAAATAAGTATTTATTTTAGTTGCAGATTTATGTTTCCATAAGAAATGTGAGAGACTCGAAATTGAAAGCGACTTGAACCGTCTCTCTGTCTACTTAATTGCCTACCTGCTCTTAGGTCATTGCTTGGGTCTCGCTTTTGTACATTGAGAACAACAGAGAATGCAATGCAGACCGATTGACCTAACGGTAAAACGGATTGGACTTTGCAAGCTACCGACCGATGCGTTGATGAGTAGAGAGCCGAAATCATCTGCAGTGCACACACACACAGCACACAGCACACGAAAAGAGCGTAATCTATTTTTAGAATTTTACGCTCTCAGATGCAAGCGAGTATCCGCGCCGGCAAGCGTAAAGTTTGTGTAAACAGAATAATAGGGAATTTTGTTGTTTATGTCACTGCGCTTCTGATTATTTTTGCTGTGTGTATTTTCTTTCCTTCACTACACCCTCCTCGGCTCCACATAGAGAGCGTGTTATTAGGGGGTATTCTTTTAGTCGCAATGTCGCTGCATTCTGAGGCGCTGCTTTGTGTGTTTTTTTTGCTTGTTTTCTTACTCTCGCGGTAAATGTCAATAAATATTGTTACGTCGCATTCGATGTCATTGTCATGGAGTGGAGGCCAGGCAGCAGTAGAATGGAATGCTGACTGCCTCTGCCCCTCTAAGATGCCCGAATGCGCGCATAAATTCTATCAAACAAGCAAATGGAAATATTAAGTAAATTTAGGATCCGCACCAAGCGAAAAGGTAACGAAGCTGCAGTAGGACTAGGAGCAGAAGTAAGAGGTGGCTGCGCTTTTGTTTATGCGCTCAAAAGCAACCGCCGCCGACAATTTTCGAGGCGCAGCAGACAAAGTCAAAGGCTAGAAGCGACACCAGAAACCTCCATGTATCCTCCATGCTCCTATCCCAATGAACCAACCGCAGAGCCACATGCATCATTTTCACACCGAAACGCAATTGATGATGATGAGGATCGGATGAGCGAGAGAGAGGGAGAGAGAGAGCGAGGATGGGGCAACGCTGGAGCCTCTGCCTCTGTGGCCAACCTCAAGGCGAGAATTATGAGCGACAACACGGCAACAACAAATGACTTTGAGAGTGAATTTGCAGCTAATAATTTACACAAAAGCATTTTTAATCATCGAAAGCCAAAGAGAAGCTGCTGGAGCGAGGGCCAATAAATTGCAACGTGCCACAGCAACAAAGTAATCAATCAACGCGGTCAATAGTCAATGATCCCGCAGCGCGAGAGAGGGAGAGGGAGAGAGGAGCAGGGTGGAGCGTTGGAGGAGTACAGAGGTGGCAGAGGTTGCATTTTGGACCACTTGCTGGACCTGCTGGCATTGTGTCAGTCACAACGTTGCAATGGGAATGCAACAGAATGTTGCATGCCACCGAGCAGGAGATGGAGATGGCGATGACGATGACGCTGGCCACCAGATCATTGATAATGATCAGGCAGCCAGCCAGCGAGCAAGCGGCTGTGGCATCTGTGGCTGGAAAACATCTAGAGTGCAACCTCCTCCAAATGAGAAATGAGAAAATCAACTCCAAAGCTCAAAGTATGCGTAATGGCCCCAGGGAGCAGCGCTGAGACTTTGCTCAGCTCCTCCAGTGGGGGCCGCCGCGAGCCAGATTCCGATTCCGATTCCAAGTGAGATTCAGAGTCAGTGGCAGAGCCCCCATAGCCATGTCGATAGATTGCCAGTGAAACTGCGATGAGAAAATGCGTCATAAATGCGTAAACCCGACGACAGCAGCCCCTGAAGAAAGGTGAGCTTGGGGGAAGAACTAGAGATGGGAGAGTGCGCTAGGAATGGTTAAAGCTGGGAAAAGTTTTAGTCGAATTTCTAATAGAAATATATCTTTGGGAGTGGTATTTAAGCATGCGGAAACCCTTATTCAATCTTGGATCATGTCTGTAGGAAAACGTTCAACTATCGACAACAATTATTTGTGGGAAAGACAAAGGTATTATCTTACAGCAAACCATATGCTTAAAATGTTAATACATCTGTCTCAATTTTGGGAGAAGTTAAAATAAAGATATTATCTGCCTGAATGACAAAAATCACCATAATCGAAGAATAATTATGAAAACAGCAATAAAAATGTTTAAATATCTAGACATTTTCTACAAATAATACTAGAAATCGTAAGGAAATAGATTATTTATATTTTAGCACGAATCAAAGCTAACATCTACAGTCACGCCTTCTGTCTTTCACTCACGCTCACGTGACGTGTCCATCTCTATGGCCCGGAATCAGTCCTCATGCATCGGATCGCACATCGGCATTGCATTGCATCGCTTTGGCAGTCTTCATCATATTTAATGGTTGTGTGATAATATGCCACGTTGCTGCCGGTTTGCTGTGGCAATGTGGATGCCACTGGCAATGTTGCTGCCAGCTACTGGTGATGCTGCCTGCTTGCCTGCACAATGATGTGGCCATGGCATGGCCATAAAGAGTACGAGTCCAAGTCCAAGTCCGAGGCAGTTGCAACGCAAAACTCAATTAAAGAACGCATTGCAGCAGTCCATGATACACCTCTCTGGTTGCTGGCTGTCGCTGCTGTCTCTGTTGTCTATCTTGGATGATGATGATGATGATGATGATGCCATCCTCCTCTCTCTTCGCCCAAAGATGATGATGATGAACAACTGACATTGAAGTGCCAGATCGACAACTGAACGAAAGAGCCTCATGCTCATAAATATGGCTGCAAACTCCATGCAGCAGGCATCATGCAGCATTTCGCATCTCTGCTGTATCGACTACAACCATCCAACCATCCGTCCATCTGCTGTTGTTGTCTACAAGTTGGTTATTAGTCGAACGGAATGCTGGCGATGCGCGTTAATTAACTCATCAATTTTTTCATGCCCCCCAACGCTCCCCCAACTCCCACCATCCATCTGCTGCTGCCATTTACTCCTACTTATGCATTGTCTCCACCTTTTGGTGAGTGCACCCAAAAGGATCAGATCAGCGTAATCAGCGCCCATGCGTTGTGCCTGTGACGATGACACAAAGCCCTGGCAATCCAATCAGCTCGTGTGAGGTGGCATGCCACAGGTTGCTGGTTGCTGGTTGCTGGCCCTCTTGTTTCGAGGCAAATTAAGTACCCTCTAGAATGTAGTTGAAAATGTCTTTAATAATGACAGCAACTATGTGTGGAACTTGAAGAGCGCGTAAGCATCCATGGGAGATGTGGCACGTCTGGAGACTACTCCTCGGTGTCTGTGCAATAATCTGGAACGTCATTTTTATTGCTGCCACTCGTCTGTGGCATTGGGGCATTCCTCTGGAGTAGTAGTAGGACTCTCTCTCTGTCTACTCAGCCTGCTCGTTGTCATCTTAAGCAATCATCTCATAATCGGCAGTGGCAGTGGCACAGAGTCACACACTGCCACTGCCAAATCCCCATCAGAGCTTCACCACACAGATCTTCAAAGAAAGATCTACGCGCGCGGATCTGGAGCGCACCTTTTTGATTGATTGCAGCGGACAGACAAGCGGACGAACGGACAGACAGACGGACACTTTTTGTCGCTGCTGCTTTTGGTGTTAATAATAATTATTATTGAACGAAGATGCTGCTGTCTGCTTCGATCTGGCAATGAGAGCGGAAGCAACGTTCTGTACTTGGGCGACAAACGTGAGAATTCTCGACGGATGCTTTGTCTCTTTCAATATGATTGCTCTGATTTGATGGGTGGCTCTGCACCAGCTCCAGCTCCAAGTTGCTGCACGTGTGGCACAGGAAGTTGCACATTGTTGGGCGTACCTAAAAGTTGTGGGTTTTGCTTTTGGTATAAGGAATTTCGCGATGGTTCTTCGATTATAGAAAATGTAAAAGAAATTCTTGGGATTTTATGAGTTTGATGTGCCACTCCAACGCTCCCATAGATCTCTCCCTCACTCCTCTCCTTTCCCTCTGTTTAATTTTTCATTGCTGCACTTTTTGTGGGTCGCCTCAAGGACACCGCTTGCCCAGTTCCTAGTTTTGAAATGGCAAACAGCCACGTAGCCACGTAGCCACGTAGCCACGTAGCCACTCAATCGATTGGATTGCAATCGCCATCGCCAGGCACTGTGTGCACTCCAGAGAGCGCACAGAGACAGCAGCAAAACGAAGTCTAAGCCCAAAAACAGTGTGCCACATGCGGCGTTGTGGCTGGTCCCGGCCATCAATAAAAACTTGTAAAATTGATTACAACAATATTCTGTTTCTGCTGTTTTGCTCGCTGATTTTCTGTTGACCAAATACAAACGAAAAAAAAACGTTGTCGCCGTGCCTGCCCCTCCCCGTGGCAGCAGCAGCACTCGATTCTCGGTTCCATATCAAAGTCGTGCGCTGTCAAATAATGAAGTTGCCAGATCAACAAAAACCAACAGAAAAAGTTGCAATTGGAGGGGGGGTAGGGATCTGGGAGCTGCAGATCTGGATGGGGCTCTGGCTTTGGTCTACCTGTTGGTCCGTTTGCTAGGGACTGCTGCGACTGCGACTGTGGCTGCAAATCGTGCAGCAGATATCAGTGATCAACATGTTGCACCATGGCCATGGCCACCAGAGTCCGCAGAATCCCTTTTGTTCAGCAAAAAGAACATTCGACATTCAACAAAACAATTGCAATTGCTACCGATTTGAATACCCTGTACCTGGGAGTGGAGTGCAGCAGAAGGGGTATATGGGTGAATGGGAGATGATAGATGGAGGGGATTCTTTATGATTTATTTTTAATTTGAGTCAGAGAATTTTTAAAGGTTTTAAAATTGGTTTACATTTCTTTAAATGTTTATTCAGAGTATTTTTTAAGTTTTGCCGCCTTTAAAAATGACTAAAAACAGTCCTCCTTTGCAGTTTCATGTATGAAAATAGTTTCCAGCTTTTTGTATAGTAAAAATAATTCTTTTATGATTGAAAACCTTTCAGAACTTTGATGCAGAATGAGGAAAACTTAGGTTAAAAGTAGACGGTAGCCGGAAGAGTCTCATGGAGAATGAATCAACTTTAGAGCTCCTTCATTTCGGCTATTTTATGATCTAGAAAAATTCCCAAAAATACTAGTTGCAGAAATAGTTAAAGGATAGTCACAATATTTATATTTAAAGCACTTTTCGCATAGAAATGTCTTAAGATTTTTTATCTTAGAATAAAATCTTTCTTCTGCTCATCCAATGGGCAGCTCCTAGTCGTTTCCATCAACTCTTGCCTACCTGCCTGGTTATTATTTACAGCAGAAATCGACTCCAAGTTGCCTGCCTGCCTGCCGCATCGCGAGCTGAGAGTCAAAGTTGCTGACAAATGTTTGAGTTGCATTTGTGCTACCGTGCGGCTGCTGCTGCAAGTGCCGTGCACCAGCCCAGCGTTCATTTGTTTCTCTCTGGCTGTGTTTTTCTTGTTGTTTTTTTGTGGCAGATACTGTTGGTATTTGCTCTGCCTCTAATTACAAGGAGGGGAGACGCAAGGCGACGATATTCCGCTTTTGATTGCTGGCGACAGCCGAAAACGCGTTCCCAGCTAATTTAGACACCTCGCATGCCGCAGATGCCCCGATCTGTGGCTCATTAACCAGCAAGCAAAGCCAGCGGCGGCGGCTGCGGCTGCGGCGGCAGCAATCAATTGCCTTTTGCAACATGTCCCTGCCCCCAGTAGCGAGGGAGGGGTAGGGGTCTGGCGGGCAGGAGAGCGCGCAGAAGAGAGAACAATTATGGCGACAGTGAGAGGAATTTGCAGCGCTTGTAAGCGGCTGCCCCAAAGGCTCTGCTTGCCCCTGATACGATACCCTTGCTTGCAACATCGACCATTGTTGCCGCTGCCGCCGCTGACCTTCGTGTTTCGAAAAGGAAATGAGGGGCTGCCGAGTGCTAGAAAGGCAATTATGTTCGCTGTTTTCTCAGCGGTTCAATGCTGACTCCAGGTTCCAGCTTCCAGGGTCACTTATTTAAATTGCAGCGCCGCCGCTGAAGCTGCCGCTATATTGTTGCAGCAGCAAATGACAACAAGCAGCCACATTGCCACACACGCAGCACAAAGTTACGCGCTCTGAGGATCTCTTTCTGGTGTGGCAATAGCCAAGCGGCATTTGTATTCCTTCCATGGGACTATGGGCGTTTTTCAAGATTTTCTAAGCATAAAATATTTGTTGGAGTATTATGCTGGAACTGCTTTAATTTTGGAGCGGATCTTCAGAGGAATTTTCACTAAAAAGAGGATCCAGAGGATCATTACAATCTGTAGCTAAAAAAATACATAGAAAATTGTTTAAAAAATTGTCTTACTTTGTCGAAACCTTGACAAAATTAAGGAGAGCTCAAAGATCCTCATTGTGGCACTCATATTTAGTAATATTTCATTTGAAACAATTTATTTTAAAGCACATTTTCTATGGGAAACCGGTCGAAGATCAAAGATTCCTAAAGCTGTCATCATGCATAGGAAAAAATAATATTTTTGGTCAAACTTTTGTTGGAAATAAGAAGAAACATTATAGAAAAAAGGGTTTATACTTATGGTATTTTGAGCAAAAAGTGATTAAAGATCTTCTACTAAAATGTGTTCTCCTTCTTATTCTATTGCAGATCAACGATACAACATTTCCATCTGATCTTTCAAGTAAGTTTTGCTTAAAGTTTTACCTTAAAAAATACCCTAAAAGTTATCTAAAATCTTTAATAAATATTTTCCTTTAACTAAGAATCTTCTTGGCCATTTCACATTCCTTCAGCCATCGCTGATCAATCGCTGCCGAATAACTTATCAGTAAGGAAAATAGTCAACGTTTGTCTGTCTTCAGCCACATGAAAGTTTCCTTTTTCCTGCTGCCCCCAAGCCCTACTCCTCCTCTCTCTCTCTCTGTCTGTCTGTCTCTCTCGTTGTCTCTTGTTGCCCCTCTCTATGTGTGCGGTCGTCTGCTGGTTGTTGCGTCGCTGGGGCAGCAAATGGACCAACTGACACCTAGACACATTTTTCTGTGGCACAAATCAAAAGGCAAACATTTTCACTTTCAATTACAGCAATTAAAGCGAGCAATGATAATAACTTATTTAAGAGGCGAACGTGGATGTGGCAGAGGACGCAGTCGCGGACCGGACCGTGCAACGTGGAGCATGGAGCCATGGTCCAGTCCGGCCACAGGCCAAAAGCGAAGGCAGGCAGAGGACAGCAAGCGAATGGGGATAGGGCATGGGGAATAGGAGAAGAAGTAGGAGTAAAGGGAGAAGGATGAGGAGTAGGCAGAGGGACACCGGCAGCACTTACTACATGGAGCCATGTGGCTGTTGGCTTGATGAAAAACTAGTTCATGCCTTAAAACAGGCCCCGGTCTCGCTGCCATCTCTCTTGCACTCAGTTGTGTGGCATGCCGCATGCGCAAATTGAATTTTCGAGAACTATGCAACACTCATACGCCCCGTGGGTCTTCCCCCGCTACCCCACTGCACTCCCCTGCTGCTGCAATTGCGGAATAAACGCTTTTTAATTGAATTCGAATTCTGGAACCGCTCTGCCCCCGCTGCTCCTTTTTGCTGCTGCTGTCCTCGAATCGTTGTCGTCGTCGCTCGTTTTGAAGTCGTTGCCCAGTGGCTCACTTACAACTTGGGGCACCGCCAGAGTCATCCTTTTAGGATTGTGGAGAGCTCCGCTCTGCACTGCTTCTGCTCTGCTTCTGCTCTGCTTGTTTGTGTCGCAATGCCCTTGACCATCAGAGGAGTCCATTAGCTAAGGGATGCAGGAGGAGCAGCTAAGAGAATCAGCCAAGAGGAAATAAGAAAGTGATCAGTGAAGTTTTTACTGGAAGAACAATTCCTTAGAGCATCATTTGTTGGAATAGAGATCTTCAGTCGATCTTTCTTGACGATTTTCGTAGCTTGATGATCATTCGATATATTTAAAATTGATGCTGTGAGGGCAAGTGGATGTTTTTTGACTGAAATATTTTATTAGAATTCTTTTAAAGATCTTAGAACTGTGCAAATATCATCTGAAAGTGATCCACATTGATGTTGGCTTTTTCCTAACATGATGAACGAATCTGCAGCTCATCTTTTGAGGGATCTTCAGGGTGTAAGTGTTCTTTATTCCATAAAATCCACCAAGAAATCTGCTTTCTAAGCGACATATATTCCATTCAGATGTTATAGAAAACACCTCTCTTAATCTGGCACTCATTGACTGTAAATCCGAGCACTTCCAAGTGCAAATCTCACCTCAAAAGTCCCTGCCTTCTCCCTCAAGAGCATTCCCTAGTCGTTGCCTTTTGAGTCTCCATTTTGCACTCTTGTTTTTTCGTATCTATAAAGTTTTTCTTTTCCTTTTTTTTGTATTTTATTTTTTATTGTTAATTTATAGAATTTTTTTGTTGTGTTTCCTTCTGCCTTTGGAAATGCCTTTTGACTGGCAATGGCAGGGGCGGCGGCAGGGGCATGGCGACTGCGGTCTCTGGTTGTCATTAAAACGCGCGATGGGACATCGATTTGTTGTTGCTGCTGTTTCTGTTTCTGTCTCTGTCTCTGTTTTTGTGTGTTGCAACGATCGAGGATCGTTGATCGTTGATCGTTCATCGTTCAACTCTTCACTCCGTTGCAACGATCCAGCGATCCATCGCTGCAATGCTCTCTCCTCCTGCGATCCTCCAGCGATTTCGATCCTTCTTCTTACCATTTCGACTTGTTGTTGATTTTTGTCGTTTGCCTTTTAAATGAAAATAACGATAAATCAAAGGTCGGCGTTGAAGCAGAATGCCAAGGGAGAGAAGCGCAGGGAGAGTACCCTACAGAGTTGAGATCTGTAAGATCCTTCGCTCTGCCTCTCTCTCTCTGCCTTTTTCTCTCCCTTTTCTGTGTAATTTGTTAAGCTTTTAATTGCCCCAAAATGCAGGTGACTGCCACCCACCAACAGGTGGCCTCGAACTCCCAACGAGCGAGCGATGATGAATCTGCGATAGGCAACCCACTGGCTCTCTGGGGAGTGGGAACAATTCACTGATGCTCAGCTACGATCAAGTGCTTTCGAATCCAAGCTAAAAGTGGCGCGAAAGTGCAGCCACAGGGACGTCCTGCAAAAAGGGATTTGTTTTGGTATTTGAAATGGGTGCAAGGAGGCTCCAAAATATGTGGAATAAAAGTGGATTGTTAGAGCTTCAAAGCGGGATTTATTCGGAAGTGAAAATGGGGGCTAGTAGCCGCCAAAATATGTGGAATAAAAGGGGTTTTTCAGACCTTCAAAGAGGTATTTTTGCTGGTATTAGAGGTGGGTTTTAGGAGGCTCGGAAATAGACTCAAAGTAGAGGAGTTTGTCTTATATTAAATGGCAATTTATTGCTTCTTGTAACTGGCAACCAAAACCCTCTTCAAAGCCAAAGAAATCCCCCCTCTTGAGCCCCACCCCTGTGCCAAATGGGTGAGCGCTAGTAGGTGGCCTGTGAGATTTTTGTGATTTTGTTTGTGTGTCTGCGGGGGGAGCATGAGAACCTCGTGCAGAGGTTACACACAGACAGATGTTTGCAATGGGTATGGATTGTGGGTTTAATTAATTATCTCCCCACCCCCCAGAAAACAGTTGCTGCAGCTCCTGCCGCGGGCTTTCTTTCCTCTAATGGTTGCGGCAGGGGGAATGGGTGGAGAGGGGAGTACGCTCTAATGTAGATATTCCATTTGCCATTAGAGGCAAAGACGAGGCAGAATGGCGCAGAGAGTCGCTGACTCTGAAGACGTCATCAGGCCGCCTCCAAATGCGTTTTTTTTGACGAGGCAGCAGGCGGGCAGTACCTCCCTGGAGAAACTCCTCTCTGACTGCTGCACTTAATCTCGGTCGATCGTCAACGTTCCATCAGCATCATCATTGGCATCAGCATAGGCAGTGGCAGAGGCAGAGGCAGAGTCCACCCGCTCCCCTCGTACTGGTAGGGGAAAGGGGGGTGCATGCTTGGCTCCTTCACTCCCAAAAGATTGTATCTCATCAAAGGCGCACGTTTTCGAAATTACCGTACTAAGTGGGCGTCTAACTGTGCCACAGTGCCGATGCTGCCACAGCTGAAGTCGCAAGGCGAAGGCGAAGGCTGACTGCCAGTCGAAGACTGAGTTCGAGTGCCCCTACCCCAAGTTTTTTTTGTGTGCGTTACCCTTCGACCTCCCTCTTTATGCGAGTCTCCTTCTTCTTCTCCTCTCTCTCTCTCTCTCTCTTCTGCTTTGCTTCTCTGCTCTTCAGTCATATTTATCCGCAGACTCTTCAGTCTGCAGTCTCCACTTTGCTTCCCTGTCTCTCCTCCTGTCTCCCTCCTGTTCTGCATGTTCTCCTCCTCTGTTCATATTTCCATCGCTTTTTCACATTTTCCACGCTTGCTTTATGCAATTTCTCTTCACTTGAGAGAATTTTTTCATTAACACTCGACTGCAGGGAAGAGCACCATTGGGAGGTTGCGGAATAAAAAGAGTATCTGTATGAAATTAATGAAATTTTTTAGGAGCTTCCTCTTTGGAATACGATTATGCTTATGCTCTTCCATCTAGAAGGGATTTTTCTCTAATTTAGAGCAGCAATTGAGGATCTCAAGAGTGGATAAATCTATGAAAGAGCTCCCTGGATAGATGCTAAGAGTAGAAAATGTCTCAGGAGTAAAGAAATCTATCCTCTATCTTTATTTATTATGTGATAATCCACAGAGCGGATATATGAACAGACTAATCAGGTGGAGAATGCCTAAAGAATGTTGTGGCTTTACCAGAGGAATTTTCATACTCTTTCTAGACTTTCAATATCGCGCGTCATGCAGCAGCGCCCCTCGGTCGATGGTCTGCGCAGCTTTCTCAGATCTTTTGCTACTACAACCAAGACTTTCAAGCTCCTAAAGTCTCTCCATAGGAAGTAATTCCATTCTTTATTTTGTTTTCTGCCTTATCCGCTGAACATCCCATTGGAGAATCGTTTATTCCATGCCATTTATGACTCTTATTTTGTAAGAGTTTTCCCATTTCCTTTGCTTGTTTTTCTTGATGGATTCCACTAATGATCTTTGGCTAACCTTTCCTTGCAGTTTAGTGTAATTTTCCCCATCAAGAAAAAGCCAATTTTCCCCCGCACGAATCGTTTGTACTTTGGAATCCAAGTCAAATATGTTTTATTAAAAATATTTTAATGCCATTAGGCATTAAACATTAGACTTCTCCCGCTCCTTCTCCCAAGTGTATTAACCCCCAAATGGTGGGGGGATATGCCAGAGGCATGCAGCATCAGTTTCTAGAGGAAGACCACACCGAAGGCACAGGAGGCCATTGGCGTTTCGCATTTCGCGCGGCTTTTGCCTTTGGGTCGAGTTCAATTTTTGGTGCGTTATCTCTGGATAGAGGATAAGCCATGGGGATGGGGATGGGGATGGGGAGGCAGTGGCAAGTGTTGCATGTTCTGTGTTCTGCAACCCACTGAAGATGAACAACAGCTGCGGCAGCTCCCCACAGAGACATACAGCAACAATTTCTGGCTAATTTCTGGCACAAATTCTGCCAGCAAGATCGAGTCCTGTAGATGCGGCACTCCAGCAGATAGCGTGGGGCTGGAGGATAACCTTTTGCTTGGCCATCATCTGATGGACAATATGTTGGAGGTTTTCCAACCCAAAGGCAATGTTTTTGCTGCCCAGAATCATGTTTTACTCACGCCTCATCATTCGTGCCACACGCTCTCCTCTCTAATGCAAATCTCTGGATCTGAATCTGTGGCACAAAAGCAGCCAGCAGAGGGAGAGAGAGTAGAGAGAGAGGAGGCTGTGGCAGAGGCCAGTAAAATGTCCGAAATGCTTAAATAAATAAAATGAAGAAATTGTAGAATCACGACCAAAGCAGGAGGAGCCACAGCAGAAGCTGCCGCTGCTGCTGCAACTGTTGTTGCAAGTAGCCTGCCTGCCACTTACCAGTGCTCTTCAGTGGCTTCTTTTTTATTTCTCTTTCCATTTTTTGCTATGATTTTTCCCCATGGTTTTTCCCTGTGATTTCATTAAGGGGGTTATGCAAACAAAACAGAAAACTCCTGACAATCGTCGCTGATGAGCCGATTCTTTTGCCCACTCCCTGCCTGCCTCCCTTCCCCTTCCCCCTCTCTCTCTCTCTCTCCCCGCTAAGTATCCACCATTTCCTGCATTTGCATTCCCTTTGGCTGGCTTCTTCTGTTCTCCTGATGAATGAAAATTGTTGCTCATAATGTGCCGTTAGGCTTCGTTGGCTGTTGCTTCTTGGCCTAACGGCAACATTTGTACGCTGTCCAAAATGCTTGACCAACTCTTCATTCTCCAGTTACTCGCTGGCCTGCCATGTTTTCCCTGCACACATTTAGCCAGCGGGAATGTTGCCTGGGAGTTTGTTGGGTTTTTGGTGCGGAATGTGACGGAGGAATATGCAGAGACCATAAGAAAATATATCTTAAATGATTTAGGAGCTGGAAGAAGTACTTTTCGACATTCTTCTTCCGTATTATTGATCAAAATTCGTTCTAGAATCCATTCTTCAGTTTGTTAAAGGATAAATAAACAACAAAAGTTCATGATTTAGGCCATGAGTTGACCAATTTCCAAAAGAATTCAATTGAAACCTCAGCATTTTTCAAAGATATAAATTTAAGGAATATTTATGAAAGCATCCCAACATTTTGGCAGCTGTAGTTTACATAATTTCAGAGATGTGAAGGTCTCTTGTGCATGGGCTTAAAGATAATAATATGCTGCACATAAATACCGAAAAATATCAAATTTGTTCGCTATTTGTATGACGTAATCCCACACTTTGAAAGGTCCTGGCAGCCACAATATTACTGCTACAGGGCTCCTTTTTGGTAAGGTGCAAGATGATGATATTCTGCAGCTATTTGCGGAATATTATTTAAATATATATTTTGGAAATTATCATTTTCTATGCACCGTTGCCAAGACATAAAAGTTAATTTTGCTGAAATTAAAGATAATAATATTTTCCACCTCTCTGGCGTCCATTTTATGCATTATTAATATCATAATTAATTAAAATAATATTCGATTTACTGAGTATTCTCCCTGCCATTAACATTTTCTGCTTTTTGCACCCAAAAATATTCTCAGAGGCGACAACAGTGGCAGCAGCCAGGGGGCAGTGGCAACAACTCTTCTAAACTCTAAACTGGATGCCAGGAGTTGTTGCATTTGTTGTTGGTTTTTTGTGTGCTGATCTTATCGCTGCGTTTAGCATTTAATACCAAATTTGTTTTATGCAAATGAGCAGCAGGCAGGCAGCAGCAGCAGCAACACCACACCATTGCGGCAGTCGAGTGTCGCTGTGGTGACAAACTGCAAATGAAATCAGCGCCTTGGAGAGGCATTCCAGAGCTCCACTTGCAGCAGGGGCAGGGGGTGCATCAGTTCAGCATTAGATTCGGCGACAAAACCATTGAGTTGGAGACCAGATTTTAATTGATGCTTAACCTTGGAGGCACACCTCCTGCTTGGCTTCTACTTGTTGCCACCGCTAGATGCACGCTCAAAGATCTCCCTCACTGCCTCTGCTGCCCGCCTGCGAACTGCCAGCGAGATTCTCTGATTCCGATAAGAAAAGCGATTCGATTCGAGGCAACCCACCAAAAAGTGCGATTTCATAAATCTTTCAATGAATTCAATTTAATTTTTTGCCATTTTTCAAAGCCGTTGCACGGCAGGGGCAGGGCAGCTGCAACAGGGAGGGCAGCGCTGCATGTTGCATGTTTCATATTTAATCAATTTTTTTGGGGGCTGTTGCAACAGCTGGAGTCACACGCTTTGCTTATCCGATTAGGCTTCAATTTCTCAATTTACCAAATTGATTGCTATATTTTTGTGGCAAGTTGGCGTGGCACAGGGGCAGGGGCAGGGGCTGCACTTTGTCTGGGATTATTTGTTGTTAACATTGAACTTTCATGTTGCCACACTGTGGCCACAGGGTTTTGTTTTTGAATGGAAAATGTGCAAAAATGGTAAAAAAAAAATGCAAAAAAAAAATGGGAAGAAAAATCGTTGAAAAAATGTTGGAAAAAATCGCGTAAAAACGGTAGCAATGAATGGTAGCTGGTCCGTTTGCAGTTCGTGGCTTACAGAAGCGGAAATCGGACAATGCCTCATGACTTTTCCGCGAATTTTCCAGCAGCCCAAAGGGCTCTGGCTGGCTGGCTGGGGGTGACAACGACCAACACCTCGTCCCGCCTCAGAGGGAGAGATCTTTTGGGCTGTGCTGGGCTCTTCCTGACTTCGTGATTCAAATGCCAGTGTCAAGCGTTGCATTCAAGGCCAGGCAAACAAAGGGGCAGCAGCAGAGCCAGCGAGAGCCAGAGCCAGAGCCAGAGCAGCAGCCACAATGGAAGTCTGAGGCAAAGACGTTGGCCATAAATTAATCAAGCGCTACGGTTTTGGTGGTTCTTTTTGGGGGCTGTGGCTGTGACTTTGTGTCTGTCTGTGTCTCCTGGCTGTTGTCTTTTGCATTTCACGGGACAGCGGCTGCGGACTGCGGACTGCGGACTGCGACTGCGGCCTGACAGCCTTTAAGCCACGACCCATCGATCCCCCGAAACCCTGAGACTCATTTCCCAGGCGCACTTTTGCTTTTGCTCTTCAGCCGAGATTCATCCATGAGATTCATTCGCTGACAGGCTGTGGCTGAGGCTGAGGCCTTTTGGCTTTGCTTTTGCCTTCGTTTCGCTTTGTTTTCGGTTGCTCGGCAATTGACAGGCGGCTGCTTGGCAGGACAGCCAGTCCGCGTAGCTCCAACGATTGTCGGACATTCGAAGCTTCTGAAGATTTGTCCGCCAATGCGCGCCGCTTGCCCCAAAAGATAATTTATGTCCCCCCCCCCACCCCCGCTGCAGCAGCCTCTTTTGCATATCGATGGTCAAAGTGCGCTGCCCGCTGCCCGCTCTCCGCTCTCCGCCGCATTCTGATTTACCCCTGGATCCAGGCCCTGCCCGGGTAATCGCTGGCGCACTTATTTTACTTTTACTTTTCCGCACTGCTGGCTGGCTGGCGGGCTGGCTGCTTCTTCAGTGGCTGCTGCTGCGGCTGCTGCTGCTTCTGCTTCTGTCCGGCTACTGTTGCTCCAGCAGCTCTTTTGTGGGCTGCCAGTTGCCGCCAGTTGCACAGTGTCCAAGGGGTTGCATCCATCCATATTTCGAGCATCTTCAGCTTCATATTTTTAATCTTTCCTGTAGGACACTGTGCTGCCCCTTTGCTCTGTGGCTGTGCTGCTGCTGCTTCCCTTTCGTTTTTTGTTCTTTTGTGAAAAATATCCCCTTTGTCCTGTCAGTCAGTGCGCGGATCTGCGCGACTTTGGGCGGCTTTCGGTTTCGGTTTGTGGCTCTGCAATTTCTCTGGTCCCTGCCCCTCTGTTCCACCATTATCCGACTGCTTTGCATACATAAATTCATCTGTGTGCCAAGTGCATCCTCTGTGAAGGCACAGCCACAGCCTCATCCTCATCCTCCAAGTCCCCGGCTGAGGCCCATCCCTAGCCATCGCATCTGTCGCTGTTAGGGTTAATGTCAATTGCTTTCCCAATGCCATAAATTCGCAAGAGCAAGGCAGAAGTTGCAGCAGAACAAAGAAAAGAATCAAAGAAGGAGCAGCAGTAGCAGCAGCAGCTAATTTCGCCCTCAGGTGATTTCCCGTACAAGCAACCCGCCTTCCATTTAATTAGCAGCGAAAAGAGAGAATCCCAGAGATTGTTGTTGCTTGCGTTTCGATTCGATTTGACTTGACTTTCTAGTCCGCAAAGTGTTGACCAAATAATCACTGTTGACAATCACGAAAAAGCAACCCACAACCGAGAGAGAGAAACGTAGAAACAACCAGCCAACATTTCAATATCGTGAGCCACAAGAAAACAATTTATACAAATCCGAGTGGAAAAGTAACAAAATGCCAATTAATTGCCAAATAGAATGTTTATCTATGGAATCGCCAAAGGCAGCAGCCAGCCAGGCAAACAGCAACAACAGAGGGGGAAAACTGACAAGTCGAAGTGGGAGATACTCTAAGAAACTTCCAAGGAAACTGCGAATATCGCTTAGCCTTAAAGTTGGAAAGTTTTTCAGAATTGTTCTTTGTTATTTTGACTAAATGTACTTAATTTTTGACATTTTTTCAGGGACTTTATGGGTTTTTTTTGTATTCATTTTCTTTTACCTCTAAACGATATTCAGTTTACCTTCTGGCAAATGTCTGGGACTCTGGGCAAGACCACCAAGTTTTGTTGGTTTTTGTATTGTTTCGTATATTTTTACAAGTTTAAAGAAATGTTCCTCAAAGTTTGGCCAGCATTTTATCAGCGTTTATTATAGCTGGAGGCAGCTCAAGGCATTCGTTTATAGTTTCAAATTATTTCGAATAGTTTTGTATTCTTCTGGATCTGGCCTATGGCTTCTCCGTTGTATTAATGGGATTTAAAACTGAAAAACAATTATTTGAGCTAATTACAGCCAAAAGCTGCGTGGGACTGTGAAAGAGTTGTTTCTCCTTATCAATATACCCTTTGAAAGTGTATCAGCAGCCACACTGCTGCGTGAAGGAGTTGGCAGCAGCACAGCAACATAGCAACAGCAACAGAAACAGCAATCACTGTTGACTATTAGTAAAAGTTAAGCATTTGTGACCGTAACACATTGAAAAGAGAGTCTCTCTCGCCAATGGGATTGCTGCGATGGGAAAATGTAGGAGCGGCAGGAGGAGGATAAGCAGCGGGCGGAGGAGTGGAGTTAGCCATATAAAAGAAAGAAAAGAAGAAGCGACCAAGGGATACCCGTTAGCTTTTTTAATAAAATCAGCTAAATTTATAAATATAAATGAGGCAAGAACAGGAGTCAGAAACAACTTTAATCAGTTTATCGATAACAGGTGCTGACAGGGGAGCTGCTCACGCCTACAGGGTAAACAAATTTCACTGTTCGCCTAAGCAAATGATGGTAAAAATGTTGCTGCTGCAAGTTGGAAGTTGACTTCAGGTCAGGCAGACGCCAGGCAGCAATGGTGACGATCTAAACGAGCAGCGAGCGTGGATCGGCTGGCGGCATCTTAGATGCCAACACACAGATCCTCAAGCAGCAACACAAACACAAGCAAACAGAGAGAAATAGAGAGCTAGAGAGCGGGAGAGACAACGATATACAAGTGCAAATTACACGCTCTCTCATACATATGCAAAAATGCCAGGCTAGGAGAAAAAAAAAGTCGTGTCGCCTTCGTCGTCGATGGCCGATGCGGATCGCTGCCTTTTTGGCCATTGTTGTTCTTCTTTTGTGGTTGGCCCGAAAGAAATGGAAATGGTCCTCTCGTCTTGTGCTTAAACGAGACGAAAGACACACAAGAGGGAGACAGACAGTCTAAGAGGGCGAGAGAGAGAGAGAGAGAGAGGGAGGCGCGACTTAACTGCAACTTAAATTTTAAATGCCACTTTAATAGCATCATTTGCACGCTGCAGCGGCGATGGCAGCTGCGACGGCGACGGCGGCATGCTTGTTAGCCCCCTCGAAGAACTTTGAAGAGATCATTGATTCGAACTAACGTATCGAAGGAGCCGGGTTAACAGATCCATAGGATAGACAGACATATAGCGGAGGAGTCAGAGAGACAGAGAGAGAGAAAGAGCTGCTGGAAGGTGTTTTTGCCAGCTTGTTGGCAGAAGAACCAACGGAACCCTGTGTCGTTGTGCATTCAATTCTCCCAAGCAGAAACAGAAGCGTGACTTTTGGTATACCTAAGCTCTCCGAAATTATTCAAAAAAAACTTGTAGCTGTGCGGCTGAATGGGAATTTTCGATAATAGATGTTTACGTAAACGTACAATGTATTTACAATGAGTTTTTCGAAGTTAAACTTTTTGTGACGACATTTATTTTGTGATTTTAATGATTTTGAACAGTCAAAGGCAGGTTTGTATAGAGCAATTATTTATTTACTCTTACAGAATCAATGTCTAAACGATTTAAAGGTCTAAAATAGCAAAGTACAGTAATTTTAGTTATCGATATTTATCGTTAATTTATCGAAAATAAATAAAAGTGCTACTAAAGGTCTGAAAGTGCAAAGGATTGCAAAATACTTTAATATTTGATATCGATAAATTATCGAAAGTAATCGATAAGCACAGGAAAACAATTAAAAACCTCAGAAAAGAGTTTTTTGAAGAGTTCTGAGGGTCTAGTTGCCTATAGCTTCCATTTCAACAGTTCCATGGATCCGAAAGCCCAGCTTCAGCCATCTAAACCTATCAAAATGTATCGATAAGTTCGGTAATTCGATTAAAATCACCTAAACGTGCGATAAGGTGTGCCATAATCGATTTACTACTTTCTACCGTCATGTGTGCCTCGGCAGCCCAGTCTACCCTTTCATTCAGAGTATTACCGTGTATCATAACAGTTTCATGTGTGAAATTGCTCAATATTTATATATAAATTAAGAAGGGGGAATGGCGGTTGCGATTGGACTTCTCTCTATGTAATCCCGTTTCTGCATCCACAAGTAAATCAGACTCTTGGCAAATTGCTCAATTATAAATTGCTCAACCAAACAGTCGCGTATTCAGTCCTGCAGTCTTCAGTTTTCAGCTTTAGCTTCATTTTCCGCGCGGGTTGCCCAATGCATTGGTGGAAATTAGCATTTGGGCAACACAGGCAAATGGCAATCCGCCAGCCATAAGCCTTGGCAGCAAAAGCTGCCGTCATGTAAGCGACTAATTAACATGTCACTCAGCGCAGCAGCAGCAGCCAGCAGCACAGCGGAGACTGAAACTGCAACATGCCACATGGCTGTGGCTGTGGCTATGGCTGACCATTCACCAAAGGAGTTACGCACTGAAAATCTGAATGGAAAATAGAAGCAGCCAGATCGAACCTGTTGCTTGTGGCCCGTTGACTGTTTGCCCCCGCGGAGGCTGCCTCTCTCTCTCTCTCTCTCTCTCGCTCTGTCTGTCTCTAAGCAAATCTCTCACGAGTTTCGAATTTGCCACAAAACGAGAATTGCCGAAAATAAACGTTTAACATTTTTGAATTTATTAGCCACCAAAATTGTTGCCTGCCACAGAAGGAGGCAGAGAAACAGCAAGACCAGACCAGTCCGTCAGCGGGCGACCCATCGTCTCCGTCTCTGTCTCTCTCTCTCTCTCGTCTCTCTGTGGAGGCAATCTCTGGGCCTGTCGTCTGCACGGCGCTAATTATCGCTGCTAATGATGCTTTAAAAGGCAGTCGTCGACGACAGGCGGTCCCAGGCTATAGCTCCGGTTTTTGGTTTTGGTTTTCGGTCACAGCCGCCTCAACTTTGGCTCAACTAACGAGGCGGGAGGGGCACTAGGGTACTGCTCTGTCCTGTCCTGCTTTTGTGTGGAGCTTCCTACCTGACTGGTGGTTTGCTGCTGCTGCTGCTGCTCCTTTCGCTCATCGCATGAGTAATTGACAATTTGCTGAAGTCAGCGTGTCTCCTGCGCCTCGTTCATCGGTCTGCCTGCCTTGTACCCTGTGCCTATACCTAACCCCTGCCTGTACGTGACCATCCACGAAGATGACTTTTCTCTCTCTCTTTCTCGGACTGCAACCGCAGCAGCAGTCACAGTCGCAGGCTCAGCCCCAGACCCAGCCTCAGTCGGAGTCCCAGCTGCAGCCTCCCTGCCCTCAGCTGAGGGACATGCATGCCGCTCGACGCTCTTCCACTTCCACTGCCAATATTTGTATATGTTAATTGTGTGACTAATGACAGCCAACTTGTCATATTTTTATCAACATGTGAAGTTAACATTTTTGTTTCGTTTCGTTTCGTTTCGAACGTGCAGCAAGCGAAGTCGCAAAAATGCTTACAGACGGGGCTGCAGCATCACACGAAGGGGAACTAGAAGTGCCAGTGGGTTTATGATATTTAGTGGTTCATTGGTGGAAGATTTAGGGCATTTTTTCAGCATTATTTCAGTGTTTAAAAGGTGCGGGAAATGGATAGTTTCTGTGATAATTGGAAAAGTAATAATTGAAGTCTCGAGATTGGAAATATTTTTAGGATTTAAAACCAGAGGTATTTTTTTCATCATTAAAACTTATTCTTCCTTGTTTCCGGCTTTTTCGAAATCTATTTTCATATAAAAACGTCGTACAAATGTTTAAAAATAATCACAAAGTAAAATTTAAAGGCACAAATAAAACGAATGAAACTCTCATTTAGGTCTCCATGGAAATAAACTACTTTTGGCTCAATGAAAACCATTTTCAGGCACCTCAACACGCTACCATTTCCCAACTAGTTCTTTCTGGAGCACACTTTCCTCGCTGCACTCCGGAACTAGTTCCTTTTTTTGTTGCATCCCTCGCATTGAGACATTAATTTCGCTTCGCTTCGCTGCGACTTTTGATCGCATATTTGCGCGGTTTCAGTTTTGTGTGTCAAATTAACGCTCTTTAGGAGCCAATATGCAAAGATATCACGGATATGGCTTTGCCACAAGAGCGACGCCCACACAGATACACACACACACACACACACAGGAAACACTCTGCACTGTTGCTTAGAGGTTTCTCCGTTCAGCAACAAAATAAACGGGCAGAAAAAAAAGAATTCGTTAGTTCAAAAAACTCAATCAAATGTCGAAACTTGAAAATCGTGATCATGGTCCTGGCTATGCCTCCACTTCCACTTCCCCGCCCTTCTCTCTGCTGTACATCCTCCTCACTTCCATTCGATCTATGGGCCGCCTGGGCCTAATGGTTGTTGCCTCAAGGCGCTGGTGGCACAGCAGCAGCGGTGGCGGTGGCGATGGCAGTGGCAAGGGGAACCAAAAACCAAAGAAAAAACAACAAACGGTAGCTGCAAACAAGACAAAAGACAAACTTATCGTTTGAATTATCGGCATTCATTTGCATTTTGGGAACCCTGTAGCCCCGCCGTTCCCCCCTGTAACCCCTTGAGTACACTGAAAATGGGGGAAAATAGTGGTAAAAAAAAAAAATAGCGGCAGGGCAGGCAGCGCGCGGAGATAGGTATACAAACAAAAAGCAACAAAAAATCATTCGAAATCGAATGACAATTGTCTCGCAAAGAAAGAGCGGGTGAGAGGGAGCGGGAGCATGCAGTAAAAATATCACCCATAAGAAAAAACCAAAACCAAAACAACAACAAATATGTGAATGGCGAAATCGGGAAAAAGAATGAATGCTAGGGATACCCTGGAATTTAGGTAGATTAATTAATGAATGAATTTTTATAGAAGAAACTTTTATGAATGTGAAATTATAATTTTTTATAATTGAATTTAATTTTGTACAAAAGATTTTTGGGTGCAAATTGCAACTTCTAAATATGAGAAAGTTTTCTACTCAATCAGGCCTACAACCTGTTGTTTGTCTCGTGCCAAAGACATTCAAAAGTTGCCCATTTTTCTCATAGTTAATTAATTAATAAATTCTTAATATCATTTCTCATTGAGTTTCCCTCCATGCAAAGGGCCTAGACAAGATGCTGCTTCAGCCAGATCAAATTCCTAACTCTCTGACCGAAAGCTTCCATTTATCCCCAACCCAAACCCCAACTCCTTTCCCAACTATTTACAGGGCATCAAAATCACACATGAGCTTCTGCTGTTGCTTCTGTTTGGGCTTTCATGCTTCATCGCTCGCCACCGTTGCGCCTTTTACAGTTAGCCATCGAGGGCTTGTAACGAACGAGCAGGAGAAAGAGGAGAAGGAAGAGCGTATCCCAGCAAGAAATTAGCATGCGCGAAGCCTCCGCCGCTGCCGCTGCCGCTGCTGCTTCGGTGGAGGTGTAACAGTGGGAGGAGGAGAGAGCGAGAAAGAGAGACAGCGAGAGCCTTGGAATGTCAACGGCAGCTGAGATTTCTTTCCAAGCAGCTTCCCATTTTTTTCCACCGCTTTTCTCTCTGCAGCGAGGCGCTTTTCCCGAAAGGATTTCCAGATTGCAGTTGTTTGCAGGAAAACGTGATCATTTTAACATTTTTGCTTGTTGCTGCTGCTGCTGTTGCCTGTTGCCTCTGCGGTGATTTTGAGTGGCTTTTAGCAATTCTAATGTTGTAGTTGTTGCTGCCACAGCAGCTGCAGCTGCGTCCCAGGCAGCACAGCAGATGAAGACACGATAGAAGCAAAGTTCTCATATCGATACCGTAAGACAAGCGTTTGCGTTTCACTTGATCGATTGTAGGTGAATATCCCCATGCCCAAAGATCTTTCACTCTGCAGTCCGGAAATGTCATCAGTTTTGCGGGCAAAGCTAAGAAAAAAAAAACAATTGCCATGTCAAACAAGAACTGCCTCCTAAAAGAACAATCCTCCTCATCATTTGGGCTTGTCGTCGCGTATTTTCATTTATGCAAGAACTGCAGGAGATCTCGTCCACACTCCCCTTGCGAGAGAGAGAGAGAGAGGGCTGCGTCATATTCTCCACCCACACGGATCATCCACAGACAGACAGATAAACAGAATCGCAGATGTTGCAGCAGTGGAGACAGAAGGTTTTCGCGTTCTCGTTGCTCTAATGTCTGTTGGCGGCACGGCAATTAAAAGGCACGCTCTCATTGTTGGCAACATTGGAATCAACGACAACAACAAGCCATGGAACAGAGAGTAGTCAGAGTCGTAGCTGGAGTCCCTCTAACAATCAACAAACGCGCACGATTGCGATTACCTCAAAGAACTCTGCAGATCTGCTGCAGGAATAAAGCGTGTTTTGCCGTAGAGAAGTCTCTGCTGGGGCGACTATCTAATGTCGGGATCTGTGTACCGTAAGTGATGTCGATGTCGGCAGCGCCACCTACATCTTGGCATAGAGACAACGACGAAGACGACGACAAAGACAACTCCTCTTGAAGCCTTCAAGGAAAACGCTCGCTGTCCCTCAGCGGAAGTTGTGGCTGCTGCGGTTTGCGGGGGTTCAACATTTCTATGGCGCATAATTGTGCATAATTTGCAACTACCTGGGGGAATCAAAGGAAAAAGAAATCTATGATATGAGCTGCTTCAATTCAGAAGGTGTGGGGCATTTTGAACACCTTTTTCGGCATCCTCCCGATGTATTCCTTCATCTTAAATAACAATTTTGAAAGTAACTGACTTTGAACTAAGATTGAAACCATCTTCCTGTCATCGTTAGTTACTCGAATTTTATAGATGGTTCAGCCATAAGTATAGGCCTAAATTCATGTTATTCTGCGAGCTGCAAAGCTCTCTGAAAAAAGGCCATAAAGCGTTCCTTGATTAGCCTCCAATGGAGTGAGCAAATGTTTTTCTTTTGCCTCGCTTTATAGATCTCTTTTTCACTCTTTTGGGCGTTGGGCGTTGGGCGTTGATTGGCAACAGCTAAATTGTATTGAATGCTAATTTCTATAGTGAAAAATCAAAGCGCCGTTAGAGGCAGAGAGAGAGAGTGAGGCAGGGGCATGCGTGGCATGGGGCATGATACAGACAATGGCGCTCCATTAATAACTGACAGGACAGCAACTCAAAAACTCTAGCTCAAAAGCCACCGACAGGCAACAGAAAAAAGCGACACAAAACCAAGAGACGGATGGACAGACACTCGAAGGAGTGGGCGCTCGCATTAGTTGGCTTTTGTTTTGGGGCAAACCCTTTTGCGCCTTGGCTAGAGGCGAGACTCCTCCACAACAGCAGAGCCACACAATAAATAATAAAATGTTGACACGACAACGTCATAACCTTTGAACGTGAAAACCCAACCAGAGAGGCCTCCCTCCACTCATCTCAAAGGGAAAACAAATCTCTCTCTTTCTCTCTGCGAAATGCGAGCTTCATTTTACATTTCTGCGTGGGCTGAGGTCTTCATCTTCATTCTCGTGGGCCTGCAGCCATCCAGTATGCCACGCTCCATTCCTCCATTCCTCTCCTTGCTCTGCGAATGGATTCAATTAGTCGCTGGCCCCACCGGCATCCCCACTCCCACTCCCACTGATGTCTCGATCTTCACGCCACATTTACCAGATTCGATTCAACTTGAGTTATGTCCAACTTGTTGACGTCGCGCCCGATAGTCATCTTTCCCACAGACAGTAGCGTAGAGCCTCAGGCGCACAAGGGGGGTCGCCTAAGCCAAGTGTTGATTGATTGGTGTACATTTTTCATTCATTTTTTAGTTAAATTTTACACTGGAGGTGCTTTTATAGGGGTTCAATTTGATTGTTTTTTGCGTGCTAAGTGTTTAATTTGTAGTTTTTTTATGTGGAAAAGGTGATTCCTAAATTGATTTGATTTTTCTATATTATTCAAAAATGTTTGGATGGATTTTCTGAGTTTTTGCATATTTTTCAGACAAGTTCTTTGACATTTTTCGATGGGATTTCGATTTGAATAAGCGTCTCATGTGGAGTATTTCTTATGGCATATCTTTCAAGCTAAAAGATTGAATTTTTTATATACATATCTTTATAGGAGCAGAGAAATTAATTTGTTTAATTTATATGAAAATTCTCATTGATTTTTAATGGAAAAATCTGCAGTTTCGAGTTTGAAAATATTCCTAAACCTATTGGTAGAAATTTTTACATAATGCAAAGAAAAATACCTTGGAAGAGAGCTTGCAACGGTAGAGGAAAAGCTCTCCCTGCCAACCCTCAACTGCTAAGCCACACTGTAAGAGATAAATACGAGTGCAAAAACATCCCTAGACCCCTCTCATAAGCCACAAAAACATATCCTCGGGGTGCACTACGCACATGTTTTTGGCTGTCCTATAATTGGGAGCAGAAGCTGTGAGAGAATACAATGGTGTAGCCCGTAGATATCGCTGCAGGTGCCCCCACGTTTCACGTTCCACTTCCCGTGGCACTTGCAATTCCAATTGGCAATCGAGTGCACGCCAGAACTGCGACTGCGACGAGGTGCAGGCGAAATGGCAAGACATTGAGACGACAGCAAGAGGCAGTGCAACAGTGCACCAGTGTGGCAGTGTAGCAGTGTGGCAGCAATTTAGCAATTGAGGCAAGTGAACATGTCGTTTGCTCATTACAGCGGCTCTACGAGCTACAGGCTGCAGGCAGCAGCCAAAATATCGAATGCTACGATTGCTGGTTTATGTTTTTTGGGGGCTTTAATCGCAAACGAAATCGAAAACTGAACAGCAAACATGAGCTCCAAAATGTGTGCTTGCCTGAGAGAGGATTGGAGATATCGGAGGGGGTTGCGGGGCTGCTTGCAGATTTGTTTTTCGACTTTTTTTTCGCTTCACATCAAATCAAATTAAAACGGCAGCCTGTCGATTTCTCGGCCTGTCTGTCGCGTCTGCGACTTTGATTTCAATTTCGATTTGCTGACAATTTTTGTTCGGTTTTTCTCGTAGTTAAGTTTGGCTGCAGTGTGTCTTAATTGGTTGCAAGATAAGATGTGTGTTCGCTCGCTCATGTGCTCATGTTGATGTGTGGTTGCCATTTAGCATCTGGATCTGGATAGACCTTGGCTTGGGAGTCAATTAGCAGCTGAGGTGAGGGTGCAAAATGTAGGCTTAACAGCGCCGTCCCTGCCTCTGTTTTGTGGCACGCAGCAGCAGCACAATCGCAAAATCCCACCGCTGCCAGCATCGCACCCGTTCTATCTCTTTGCATAATTCTCTCATTAGTCAGCCGCTCGTTTCGATTCGTTTTGCGGTTTTTTCGAAAGTCGAAGTTCAAGTTTTTTTTTTTTTTTTGTCGAAACTGCCAGGAACCAGACAACGCAACACCACCCTCGTACCGCCTGTCGTTCTGTCTGTACGTCGTGAGTGGACCCCGTTCGGACCAAATACGGTCGACAAAAATAAATCAACGGGCCCGCAAAATACTAAACGATTTGGCTGCAGGGCAAATATGAAACATAAGCCAAATTAAGGAGTCGCCCGGCCACATATCGATCAGGCTTCAGTCTCCATTTCAGACGCAGTTTCCACAGACAGACCCGAGTCTAGGCAATTATTGGAACAATGTTCCATGTCCAATTTGTGTGTGTGTGTGTGTGAGTGTGTGTTTTGGGGTGCCTGCGAAAATGTGTCAACGCTACATGAAACACGGCTTCCAATTGTAATTCCATAAACTGAAACTAAAAGTGCAACTCCAGCGGAACTGCCGCTGCAGCCTGGAGCCTGGGACTTAGACTTGCCTACGGGCGCCAAATTGTACGCCTTTTGTTATGTAAATATAAGATTTTTGGCTTGCATAGTGATGCGGGAGATTTATGAGGAGTATTTGGGAGTCGTTGAACGTTTGAGAAGCAGAGAGAGAGATTTTTGAGGCATAAACTGAGGAAGCGCTGACAGAGTTAAAGGGTTATGTTTTCCTCCTCCTAAAGTTCCTTCATATATTACTTGAAATCTTTGAAATCCCTGAGGTATCCGTCAGTTGCCATAACCCCATATGCTTACTCATTTCTGTTACAATTTCTGCATTCAATATATTTACCATACTCGATGCAAAATGCAAATTTTTGAGCTCAGTTATTGCCTCAAATATTTTGGCATTTTGCGCATTAATTTCCATGTTCCCTGCCCACCGCAATGATCTACTCCGATCCATTGCACTACACTCTACTCCATTCGATCCATACGCGATGCATTCGATCCATTGAGACTGTCCCAGAGTCTGGGACTGCGGCTGAGGTTGGTCGACCAACCGGTTGGCGGTCCGCCGGTCCGCCGGTCCGCTCCGCCGGTCGTCTCATAATTCTGAATGCAGTTTGTCGTCGTGGTGGCTTCGATGTTGTTTTGGTTGCTGTTTTGCCTAATACGTGACTATCATGTCATAATAGCGAATTATTAGAATTTAATGCGGTCACAATGCCGGAGCGCTGTGAACCCCGGGCTGAAGCTGAAGCTGCAGCCCCAGACGTGAATGCTGATCTCCTCCTGTCTGTTGGTCGATGGTCCACGGTCTACGCTGTACGGTCTGTCCCATATTTACTAACTGGGTCGACAGTTGGCCGACTCCTCTCGTTTGTATCAATGCTGCTGTAGGGGAGGGGCAAGAGAATTACACAGTTTTTATTGGGAATTTACTTGGAGCGATGGGAGAGAATATTGAAATTATAGCGATAGTGGATAATGTGTGTAATAGGAAGAGAAATATTTTATTATTTGCATTCGAAAATATTTAAAGACTCAATATTTGATGGTAGAGCTAATTTTGATTAGATTTTGAAAAAAAAAATCGATAAAACATTTCAAAGTTAATTGATTTAGTATCGTTTGGTTATATATTTAAAATATTACGAGAAATATGTGAAAATTGTATCGATATTTATCGAAAAGTTATCGATAAAAATCGAATAGTTATCGATATTTTTGAAAAAGTATTCCATATTTTTGAAAAAGTTGTCAAATACAAAAAGAAAGATATATAAAATTATATAACCAATAAAACACATCTAAAAAATTCATATATCGAAATATCGATAGCACAAAAATGTATATATGCAGGGTTTCTTTTATCGAAGAATGTTTGAAAACCTTTTAAACCTTATCTATAACAGAATAAGAACCAAATAGATAAAGAACAAAATATTTCGCGTTGTCCACTACAAATATCGATTTTCCTCGACCATTCCTTGAGCTAATGATTGCGTAAAGGTGCCAAGTGTAGAGTACTGTGACCGGCGGCACCCATCTTAAGCCCCATAATCTCCACGATTGTCGCTCTTAAACTCCCATTGGCTCGAACCCAACTTTGGCCACTGGGCGTTGCGCTGTTGCGTTGGACTGGATGTGGCTTTCGCCAGTTGAAAGATTCAAAGATCGATCGAACGTCTAAACGGCCTAAAGCTGATTAAAAGCGGCGGCTTAAATAATTTCCCATGGCTGCGATCTGCATCTCCAAGTCTGAGTTGGAGTCCGAGTTCGAAGTCTAATCACGGTGATCATTCGATTTGCGATTGAGCGTGCCACATTGGGAGATTAGCTCTGGGGGCATACAACGCTCGACGATGCAACGATCCCAATGATCCATCGATCCATCGATCTCTGGCGATGATTTTATGTCTTGATTAAGTATACGCCGCGTGCTTATTGATTTAGTTTCACTTGAATTGCATTTTTCACGCTTTTATCAAGCCAAAAGAGCAAACCAGCAAACGACCCAAACGACCAAAAGACAGTGGCATGCCGCAAACTTGGGAACACCTGCACGATCTCTCTCGCTCTCGACTCCACTCTGACACTTACATGTTCACACTTGCTGCAACATTTTTCTGTTTTCTGTTTTCTGTTTTCTGTTTTATGTTTGTTCTGTCTGTACTTTTTCGGGGGATATTTCGCGTGTTGCAATTCTTTTAGGCATTTTTGACAACTCCAAAAAGTCTGTGGAGTCAGAGTCGTACCTTTTATGGTGGTTCGCCCGCCAAATTGTGTACTTGGGGGCGTCTCCCCTCGCTCATTTATAAAAGAACGAAGAGAGTCGGCGCGTTGCGAGGCGTTAAATTTCATGTAGGTATTGATTTCCATTTGATTTCACAGCCAAAAGCAAGGGGCCCACCTCTTGCAACCCATTCGACAATATTTCACAACATTTCACCTCATTAATCAAACAAAACTGCACAAGGGTCTCGGCTCTGGGTCGGTCTCGACCCAGCTTCGACTCCAGCATATTTTCGGCAAGTGTCAGCCGTTTTACAGTTAACATTCGGGCAAAATCTGCTACGGAAATCTCGAGGATCGTTGACTTTTTAATTGATTAAAATGAGAAATCGTTACGATTTGTGTGCGTTGATTGTGTGCCGGGTAAAAAAGGATCTGATTTCAGCAGGAGGAGGCAGGAGCATGCATGCAGCATGGAGAATGAAGGCATGACCTGGTGGCTATTGTTCGTAAAATCATAATGACAAGTGGAACCGTCGTGGACACAGGAAATGAAATTCGATACTTTTTGTGTATTTCGAACCGTAATTTTTTTGGGTTCTGCGAAATGCGAAAATGCGGCCATACCGAAATTCGCAAATGCAATAATAAGCAATAACAATTCTTTCAGTTTTGTGCCATTTGGATTTACTTGGGCTTAAGATTTACGATGCGCGCGGCTTGACCACTTTGATGGCACAAAGCTCCGAATATCTCCGTCCGGCAATCCACTCTCCGGACTTCAGTGCTTAAGCCTAATTGTGCCTTTTGATGCAACTGTTTCGCATATTTGCTTTCTATTGAAAAGAGAAGCAATTTTGGTGCTCATTCTGCTGCTCCTCCCCCTTTTGCCGCTGTCCTGGTTAGCGACCTCTGGCCCCTTTGAATGCGATCCACCGATCGCTGACAACTTTTGTACATTTCTCGCTAAATTAACTGAATTTCTGACCTCGTCGTTTGCTCTGATGGCCAAAAGGGAGAACTGCCAAAAAAAAACACACACTCACAAAAGAGACACAAAAGCAGAAACACAAAGAGCGAAAGAGAGAGAGAGAGAGAGGTAGAGAGACAAACAGCAACAACAAAAGCGAATCGTTAAGAGTCCAAGGATCGCATAACTCGCACTCTCTGTCCCTCTCTGGTGCGCTCGCTCTCTCTTTGTCTCTTGCTGCAGTTCCAACTGTGAATTTCCGAAAAAAAACCCAAAAGCCCGAATGTTGCTGCCGCATGCAGCTGCTCTGCTCTGCTCTGCTCTGCTCCCCCTCAGCTGGGGCGGAGTGTTGGTGGGGGGCAAATATGCGCAAACTGCTTGATGTCCACTTAAAAGTGTCAACGTGAAATTCTTGCCACAGCCAGCACAAAAACAACAAAATAAACAGAGCCCCAAGAACGAACTGTGAGTGTTGCCTGTTTTGTTGCTTGCCTCGTGAGCTTCCACTCATTGGGGGCACTCTTTTTTGTGGCACGGCAGTGGGGGAGAGGCAGCACTGGGATTGGGATACTGCGGATTGGGACAAGTACCGCTTTTCTCTCTACAAGTGTGTGTGTGTGTCTGCTGTGTGTGTGTGTGTCTGTGCTGCAATTTCTACAGTTTTTATTCTCTTTGCGGTTTGGACTTCTGTTTGCTGACAGGCGAGGGGGATTTGGGGGAGGTGGAACAGAATGACTGAAAGGGCGGAACATGGAGGTTCTATATGCAGAGAGAGTAAAGTAAGTTTCAGAAAATATTTATGAAATATTTCTTGAATATTTGATTATACTTCCAAAATCATTCGAACAAGTCTCTTAACATTACTGGTAGGAAACTTTGATGATCCAAAGAAATACAAAATATGGTACAAAAATGTACTCAAAAACCAACTTAAAACTTTTTTGTTTGTGTACATTAAGTGTACATTGTGTACATTAAATATTCCAAACATTTCAAAGTTTGCATAGAAATAATTATTAGTCAGAAAAAAGACTTCAAACAATTATTCGGCCTGCGATTTTCTCGATATTCTGATACAGAAATCATTATTGATTCAAAGATTTTCGATTTGTATTTATCGCATGAAATTGCACAGTGAACATTGAATTGAAAATGTATTTTTTATATATTTTATGAATATTAAAAGCAACAAAATCAGAATTATTATGCATGAAGAAGTGAAAAAAAGTATTTACAGGTGAGATAGTCAGTGAATTCTTTACGAATGTATTTCTGATTGTTGGGTATTTAATGAACCATCTAAAGTAACGCTTGGGCGGCTCCACTGTACTCTAAAGTGTTTTCCAAAGTCCAAAAATTATGCTAGAAATCACACATTAGCTCTCAACATTTGCAGCAGCTAATTAATGTCAAATAATGCCGGAATGATGGTCACTGCATGAACTAGGAACCAACGTTCCCGCGCCCTCCCTCTCTCTCTGTCTTCTCTCTCTTCCACGCTCTTCTTTTGTCCAGTGTGTAGGGCATTCTTCGTTTCATTCCCACATGTCCCCAAGTGATGTCCCGCTGTACCACAATTCCTTTGTGGCTTTTGTTATTTCTTCCGCTGCTGTCGCTGCTGCTGCTGCTGCTGTTAGTTCTCTGCCAATATATTTGTATATATGTTTGTATAGCTGTATATAGTGTGTATGTATTGGGTTTTTTTTTGGCAGTTGAATTGCGCCTTTCGCCAAACCAATTCCGTTCATTTATCTTGAACTTTTCCTTCGCTCGTTCATTTGGGCCTCTGTGTTCTGTGTTCTCTCTGTGGTGTTTCTTCGAGTATTTCTGCGGCTGCATTTCTGTGGCTGTTTCGGGGCAGCATTTCGGGAATTTGGGTTGCTCCTTCAGCTCTGTGTGTGCCTCGCTTTTTCGTTGTGGCAACACAAAAATATCACACGAGTATAATTGAGTTTGACACAATAAATTGCTCATCGCGGGACAAGAAGCTGCGGCAGCGGCTGCGACTGTGGCTGCGGCCAATCCCCTTCTGTATCGCCTGCATCTCCTGACCTTTAGAGCCGCCACTTTCTGTGCTGATTTATAAATTGATTTCTGCTTAAGTTTGTGGCAGTGCACCGCGGGGCACCTTGTGCCTGCCACCACATTTACTGGCATTTACTGGTCCGATCGAGCTGCTGGCTCTGGCTGACCAATCATTTGATTTCTTTTTTTCTCAGCGCATTAACACATTCGAAATCGCTTAAGCGAATCTTTAATGATTAGCCTCCGCTCACCTCCCCTGCCGCCCGTAAATCCTTAACCCACAATGACACTGACTTCACGAATATTTCAATTAACTGACAGTCGATGATGGCCACCGAAAATGAGGCGCATTGAGGAATCATCATGGATCAGTGGAGAGAGGGGAGACTCTTTTGCTGTCTGTCAGTCGAATGGAGACGACACTCGTTGCCGTGTGCAATCCGCGATAAAATGCAAATCTCTCTTGATGCTGAAAGGACACAGAGAAAAAATCAAAACCAAATCGGAATCGTCGACAAAACAATGGACTTGCTGGCTGCAATGTTTTGTTGCTGCATGCTGCTGTTGGTGGCACATCAATGTCGTCTCAGTGGTGGCATCGACAGCAGCTATGTAGCTGTGTGGCGTTGGGGGCTGCTGACTCTAATCTTCATCAGCCGCCGTTTGTAGTCTTTCGGCGACGGGCGCAAAGTGTAAGCCTCACACAGAGAGACAGCAAATCCCCAAGGGAGAGGGAGAGGGAGAGCCAGAGCAAGAGCGATAGATGCTGGATGGCTGCTGAGGTTTATCTGCTCAATAGATGGACATTTGGATAGATTGTTCTTGTTTTGGCAGTTGACGTTGCTGCCTCGCATTATGAGCTTTTCTATCGGCCCAGAAGCTGCAGCAGCTCCACACACAAATATCAAGAGAGAGAGAGAGAGAGAGAGAGAGAGAGAGTGTCTGTGTGTGTCATGTCCAAATTGTGCAGCTCCTTCTGCTCCTTCTTCTGCTCGAAAGAAGAACAACTATTATTATATTTTAATGGTTACCTTTGTTGCAACATTGCAGTGTGTGGCATGGCTTGGATGATTATATTGCCATTATGGCAGTTGCGGCCCCTTGTTCCATTATGCGGCGTTTGCGCTTGTCAGTTGTTCTAATGGATTCCATTCCATTCCATTCCTCGAAGTGCTTCTTCTGACTCTTGTGTGTGTGTTGTTTTTTTTTCTTCTTTCTTTCTTGGCTGCGGCGCCACAAACGTATCGAATTACATTTGGCGGCAGTCAGTCGGTGTTTCTGCAGTCGAACCTTTGATGCACGCTGAGGCCACTCCACTCATCTGTGTGCTCTCTCGTCTGTCTGGATCTTTGATCTCTAGATCTCTTCATTCAAAGCGAAGCCCGGCCATTGGTTGTTGCTGCTGCCTCTAACGGAAACGGAAATGGTCAGTGGAGTGTGCGGCGAGGGGAGCAGCAGCAGCAGCAGCAGCAGCAGCAGCAGCAAGATTGGGCTGTGCCCCCAAGCTTTTCGTTGATTTTTTTGCACTCATAAAACTCTGTTTATTGTGATTGTCTGTGCTGCCGCTGCCGCTGCCGCTGCCGCTCCAATCAAGCCTCCGACAAGCTGCTGGCAATTAGCCCCGGACCCTGCTCCCCCTCTGTGGCATATTTCGTGATAGCAATTATTTTCGCATTTGTTGAAGCGACCACGAAATGCTAATGCGCAAGAGAGGTACGAATGCGGGTTTGTACATCTGTGGATACTTTTGTACGAGGCTTATTAGTGCAATAACTTTGGACAATAAAACGCAGTCGTCGTGCAGTGAACTTCAAAAGGATCTCAAAAGTGTTAAACTGACATGCGAAAGATGCGGCCAAGGCAGGCAACAGGCAACAGGCACTGGCTCCGGCAGAGACCCATAATTCTACAGTCCACAGTCGGCTGGCGATGACGGACCTCGCTTGCACTTCCAGAGCTGAGCAATCCGCGGCAGTTCGAGGCATTTCGAGCTGTGCAATCCGAGGCAGTGCCTCGCCAGTCAGTTTAGCGTCATTTTCTGATGCTGCCCCCATGTCTGACACTTGCAATGAAGACATTAGCCGCTAATGGAATTGTTATTAAGCCGCGCAGAAGCGCGCCTTCATCAGGGTTGGCAGGATGCAGCATTCCTTGGCCAGCTTTAATTTCATTTTGAATTTCATTTTCGTCAGGGATTAGCTCAAAGCCCAAACCCTAGCTATAATCACTTTATTGTGCGCTTGATATATTGACAAATTATAAAAACATAAGGCAGCGGGCAGATAGTTCTACAACCGAATTGAGCCTTAACACGCATTCCACTCGAATCACTTATTTTGCCATCAGCAGGGAGGGGGGCAGGGAGTGTGTGTCCTAGAGCTGTCGATGCTGCACCTCCCTCCTGCTGCTGCCAGCTTTCAACATTTGACAGGAGATGTGAAAAATGTGTAGAACAATGCCGTGGACTCTGGCACTCTGCTACGTGCGCATACTTGTGTCTTACAGCCACTTAAACGGCTTTAAAAATAAACCCAAACCGAGGACTATCCCTGGCCTATCCTGCCACAAAATTAAAGCTTTTCACTTTCTGCCTGTTGTCTCGTGTGTACACACCCCAAAAAAATGTGCGTAGCCTCCTGCTAAATAAATGCCTAGAACATCATCGAATGGTGCCACAGCGCCAAGTCGCAGCAACCCCATAATCATAATCAACATCATGATGATCGTTTGGTTCGTTCGCTGTGGCAACATCCCATAGCCTCATCCAGGTGGCTTCTTCTTGGCTGTTATTTGTATTCGCTGTAATGTGAATTGACTGCTACTAATAATAACCACAAGCGTTTACTTCTCCTAGATGTCTTCGCCCCTTCCTTTCTGCCTTGCAACCTTACTTCCTTCCTTCCAAGGATAGTGGATAGTGCGTCCAGTGCAGTGCACTGTATCTGTAGCTGTGTTGCCTCCCGAGATGTGACCGAAAAATGGCTGAGAGGCAAGGGGCGACAGAATGGATGATGGCGTACCCTGGGAATTAACAACTTTTCGTTAGGGAAATTTATAAATTTTAATCGTATATGCATTAAAGTATCATGACAGAATGGCAACGCATTTTTGTTACATTTTTTACACCTTTAGTTCAAGAAATACTCTCGCAATACTCCACAAAATATTAGAAATGTACAAAAAAATATCCCACAAATATTTTATACATGCTGTAAAAATTCTAAAAATTCTAAAAATTACTCAAAACCTCAAAAATTAGCTTGTGCTACTATTAAAATACCTAAAAACATTTTTCCAAAATGCAAACAGAGTCTGTAAAAAAATATGAAAATATTAATTGAAATGTTTTTCTATTTGATTTCCCTCCTTTAAGCACTTTAACTTCTTAAAAACAATTTAAAAGAGTATTAAAAAGTAAAAAACTGTTTTAAATACTCCTGGAACAGTTGTAATGTTTATTTTGATACAATTTTCTATACAATTGAATGCAAAAGTTCCTTCCAAAGGCTCAAAACAGTTTCGGCATGTGTGGCTTTTATTTATCTCCAAGTAACCGAAATACCCTTCAGCCACAGAGGGTACAAAAAAAGGCGAAAAACAAATTTCAGCAGCTCTCCTCAGCGCTCCGCACCCATCCTCTCCACTGCATTCGCGTTTGTTGATCTGCTGCAATTGATACGAGAGTCGAACCCGCGACGACTCGCGACTGGCAAATGGAAATAACTCAACTCTCGAGATGGTGGACTCCGAGTCCAACTCCATGGCACAGACGAAGCACATAATGATAATGACGACAGGCAAAGGAGGGGGGGAAGGCAGGCAGGGGAGCTGCAGCAGGGCCAGGCAACCGGCGGTGGAGGTGTGGTGCAGGCCAGAAATCAGCAACAAATAAATGAGTTCATGCAACGTCTTTGAAATGAAGACAAAGTGGATGTCGGTTGTCGGTTGTCGGTTGTTGGATGTTGGCTGTTGCTGGTTGTTGGGCTTTCTGCCATTTCCATTGCCATTGGGACTTTTGCAGAGTCTGCCGAGTGTCTAGAACAACAAGGAGGAGGCCAACGCCTATCGGATCAGACTACGGCATTGGCATTGGGTGCGATGTGTGTTGTTGGCAGTTCAAGAGTTCAGCCAAAAACTTTGCCACCTACTACACGGCGATGACTCCTTTGCTGCACTGCCCCTACATATGTTTCTGGGGGCGTGGCTGGCACTTTTGCTTTCCCAAAAGAGAAGAGAAAAAACAAAGTGTATCCATGTGGGGTCTTGCCTCAATCCCATTCCCCTTTCCACTGGCAATTAATCACAGAATACTGCGGCAATTTGTTTATTTTCATTTGTATTTATTTGTTTTGTGTTTTATTTTCGTTTAAATATTTATTCTCTTGCTTTCTTCGTTTCGCTATTACAAACTACGGAACTTAGATTTAGCCTATGCCGAGAGCCCAGCTATTTTGAAAACATTTTTACAGCATTACGATTACACAATTAGCATCACGCACAAGTGAACAAAAGCACTAGCTATAAATAATATACGATCTATACACACATACGCACTAAAACATAATAACTATCTTAGCTCTGGGCTCGTGTACACTTTTATTCGAGGGGAAACTCTGCATCTCTGCCTCTCTCTAACAATTACTAAAACAACTTTATACAATTTCCCCCATGTCAAGCATTATATCACCCTCGTTATACGTTATACGATAAATCCTACGCATGGGAAATGGAATATGTGAATGTGAATGTGTATGGGCTGTGTGTGTGTGGCTGTAAAGTTAGCTTAGGTTTTTAGGGGATCCCTCTGCTTGGGAGCTTAATTTCTAGGCTCTAAATGCTTACAACTTATGGCTGCAACTTGCATCTGTCTGCATCTTCTCCATCTCCTGTCGCTGTTGTCTTTCTGTGTGTTTGTGTCTGTGCAAGCAAGTGAGTCTCAGAGAGTCTTTGTTGGCTTTGTTGTGTTTTGTCGTTTTTAGTTAACTATTACGATTATACACTCGAAAAAAGTCACACAAACAGAAGTTTAGAAAGTATTCCCACTGGCTGCAAAAAGTTTTTTAAGCAGTTAAAATGTTTTAGCGGCGTAAAGATTAGTGCCAAAAATCATAGATGTTTTTTGTTGATTTTATCTAAATTATTTTAAGCCACAAGTTTCAGGCCAGTGCCATATTTTTGATATAAAAACATTTTGTTTAAGTCTGAATATATTTTTAAAATATATAAACATATATTAGAGCTCGCTGAATAACGCAATTTATTGCATCGAATAACATTTCAAATTATGATTTTTTCACTTTAGATTTCAAATGATTGAAGGTACGAATTTGTTCGATTTGTATTTTAATTTGCTCTTAATAATTCGTAGTAATTTCTTTAACTATGATATTTGTCTATAATTCCGAGGTGTTTGTCCATATTTTTTGAATAGAAAATATTGCTAATATTGCGCATACATTTTTAACTACTCAAAGGGGAGAATTTCTGAGACTTTTATTTATTTTTATTCGGAATAATTCGTTGGAATTTGTTGAAATATTTTATTTGTTTTGTGTTTTTGAAGCTCTGAGTTTTTTGTCCGTAATTTGTTATAGAAAATATTTAAAATATTGAACATAATTTAATAAATCCCCTAAATAATCCCTCTGCGAAAAACTTGCCTAAAAATTCAGTCCAAACTTTTTTCGAGTGTAATTAAATCTATGTACTGCTACCATAAGGTAAATATCATACCTAACTATCATATAGTATCTATATATACAACATTAATGGGTGTTTATGTGTGTGTATTCTGCATTAATGTGTGTGTGGCAAGTGTGAGGGGGGGTATGGGCTTGGGGGGGATGCAAGTAATACTATGATGCATGTAGAGCGCTCCTCGGAAATTAATCCTACTGCTCCTTCTATCACATCCTTGTGCCTACATTGCCCCGCTGCGTGGGCTGTGGCGGCGGCGCATGGCCATGGCGTGGCAGTGAGACGTGCGGCAGGTGGGTGGGCGGACCGCTGCCCAGCGGTGAGATGGAGGGCGAGCGGGTGGCCAGCGGTGAGAGCGACGGCGAGAACGAGGGCGACATGGCCGAGGAGGTGCTGAAGCTGCCGCTGGCCTCGTGGCCAATGGGCGAGCGGGGCAGGCCACCGGCCATGCTGAGGTGTGGCGGCAGGCGCATCGGCAGATTGATGGCTCGCGGCGCCACATTCGTGAGCAGCGGCGGGGGAATGTGGGTGGGCGGTGGCGGCGGTTTCAGCACCACACTGCCCGCGCCCGCGGATGAGTGGGAGGAGGAGTGCTTGCTCTTGGCGGAGGAGGAGGCGCCGCTGCCACTGTGCCCGCTGTGCTCCGACATGGTGTCATCCTTGAGCCGCGCAATCTCCGAGAAGACGTGCGCCAGCGGCTGATACTGCGGCCCCCAGTCCAGCAGATAATCCCAGTTGTAGCTGCCCGTCAGCTCCTCCTCGCTGTGCACAATCGAGCTGAGGGAACCACCCACATTGCTGCCACCCACCACAACGGGCACGGGCACTGGCACCTCCCCGTAGCTGCCCATCATGGCCTGGCCATGGCCATGGCCCGTGATGGCCGTGCCAATGCTGCCCGCCGTTGTGGCAGCATCATCCGCGCTGCTGCCACGCTCGGAGCCGCCTCCATTACCACCAGCCACATCGTTGAGCTTCGCGTAGATGAGATTTGTGATGTCGGAGCGCGCGGTGGCCGCATCCTCATCGTGGAACATGTGCAGCGAGTCCACCATGGGCATGGTCATGGGCATCGGGATGGGATGACTGCTGCCGGCCATGCTGGAGGCGCCACCGCCACCACCACTGCCACTGGGATCGTGATCCACGATGCCCAAACGTGCCAGATATTCCTGTGTGTTCTGCACGGAGATGTCCGAGATGCGTCCATCGTCGCTGCCACCGGCACCGCCGCCGCCGCCACCGCGATGATGCAGTGGTCCCTCGTTGATCATGCGAATCTCCTCATCCTCTCCATCATCCTCCGCAGAACCACGTCCACTCGAGCCGGACTGCTCGGAACCAGACAGCTCCGATGTGGTGGCTGCGCCAGAGCTGCCCGCATGCGGTCCAAAGGGCGGAATTTCATCGTACTTCGGCGGCGCAAACTGCCCCGAGGCGCCGCCAGCCGCACCACCCGAGATGCCACCACGAATGGGTATTGTGTCAAAGGCGCTGGGATCCACGTAGCTGTTGGAATTGCCCACGCCCACCGTCTCCGTGCTGAGATGTGGCTTCACCACATTCCGAGGCTTGCGGCTTCGCATGTGAACAAAGAGGAAAATCCCCGCGGCAGCGCAGAGCACCAGCAGGAAGGCGATGAGCAAACCAATGGCCCAATCGCCCATGGTGCCGCCTCCACCGTTGATGCCAGCGCTGGCCAGGTTCGTGCCCGGATGTGCCAGTGGATCCAGCGCAATCTCCACCACAGCCATCGCAGTGAGGGAGTTCTGTCTGCCGGAGGATGCGGAGATGACGAGGCTAATGTCCCGTCCATCGTGTGAGCCGAGACTGTCATCATCGAGCTTTAGTTTCCGTTTGATTAGCACCGCGCCGCTGCTGCGATTCACCTTGAAGTGGGTGTGCGGTGCACTCAGCTGATAGACAACGCGTCCATCGGGTCCACTGTCCGCATCTGTGGCTGTGACTTGGCCCACGACGAAGCCCTGCGGCAAAGCGGCAGCTGCGGGCAGCACAAAGCGGTAAGTGCGCTCCGAGAATTGCGGCGCAAACTCATCCCGGGAGTCGATCTCCACGCGGACTGCGACGCGAGCACCCTTGCCACCCATGTCGCTGGCCCGCAGCTCCATGTCGTAGCGCTGTCGCTGCTCGTAGTCAAAGACAGCGGCAGAGGACACCAAACCCGAGTGGGAGTCCACGCGGAACAGCTTCCAGGAGCTCTCATCCCCGGCTGTGGCTGCCAGGCTGTAGTTCAAGACGCCAAAAGGCCCTCTATCCAGATCGCTGGCATGCGCCTGGAAGACGCTGCTGCCCAGCGGCTCATTCTCTGCTATGAAGTGCACATACTCGGTGAGCGGGAACTTGGGCTCATTGTCGTTCTCATCGTGCAGCTCCAGGTGGAAGGGCTGCAGGCTGCAGAGCGGTCTCGGATGATGGCTGTCGCAGGCGCGTATAATGAGCTCATAGCTGGTCGCTCCACTGTCATAGTCCAGGCGATTGTTGACAAAAAGCACACCTGAGACGAGGTCAATGGTGAACATGTGCTCATCGTTGCCAGAGGTTATATCATAGACCACTTCGGAGTTGGGGGAATTCTCCTGATCCGCATCGAGGGCCACCAACTGCGCAATGGAATATCTGAGAGGCGCCAGCTCGCTGATCTCCGCCTCGTACTTGGCGCTGCGATCGAAGATGGGGAAATTGTCATTGGCATCGAGTACGGTGATGACAACCGTAATGCCAGCACTCGAATTCGAAGAGGTAGCGGAAGAGCCCGATGCGCCCCGATTGATCAAAAGTCTCAGTTTGTACAAATCATTTCGCTCCCGATCGAGGGGCTTCACCAGCACAATGGCCTTGGATTGTAGCAGCTCAAAGGCGGCCTCCTCGTTGCCTGCTGCAATGACAAATGCTTGATCCTGCACATCCTGAGAGAGCTGCAGCACCACCGTGCCCAGCGGAGCTGCCTCGCTGATCTGTGCGCGGTATTGGGTCTGCTGGAACTGTGATCGCGCGGAGCCACTATCGCTGGCTTGAACTCGCAGCAGCGTGGCCCCAGAGAGTGGCAGCTTACCGCCATCCCTGGCCACAATTCTCACAAAGAAATCCCCGCTCGCAGATTCAGGCAGCTGCAGGCGACTCATGTTCACAGAAACCACACCACTGCCAGCAGCCACAGAGAAGCCTTCGATGGGTGGCTCAATGGCGTAATGTATCCGGGAGTTGCTGCCCTCCGCATCCGCATCTGTGGCATTCACCGAGAGCAGCTCCAAGTCCATGGAGAGACTGTCTGCCACCTCGGCCACAGCGGGCAGAATGACAAAGTAAGCGGGCGGCTGCTGAGCCAGGAAGATCGGTGCATTGTCATTCTCATCATTCACGCGTACAGTCAGCGTTGTCCTCGCCTCGTGTGCCGCATCGGAGGCCACCACCTCCAGCTGGTACTCCTGCTGCAGTTCGTAGTCCAAGCGGCGCTTTAGCACCAGCTTCCCGCTGTACCGATCCAAGGCGAACAGCGTGAGACTCTCGTCATCCACAGAGGAATCGCTGACCAGGCGGTATGTCAGCGTGGGATAAGTGTCCACATCGTTGGCAGAGATGGAAGCTATCACGGCGCCAAGTTCGGTTGCTAAGAGAGGGGAGAGAAGAAATACGGGGAAAAGAAAATGTTAGGAATGTTTTCGGGGATTAGGAGTAATAATTGTATGGAGTATTTTCTTTGAATATCTCTGAAAGCATTGAAAATCTCTTAAATCTATAAGGAACTTATTCTTCCAAAGATCTTTTATGGACAAAAATCTGTCGTACAACGTTTGTATGCATTTTTATATTCGTGAAATTGTATGTTTGAGAACCAAAATACCCAATAGTTCGCGTAACGCTGAGCAAACGAAAATTTTGTCTGAATTTCACAATAAATTAGTCAGCTATAAAAGTAGTTTGTGTAGTATTTTTAGTATTTTGCGGTATTTTTTCGGTATTTTTATAATTCTTTAAAACTTGCGATCACTGGAAGTTTGGGTGGTATTTAAGTCAGTATTTTCCGTATTTTTATCGGTATTTTCAGTATTTATTTTGGTATTTTTTTGGTATTTTATCGTTAAGATAGTAGAACGGGATACAAATATTCCCAGTTAAATCTGAGTTATAGATGTCTAGACTTACCTTCACTCACGCTCACAAGATTATTGGGCGGAAACGTGGGCTGATTGTCATTCACATCCACAATTTGCACCCGAATGGTCGAGGTGCCCGTCATTTGAGGCACACCCTCATCCGTGGCGATGATCTTCAGGTTGTAGACATCGCGAATCTCCCGATCCAGAACGATGTTCGTCTTGACAATGCCACTGAAGGCGGGCTCGATGACGAAGGCATTGTCGTGGTTGCCATCGACAATGTGATACCGCAGACGGGCATTGGCGCCCGCATCCGAATCGAAGGCTTGGACTTGGGCGACGAAGGTGCCCTTGCTGTTGCCCTCGGAGACGGTGGCCACAAACTGACGCTGCGAGAACTGCGGACTGTTGTCGTTCTCGTCCTCCAGCTCGACAATGAGTTCCGCATAGCTGGACAGGTTGGGGCCATCCGAGCTGCGGGCCACGAGCACGAGGCGCAGCTCATTCGGTTGGGTGCTGGCTAGGGCAAACGAAGTGGAGGCCAAGGCGCGCTGACTGCGTGTGCCATTGCGATCCTCTTCGGCCAACGCAGGATCCTCTGTCGCCTGCTCGTAGTGCATGGCACGACCGCGACTCAGCGCCGCCAGTGTGGGCGTGGCAAAGCGATCGTAGTCGAGCAGCGCGGGATTTGCCACACGAATCTCCCCGGAGGTGGGATCCAACGAGAAGATGCCTTCATCGTTGCCAGCGCCAAAGCTAAACTGCAGCTTTTGGCGTCTTCCATCGCTGCGTACGGCCACCACCTGGAGTAGTCTCGTGCCCGTGGGGGAGTTCTCCCGCAGCTTCGCCCTGTAGGTTTCGTTTTGGAAGCGGAGAACGGGCATGCCCTGTGGCGCCTCACCCACGAGGAGCTCGATGAGTCCAACACTGCTCTGTGGCGGGTTGCCCTTGTCCCTGGCTATGACCTCCAGTTGGAGCAATCTGCCAGATTCGCTGGCCAAACTCTGAGTGGCACTCAAAGCGCCCGTGTTGGGATTTATGCGGAACTTGCCAGCATCGCCTTTGAGCGAGTACAGCAGCTCCCCATTGAGTCCCTGATCCGCATCGTGTGCCTGGACTTTGAGCAGCGTCTGGCCGGGCTGGATGAGTGCCGGCACCTGTCCGATGTAGGGATAACGCTCAAACACCGGCCGATTGTCATTCACATCCAGGACATTGAGCTGCACGGGCACGCGGGCGGAGCGGACCTCGTAGCGTCCACCGTCGGTGGCCAGCACCATAAAACTGTAGCTGGACTGCAGCTCCCGATCGAGTTTGCTGTGAACGAAAATGCAATGGGAAATTTTTCAATTAGCGGGAAGGGGCAACGGCTGACACTAATTAGATATATTTTTGTTATATTATAATCGTAATCCTAGCAATAATTAAGCACACGAATGGATGTGAAATTGATCCAACAGAGAGAGACAGGCACGGGGAGGGACAACGACTGGTAATTAAGTCATTTGTTGGTGGTAGACGGACGGACGGTGCACACACTCCATTCGCATTAGCATTTCGTTGGGAGTAATTCGTGGCAGAGCCAGCGTTCTGCCTATCGCTATCATGAAGCAGCAGCAGCAGTTCGCCTCACCGCTCACCTCGCAACATGTTTGCTGCCACAAATAATAAACCAAAATGATTACAATCCTCTCTGTTCGTCTTGGATTCTTTTGCAACAACTGACGCTGCCTCTGCCTCTGCCCCTTGCTGTCTCTGTTGCATGTTGGCCAATAAAACGAATTTAGCAAATTACAAGCTCATCCCGTGGCCAAGTCCAAGCCCGAAAGCCTAGTCTCGGCCCTGTGTTCTCTGGATTGTGGGCTCCATTTTATGAATTGAATCAGTCAAAGTGAGGGAAAGGCTACAGCGAAGTGCCTTGTCCATGTCCGCTTCATGCCCTGTCCCCGTCCCTGTCCCTCCTTTTGTGTCTTTTGTGGCTCTTGAAACAACAGCAGAAATGCTTTCAAGGGTCAGTCATCAGTCGCTCCGTTGTTGTCGTCTGCCTCCTTCTCGCTTGCTGATCATCAGACAAACAGCCAGAGCTACGAACAAGCCAGGGAATGGGTCTGGGCCTAGGCTCTTGGGCTGCTTGTCCATCGTCAGTCAGTCCGTCAGTCAGAGCGGGCTCGGAGCTCTCTGGCTAGGAAAAAAATGTAAAAAAAGGAAAAGAAACTACGAGCAAAGCAGCGGACAAGCGGCAGGCGGCAGTCGCATTTTTGTCTTTTACTGAGGGAAATACTCTGACGACCCACAGAGGGTATATGGGTTTTAGGGGGATTGAATTAGAATTTCAAAATTATTCTTTAATTCTTAACAATCATGTAACTCTTTTAATTGCAGCACAAACAATTGGTTGATCATAGTGCCTGATCGTGGAGCGCATCGAAAGGGAAAGTATGGCTGAAGGTAGGAATATTTTTAGATATTTTTCAGCATTTTCTGGAAGAACTTTTGGCTGCCAAAACATACCATGAAGCATTTTATTTTGCTTGTTTTTTTAATGCCATTTTCTGCCTGAAAATACTAGAATTTTCTCACTGCAAAACAGACAAACCGAATTATTTTTAGACCTCGAAGTGACAGAATTTTCACTGCAAACTTCAAAACTTTACATGAATTTCCTGCTCTAAATAAGCTAGTACGAAGCATCATCACCCATTGCTCCCCGTTCATTCGTATATGCTATAAAATAGTACGAATTTCCAGCTGAAATTCTGCCGTAAACCTTTCCGAGTGCCTGCCTGTGCACATCCTAAAAGTTTCGTGGAAACATTGCCTGCCCTTTATGGGCTGAAATAAATGACTTTCTGTTTAATTCCACTAAAATAAAATACAAAACACGAGCTATTTGCTCTGCATGTGTCCCATAGTTAGGGTATTTATAGTCTCTAGCATTCCTTACTGGGTTTTTGTTTTGTTTTTTCGTTGGTTGTATGTCCAAGTCCGCGACCGCGAAAGTCCAAGTCCCAGTCCCAGTCCAATACCAAATCCAAGTCCAAGTCCAAGACTAACAACAACGTCACGAATTGTCTGTCTGTCTGATTGTCTGCTCTACAATTCTGCTCTGTGTGCCATTACCTCTCCATGTGGCAGGCAGCAGGCAGCAAGCAGCAAGCAGGCAGCAGGCAGCAGGCAGGCTCTCTGTTCATGCCACTGCCACTGCCATTGCCCCAACCATCCTCTGTGTTTTCTTTTTCTGGTCTGTTCTTAAGTCCAGTGTCTCCCCCTCTCTGCTTAGCTTTTTTGTGCATTTTGGTGGCGGGGATTTCGTTTTTATTGTTGCCGACAATCAGCGAAAGATAAAAATTGGTACATGACAGCGGATCGCGTTTGTATAAATGGCAACACTGACGCTACTGTCATTTCAAGTGCCCCCGCTACACCATGCCGTGTGCCCCCTCCTGCCACATGTCCCCATGCCCCACAGAAGAACTCGATGGCCCCATGGCCCCAATGGCCGGAACTGCACCAAAAAGAGCTATGTCAGACGGAACAAGCAATTGTTGTCATCATTGATTGTCAATAAGCATAAATCTGCACCAGGAGGGGTCCGGCCTCCAAGTAGCAGTCACAAAAAAAAGAAAAAGAAAAAGAACAGAACCGCTGGAGAACGGATTGCCATTCAGCTCTGTGGACTCTGAATCCGCATCCGCAACCAAGTCCAAGTCCAACTCCACCTTTGGGCTATTTATAGGAATGCGTGCGCGACGCGACGCGACGCTCGCTGTCTGTGGCAGGCGGGGCAGACCACGAGGTGGTTGACAGGAGACGAATCCCCGCAGCATTTCTGCAGTGTCGCCGCAGTGCGTAGGTTGCACTGGGACACACTGACTAGCCCATTGGATTACCATGCTGCATTAGCCTCATTTCGCGTTCCGTTTGCTTGTTTTTGTACGAAATTATGGCAATGTTTTTTTTTGTTGCCTGCGTCCTTGCTGAAGATCAAGGTTTCAGATAAGATTCGAAGCGATACATTGACTTCAGCTATCCCTATCCCTAGCCCTACTTCTACTCCTACTCACAGGAATCACCTCCACTCCTCCACTTAATCCTCCTTCATTCATCTGCGGAACCAATCCTCATGGCCTGGGGCAACCACTCCTCACTGCTGAGTGATCAATTTTTGTGTTTCAATGGGGTCATTTGGGTAAAGTTTAAGAGAACGTGCGGCTTATGAATGGTTTTTGATATTTTTGAGAAGTTTTTAAGGGGTTTGTTCCAAAGTTAACAAAAAAATATGATACATTTTGTATGCATTTCAGTCTTAATCGGTATTATTCAATATTTTAGGTGAAGTTATAGTTTTGGTATTTTTTCAAAACTTTTCTGTATTTATGGTATTTTTTAGTATCTTTAGTATTTTTTCTCGTACTTTGAATATTTTTTGTTCCTGTGCATATGACAGTATTTTTAGTATTTTTCAGTATTTTTAGTATTTTCAAGATTATTATTATTTTCAATATATTTCTGTATATTTTTAGTTTTCTAGTATTTTTTAGTATTGTTTAGTATATTTTAGTATTTTTTGGATTTAACTTCCCGTTTCTTTCTGATACTGATGAATCTTCTAAAGTTTATCAAAATATTTTCATGGAATTTATTGTAGTTATATTCCGAAAATGCATTTACACTCTCAAACAAAATCAAAGTTCAAGACACTTACCCAACGGTCGTTATGAGTCCGCTCTTGCTGTCAATGGCAAACTGCCATTGGGTCTCATTGGCCAGCGAATAAACCAAACGCGCATTGACGCCCAGATCCGCATCGGTGGCCTTGATCCGCACAACGCTCGCCCCAATGGGCGCATCTTCCGCCACACTTGCCACATACTTGGGCAGGTCGAAGCGGGGCGCGTTGTCATTTTGATCCTCCACGAGAATGGTGATGTTGCAGTGGCCCTGGCGACTGTTGGGCTGACCGCGATCCGAGGCCTGCACCTGGAGCGTGTAGCGGGAGTGCTGCTCCCGATCGAGTGGGCGACAGCTCAGCTCCCCGGAGCGGGCATCGATGCTGAATTTGTTGCCCAGATTGCCGCCTGAAATGTGAGGTTGGGTCAAGGGTTGTGTGCTAAGATGGGAGTTTGTCGAGGTCTCACCTGTTATGCTGTAGATAATGTCCGCATTGGCGCCCTCATCCACATCGCTGGCCACCACTGTATGGATGACGCCCGCCTCGCTGTTCTCTGGCACGGACAGACCATAACACGAGCCCGCACGGAACTCGGGCGCATTGTCATTGACATCGCCAATCGTTATGATCATAGTGGCCACATCAAAGTGCTGTCCGCTGTTGCTCTCCGCGGCACCATTCTCCGAGGAACGCTGCTTGCGCACAGCGGCTGCAGTGGAGGAGGCGCTGGCCAATCGATTGGCATCCCGCACATAGATGGGCAGGATGTAGCTGGCTTGAGTCTCGCGATCGAATGAGCCGCGAGTGGTGACAATGCCACGCTGCCAGTCCACGTGAAAGAGATCTCCAGCAATGCCAGAGGGAATTTCGTAGCTCAAATTTGCTGAGGAAAGAATGTGGAAATAGAAAGAGGAATTTAGAGGGATTTATAAACGATTTTGATCCATTTTTATTGGTAGATTAAAGCTTGGTCCTTACCATTTTCACCGCCATGAAAGGACTTGGCAGTAACCTGCAGCACAAAGCTGCCACTGGGCACATTCTCCAGTATGGTGGCGCGGTACACCGCCTGCAGAAAGCGCGGCGGATTGTTGTGGCTGCCTTGGACGAGCAGCTGCAGGCTGAGCGTGCTCTTCCTGGGCTCCGGCATGCCATGATCCTTGGCGCTGATCTGGAGCGTAAAGCGTCCATTCTTGTCCACATCCTCAGAGGCAGGTGGCAGTGACTTGACGAGTTCTATGACACCCGTTGCGGCATTGATGCGAAAGCGTCCCTCGCCATTGCCGCCCTCAATGTCGTAGCTGATGCGCGCGTTCTCCCCAGCATCCCGATCGAGGGCCACAATGTGTGCCACCGTTTCGCCAATGCGTGTGGCATCGCTGAGGAAAATAGAGGCTGAGCCGCTCTTTGTTTGCGGGGAGACAAACTCTGGCGCATTGTCATTGGCATCCAGGACACGCAGCCTCACAGTGACCGAGGTCTGCAGTCGCTCGCTCACATTGGAGGACTGATCCAGCGCCTGTACAATGAGCATGTACTCCTGCACGGCCTCAAAGTCCAGCGGCGCCTGCAGGCTCAGGGAACCCGTGAGCGAGTCCATGGCAAAGATGGGCATTGCCTGCTCTTGGGTCTCGTTCAGCAGCGGATAGTAGCGCAGCAGGCGGTACTGCAGCTCCCCATTGGTGCCCGTGTCCGCATCCGTGGCCGTAAAATTGTGCACAATGGCGCCCAGGGGCGTGGATTCGCTCACACGCAGATCGATGGGGTCCTGCGGCCAGTGGGGCGCATTGTCATTGACATCGGCCACCTCGATCTTGACCGTGATGGCGCTGCTCTGCGGATTATTGCTGGCCGTCGTATCCAGGGCGCGTATTTCCAGTCGGAATTCGGATTGCAGCTCGCGATCGAGCAGGCGGGCTACGACGAGGTTGCCCGTGTGACGATCAATGTCAAAGGCGCCCTCAATGAGGTCCTTGGTCAAAGGATTCAATGTGTACGTGACGCGCAAATCATCCTCCGAATTGGACTGCTCCAAGCTGTTGTTGTCCAGCAGCAGCAGCCGCTCGCTGGGCGTGATGGAGCCCACCACATGCCCCACAAGAGCGTCCTCTCGTACCTGCAAGGAGTGTGTGTGGAGGGGCAAGACAATTATAGATTATTTTTGTGGCTTATTAAGAAAAAGGAAGGACGGGGAGAAGAACGAATGGAGAACGATTGGAGTCTGAGTCTGCTCCATTTGGGAAGCAACTTGTTGGTGGTTTTTTTTTTTGGTCTTGAACACAATGTTGTCCCGCGTATCTTAATCTCAACAACAGTGTTGAAAATCCAATCTTAAAGCAATAATTCATACTTCAAGATTACGAAGGCAGCAAACATTTAAAAATTTCCTCCCAACATTCGTCCCCCCCCAACCGCTTGACTTTTGCTTGTATTCCCATGCCACAGAGGCAGAGGCAACAGGCAACAGGCAGCCGAAGGAGGCAGCCAAAGAAACAGCAAAAAAAGAGCAGAGCAGAGCAGAGCAGAGCAGCGAAGAACCCCGAAGTCCAGTTCAGTCTTGGGTCCATGGCAAAACCATTCTCCAAAGCCAAGAGACACAGAGACAAGCACAGAAACAGAGACTGAGACAGAGACTGAGAGCGCAGTTCATGGCAAATGGCATTAAAAAGAAATTATGCATTCCGACCGAACTTGGCGGCCCCGAAAATCACTGAAGAAAAATGTGTGGCATATGCAGGAAGAGCAGCCAGCAGGCTGAGACAGAAGAGGTATACAGGGGAGGAGGGGAGGGGTCGCGTCTTGGGTTATTTTTGCAGCAGCAGAAACTCCGCACAAGAATTTAATATGCAAAACCGCAAAAACCGTTCACAGAGGTCTGCCAAAAAAATCAGAAAAAAATGTACATAAGATAAAGGAACATTAACTAAACGAAGTGATAAATACACTGGACATGGGATTGAAAGAAAGTGCCCAAGTTCTCAAGAAAAATCTACAGAAACATAGAGATTAAGTTCTCTCTTTCACTTATTTCATTTTCCATTACATCTATTGCTGTTTGTGGATGAAATTTGTATGAAGAATGTATAGCTAGAAGGAGCATCTGACTTCAATCAATCAAATCTTGCAGAATAAAATCTCTGCAGAAGTTTTGGGACGTGTTTGGAAGGTGGAAAGTGTACTTTAAAACATTGAACGAGCATAAAATATGCAGCAAAGAGCAGTGTAACTTGTGCCAAACTGTAACTAAAGTACAGAACAATTTATAGAAATTATAAGTAACTTAAACAGACTGAAGGAAGGATGTAATTAGGCAATGATCAAGACTTCTGAAGAGCGGCTTACAGAAAGAAATTCCTGCATGAAGCGAGTTACATTTTTGCACATTTTACTTATAATAACTAAGGAGCCGCATATGCCTCTCAGAATTCCCCATACCCTCCTTTGGCAGTGTATATATCTCAAAAGGGTATTATTGTATATGAAAAACATAAAAGGTTCTCCACTGTCTGCTGTTGTCTTTGGGTTTTTGAGGCCTCTCTGTGTGTGTCTTTTTTCATAAAAAACCTCAAAAAATCATTGCGTATATTCTGCTGTGTGTGTTGTTTGGTTGTTGGGTCGCCAAAATGGAGACACAAAAATGACAGTCACGAGATTTATGTCCCGCCAAGATTACGCAGTTGCCTGGCTGCTACTCAAAGCAGCAAAGTCAAGAAGGAGGCAGGGAAGACGCTTTTTTTAGGCCCCAAAAAGGATACCCAAAAAATACGTAAAACTAGCGACTAGCGGGGGGGTGGGGTGAGGTAAAATGATGCACACAATTGCCACAAAATGGGCGCATGATTTGTTGTGCGCTTTTATGCCACTGCAGCAAATTCTGCAGCAAAAACAAAAATGTAAACCCAATTTTGTGGTCGCCCTCTGGGCTAGCAGTCGAACGATGAAAGGGCAGCGGGTTGAGGCGGGGAATTGCTTAATTACATTGGATTTATTTGTGGCAATCCGTCGGCTGAGTAATTGGCATCATCTCTGCTCCGGGGGAACCCAAAGCCTGGGCTCGCTCCGCCGCTTGTGGTGGTGCAACGCCAACGCAAAGAACAAAGGCGCAGGAATGCAACAACGAGGGGAAATCAAAGGCGCAGCGCCGACAAACGACGACGCAACGAAATGTGTCAATTTTAATTGTGGCCGAAGCGGATTTAAGGGAAGACGAGGTCCCGACCTGAACCGGCTCTCGAGAGGCAATTAAATGCATGTCAAAGCGTCCCAGTCCTCAACACTGGTAGAGAGAGGGGCGCTTGGAGGAGACTTGGGAGTGGGCCTGGGGACTCAAGAGTCAAGAGTGATGTGGCGCGGGGTATGCAAAACATGTGCGAATCGAACGTGATAAAAATGTTAAAGGGTTCTCCGTTGCACTCCACGCGGAACAAGGAGATGCCAAAATCTAAGCAGGCGAGCCGCGGCGGCTCTCTCTCTCTGTGGCTACAACTGACGTCTCGAATCGCACTTAATAGGCCGGAGACTGGCCCTTGTCACAGTCCACAGTGACAATTACGCGTGGAGGAGGAGCAGCAGACTCCTTCCCATGGTTTTGCTCTTGCTGCATGCAAATCGCGACACTTCCCACGTCTCTGACATCTGCTTCCTAGCATGGAGTCGTGTTCTTGGCCATTGTCACGTGACAGAGAGAGAGAGAGAGAGAGAGCGAAACTGCGCGCCACAAATCATCCGAGTTTGAGGACACAAAAGGCAGGCGACAAACGCGCAACTCACGACCAGACCAGACCACAACGAGCTGGAGTTTCCTTGGTGTAAAACTAGAAGCGTCAAATGGACAAAAGTTTTCCAGGAAAAGCAGAAGCAGAAGGTAGCGCATAAATCTCTGTGGCTGGTACTCACCCTGAAGACCAGACTGGAGCTGGTGAATGTCGGCCGATTGTCGTTGAGATCCAGCACCTCGACGCGCAGCATTCGCAGCGTCTCTTTGGGCGGCTGGCCACCGTCCGTGGCTGCCACACCCAGCCGGTAGATGCTGCGCTCCTCGTGATCGAGCACAACCCGTGTGCGAATCACGCCCGTGGCGGCATCGATGCTGAACAAGCCATGACCATCCGAGTCGCGACCCTTCACGATCGAGTAGGTGATGGATGCATTCTGGCCGTGATCACGGTCGATGGCCCGGATGCGCACCACCTCTGTGCCGGGTGGCTGCTCCTCCCGCACACTCACCACATCCTCCTGCGGGTCGGCTATCTCCGGCGCATTGTCATTCACATCGCTCACGTGCACGCGCACCGGCACACGGGCACTGCGCACGGGCATGCCCTGATCGCGCGCCTCCACCACCAGATCGTACAGCTCACGCAGCTCCCGATCGAGTGGCTCTCGCGTTGTGATTTCACCTGTGAAAAGAAGAGGGGAGAGAGGGGATGTGTGAGCACAAACTGGGTCGCAAAATATGATTGATGAGCGGCGGGAAACGGGAATGGAAGTGGCAAGTGGAACTGGGGAGTAATTATTAGAAGAGTTTGTGGGAGATTTCATATAAAATTGGTTGAAATAAATATAAGGAAACGGAGGATTAATAAAGATTGTTCCACTATAGAGAACTCTGTGAAGTTTCAGCACAATTGGGGGAATACTTAATGAAAATATAATGCATTTAGGTTCAAGACATTCCAACGAAATTCCACACAAATGTGTTCCAAATGTTCCCTCAAATATTAGCTAAAGTTGCACCTCAATCGGAGGACTATTTACTAATTTTCTAGCGTAAAAGTTGAAAAAGTTAATCCCACGAAATCCCATACAAATGATACTTTAAAGTGCCCTTAAATATTCTCTAAGCTTTCATACCACTGGGAACAATATGTATACAGGTAATATGTTGCATTTGGGATGAATCTTATCCCACGAAATGTCACTCAAAGTTCCCCAAACTAAGCTCTAAAATTCCATCAAAATCGGAGCACTGCAAACTGATATTCCAGCGTAATGGCAGCTGCAATTGTGAACTTTCATTACAAACGGAGGAGTATGTATGGGAAATATGCAGAGAGAATCACACGAAAGATCTCCAAAAATAATGCTTTAAAATTGCCCAAACTCTGCCCCAATATTTCGCACTGATAAACTGCCAAGCCAGCACGTGGCACGTCTGTCTCTGCCTCGTTTCTGGTTAGAGGTGTCCTAACTGGGTCGTTGATGATTAATATGCAAGCGGTAAACCAGTTGGACAAGCAACGAGCAGCCTGCAAGGATTAGCTGCACGAGAGACTCAAAAGAGATTTCCATATTTAATTTAAATGAGCCACAAAGATCGGCAGAGGATCAGGCGGGGAGAGAGAGATTCGCCCCAAAGCGGACACGCAGTGGCTTGTGGATGTCAACCCAATGATATTCCATTGACGGATGAGCTGACAGCGTTAAAACTGTTGTTGCTCAAACACTAATGGTCATGCGGTATACAGGCAGAGGCTGCTGCTCCCATGGCCACATCTCGAGCATCAGCTGCCGCCGTGCCAGCATATCGCAAAGAGATCGCATTTTATCGCTTGCCACATCGAGGAACGAGGGAACAGGTTTTCCTGTTTGATCTATGAGCCAGAGCGACATTCAAGAGAGTGGAGCTGCTGGCTGCTGGCTGCTGGCTGCCTGCCTGTTGGCCTGCCTTTGAGGAGCAGTAATGAATGACCGTGGGTCATGGCTGTTGGCTTGACAGTTGCCACCGCAACCGCCACCGCCACCGTCGCAGGAGCACAGCCGCAGGAACGTTGAGTGAGTTGTTCCCCCCTGCCGTAATTTATGGCCAAAGGAAGACGCAATGCTCACCTGTGACGGGATGCACCTGAAAGCTGCTGTTTGCGGGCAGCAGACTATAACGTATGGCAGCATTCTCCCCGAGATCCAGATCCCTGGCCGTTACCACACCCACAACAGAGCCACGGCGCAGATTCTCCTCGATGCGGAACTCGTATTGGGCTCGCTGGAAGAGCGGATCATTGTCGTTGGCATCGAGGACACGAACCACAACGCGTGTCCTGGCATGAGCTGCGGGTGTGCCGTTGTCCGTGGCCAGGACCACAAGCTGGTAGCGATCACGCGTCTCCCGATCCAAGGGTGCCCGAAGGTAGATCCAGCCCGAGTTGGGGAAGATGCCAAAGTGCAGTGCCACATCGGAGGAGGAGGCAACACCAGGAGCGACTGTGGCATTGTCCGCGCCAGCATCCACAATGCGATAGGTAATCCTCGCATTGTTGCCCGTATCCAGATCTGTGGCATTCACCTGAACAACCTGCAAATGCAAGAAGACAAAAGCCAGTTAGTAGATTCTTAAGGAGGGGCCCCACATCAATCACTCGGTCGCTCGTTCGCCCGCTCTCTGGAGGAATGGAGCATTCCCAGCCGCGAACGAGTTTCCGCAGATGCCAAAGATATGAACTGATTTTATGATCAAAAACTAGTTCGAGCTGAGCGAAGTGGCAATCTCTGGCGTGGCTCGCTCTGGAGCATTTCTCCTGGGTGTTGAGAGATATTTTTAAACAAGATATGACGGGCGCTGGCCGTCCCAAAACCGTTGCCAAAGCGTGACTTTTAGTGGCCTGTTCATGAAATTTATGCTGGGCATTTAGTTTGCATTACGCAAATTTATTCGCTAATAAAAAAGAGAGCAGAGAACGAGCACCTAGCCCTGATTCCTGGCCCTCTCGTTGGACCTTTCGTTGGCCCTCTCGCTGGCCCTCTCGCTAGACCTCTCGCTGTCCCTGCTCCTTCTTACCTGCGAGTTCACGGCGCGCGATTCGGACACATTCACGGCATACTCCTCACGCTCAAACACCGGCGGATTGTCATTGACATCCTGCACATCCACCAGTATCGTCAAATTGGTGGCCAGCGGCGGCACGCCACCATCCGTGGCAGTGACAATCAGCGAGTGCCGCTGCGAGGACTCATAATCCAAATGCTGCGACAACACCAAATGCCCCGAGCGTGGATCTATGGCAAAGAGTTGCTTCTCGCGGGCCAGGCTGTAGGTCACTTGTCCGCTGCTGCCGGAGTCCTTGTCGTGTGCGTGGGCTGCATAGAGCGGTGTGCCCAGATCGGCGTTCTCCGGCACTGAGATGCGCACCAGACTCGCCTCGAACTCCGGCGCATTGTCGTTCACGTCCTCCACTTCGATGTTCACTTGAGTGTGGCCATAGACAGGAGGTTCCCCAAGCGTGGCTTGGATATTCAGCAGCACCTGTGCCTTGGCCTCGTGATCCAATGGACGTGCAATCCTGATGTTGCCGGAGCTGCCCTCGATGCTGAAGTAACCATCGGGATCGCCAGAGTATATGGAGTAGCGCACGGGACTTCGTTGGGCTGAAAAGAGAAAAGATATTTGAGTTTGAGTTGAAGGAACTTTTGTGAAATTAGGAGACTGCCGCCGCCGCTGCTCATTAAAAGCAATTCAAAGAGCTGCAAGCCGAAGCCGAACAAAGGCCTCGCAATGAGTTGCAGGAACAATAGAAGCAGCAGAATCGAACACAAGAGATTGACACATGAGGCAGAGAGAGAGAGAGAGAGAGAGGTAGGATGGAGGAGCATGGAGCATGGGCCATTGGGGCACATTTGGGCATGAAAGGAAGTGCACAAGCAGCAGCAAATTAAACAGCAAAATCATTTTTGCATAGCCATCGTCTCCGTTCCCTGGCTCTCTCCACTTGGCCCTTGTATTTCGTGAGGCCTTTTGGTTATTTTTTTCCCCGAGTCTTTCGGATTCAGTTCGAGGCTGCTCAATGACGAGTTCGAGTCCGTTGATGGGTGCAGATTTCTGCCGAAATTTGCGTTTGAAGTGTTTTGCTTTTGCTTTGTGGCACAAAAGAAAGAGGAGAAAGAGAGGGAGGTAGAGAGGGAGGGAGACGAAACGGTACCCTAAAAGACCTCCACTTGGGTTGCATGTTCTTTGCTTTCAGGCTGTGTCTGTATGGATTCGTGTGGGATACTCTACCCATGGCAGAGGGTATGGAAAATATGTGCAGAAGTTTATGGGAAATTGATACAAAAATAGTTCAGCCATTTTTCAGAATTACTTACGTTGGGAATATACGGAACTATTTTTAAAACACTAAACATGAAAATAAACTTCATCATTAATGAAAATTCAATGATTTTCGAGAGTTCAAAGGAGGTTCAATTAATAATTACGAATCCTGCCCTGTAGCAGGAAGCAATTAATGGGAAAAACGATGGTAATTTCTATAAAACTTTGGATAATGTAAGCTAGCACATCCACAAAGGAGTCTAACAAGATTCACAGAAATTTGAAGACCATTTAAGGAAATATAATGAGATTTTGATGCATTTTTGCATCGAAAAAATATGTTTTTCTGCAGATATTTCAATGAAACTTTATACAAAGCTGCAACTAAATGTTTCACATCAGCTCCCAAAGTTTCATGCAAATCGGACATCTATATATCTGATATATGTAGAAATCCCTCAGCTCCATCTCCATAAATTCTGACAGTGTATTTCCACCTTCGGATTGGACACTCTTCTACCGCTCTTCTCTTTTCGTTGCCTTTACAAATTTTATTTTAATTCTTGTGCCTGCCGCTGTCCGTTAGGCACCGTCCGTCCGTCCGTCCGTCTGCCTGTCCGTCCATCATATGCGCATATTTTGGTTTCCAGCTCACTGAACTAATGAATGCGTTCCACCAAAAGAATCCAAGAAGCAGGCAGGGGGCAGGGGGCAGGGGCAGGAGCACTCACCGGTATCGCCGCTTGTGGCTATCACAGAGCCAACGACTGTGCCACGCGGAATATCCTCCTTGACGTAGTAGTTGTAGCGCGCCTTCTCAAAGATCGGTGGCCGTTGCAGGGCATCGATGATGCTGAGAAAGACAACGGCATCGTAGCTGGTCCGCAGACCACCACCATCGGTGGCCGAAATGTTGAGCATGTGCATCGGCTGTGTGCGCACGGAGAGCGAGTCGGGACGTGTGACGAAGATCTCCCCGGAGGAGCGATCGATGCGGAAAATGCCCGCCTCATTGCCGGCCACAATGCGATACGAGACCTGGCCGAAGCTGCCCGAATCCGAATCGGTGGCCACCACAGCCACCACAGGTATGCTCACAGCTGGAGGCTGCGTCTGCTGCGGCGACTCCTTCAGCGACACATTGTACTCCCGCGGATAGAACACCGGACGATTGTCATTCACATCCGTCAGCTGCATCTTGATCATGGCCGTGGTGCTCAGTCCACCACGATCGGTGGCCAGCACGGGAAACTCGTAGCTGCTCCTGCGCTCAAAGTCCAGCTCCCCGGCTATGCATATTTCACCCGAGGCGGAGCGCACTTCGAACTCCGTGAGGTGCTTGAAGCCCTCGCCCAAAGTGTAGTTGACCATGGCATTGACACCGCAATCCGGGTCGCTGGCGGAGACCTGAAAGAGGTAAAAGTGGGATTTAATGATTAGGAATTGGTGGGATAATGGGTAGACTTTGAGTAGGAATAAGTTAACTGTTTTTAAACTATAATTTTATGCATAAAAATGTGCCCAAAAATGCTTGAATATTTTACCACTTTCGGAGGAACTTTTCCCGATCCTTTCTTTGGTAAACGAAACTCTCGTTCTGCCTCTCCCTTCCTTTCATTACAAATGAAGTTGTCAAAAATTTTAATTTGATTTACAGCCCAGCGCCTTGCTGGGGATTTATCTGCGCCTCCGCAGGCTCCTTATTTTTTCTGGAGCTTAATTTGGCAATTTGTTATGCTCGGAATATGCTGCGAGTTGCCCCCAGGCGGATCATCATGAATCGGATCGAGCGTATCGGGCGATGTGTCAACTTAAGTTCTTTTTTTTTTCGGCTTGGATCGCTCTTTTGGGTCAAGCAGGAAAGACTCTCCTGCCGGACTCTGGCGACTACTGGACAGCCCGAGGGCCAAGACTCCCGACTCCCGCTACTGAAATGAATCACAGATTGCGACTTTAAACGGCGCTGTGAGGGGGATCAATGACCCCGTTTAATGGCTGCCAATTAGTTGGCATTTTGCGTAATCGACATTTGCATTCTGTCTTCGAGCTCTGGGACTGGCTCTGGCTCTGGCTCCGACCCTATAAATAGCACGAAGAGCGGGGGCCATCGTTGGATTTTGACGCCAACGAACAACTAAACAGCAAATCAGCAATTAAAACTGTCATTATTTCACTTTAAATAGGCAAAGAAACGAGGCAGCAGAGCTGGAACAGAGACTCGGAACAGAGTGATTCCCTCAAAGCGTTCGCTTCCCTTCGTTTCGGTTTCGGTTTGGCTTCCACTTCTGATATGCATTTAAAGCGAAACGTGTATGCCCCGCGCTCTCTCTCTCTCTCTCTCTCTCTCTCACTGAACGTTGCACGTTGCATTTCCAGCGCTAATTACACTTTTTGTAAGCCAAAAGGCAGCAACAGCACAGCCTCCGGGAATGGGAATGGGAATGGGACTCTGGCTGGAGGCTGCTGTCTGCGGTCTGTAGATCTGCTTAGATTGTTGGCGGGCTCCTGCGACTAAAGACTTTCATTAAGCTTAGAGTTTCAGGCTGCTGCTGCGGCAGCTTAAACTCGTTTAACCCGCGAGTGAAATTGTCGCCAAAGGCTTGAGGCTGAGGGACTGCAGACTGGAGAACTGAGGACTGTCGTCAGCCCAGCAGATTGGCAATTTTATCTGTCAACAACATGGAAGTTCTGTAAAAAAAAGCGAGAACCCAGAACCCAGAACCTCGAGCGTTGAAGGAACTAAATGAATGCACGCCCACACGAAATGGTTAGCCCGAAATGGGATCGGGAAATGATAAAAGGCAGAGCAGACCAGCAGCAGCTGCTGCCAGTGAAAGGCAAATCAAATCAGCAAGAAAAAAACCATCCAGTGACATCTTCCGAAACCCAAAATAAAAAGCAAACAGAAGTCTCTCGCTCGCTGGCTCTCGAGTTATTCATCTTTGTCAGCGACGCAGCATTTCTCACACGCTCTTTTGGTGGAGTCTGGAGATCTGGTGGCTGGTGGCTGGTGGCTGGGGGCATATGCCAGAGGAGCATTCAATGACCAATTATGGGGCTAACAAGCTACCAGCCAGAAGATACTTCTGCGGTGCTGCTGCTGCTGCTGCTTGCTGTTGATGTATGCAAATAAGCTGTCAAAAGTAATTTCATTCAATTACCTTATTTAACGTACAGAAAAATAAACCCCAAAAACGAGCAGGGAGTGGATCGGAGTGGAGACAATGCCAGAGCATGGATGAGGAAGATGATTGCCATAAGAGAGAAGAACGTTAACAGCCACAGCCATGGACCATGGCTGCCATGCGGATGTTTGTGGTTAAAGTTTGATTAACACTTGTGCAAACGAGCAGGGGAAGAGACAAAGAGGGGGCTGGGACGTGGCTAATAGAACTTGGCCAAAATGTCGGTCGTGTCTCTGCTGCCAGGGATTATCACAGAGCGAATGAGAGGCTCTGTGCGGCTCTGTGAGTCCGAGAGACCACAGCCAACACTCTGATAAGACGACGAGACGACGAGACGTTCGCAGCATGCAGCTCGCACTCGCACTCGCACTCGTACTCGTATTTTTTATGCAATTTCCGGCAGCTGTGAATGATTTAGACCTGGCCCGGGTCCATGCCGCGTTGCTATGAGAAATGGCTACGTGCCGGCAGTGCCTCAACGTTTTTGGCTGCCTCTAAACACGACTCAAAACTCAATTCTCAATCACCAAACCCAAACAGCCGTTGAGTGCGAAAAACGAATGTCAGATTGGAGTTCGAAATGTAAGAAATTGTTGCATGAAACATCATCATGTGGGGGCGTCAGAAAGCGTGAAATTGTTTGCGGTTTTCTGTAACTTTCTGTGGAAATCTTTGTGCCTCGTACCAGACCCCTTTCCTTCCTCCCTTTAATGGGTATCGATTTAGTTATAAAGACATTTACGCTCTGGCATTCCCTTTTGGATATGTCGAAGGGGGTTTGGGTCTGGGACTGCAGCTGGGTCTGGAGCTGCTGCTGAGGATGTTTGCGGCGTGTGAAGATTTCACACTTTTGCGGCGTTGATTAGTCACGGGCTCTCATCTCTCTATAAAAACCGCTGTGCCCCCTTCCTTTTCTGCTCTTGGTCTTGCCGCGGCCCCTTCTTGCTGCTGATTTATGTTGACGCCTTATCAGGGCTCCTCAATATTTATTGCAATTTTTATTATAAATTATTTTACTGAAAGATGCACAGGGCACACACACAAGATTTAGAATTATGTGAGTAGAACAGTGCGAGAGAGAGAGAAAGGAGTGAAAGAGCTGAAGAACTAGAGGGAATTTTACAGAAATTAATGCAGGGACAAAACGCCGCTTTAATGAAGTTTCTGCCACGATTGGTCTTCAGCTTTTGGCATTTTTATGTAAGAAATTATAAGAATAGATAAAAGGTAATAATATTTTGGTATACAAATTGTATTCCTCTTTGTTTGCATCAGTTTTACTCAGTTGCGCTTCACTTTTGCTCACTTTAGCTGCAGTTTTACTCACTTTTTCCTCACTCTTACTCGAATTAGTCTCAAATTCTCATTAGTTCGAACAAAATAAATCGTATTTATCACTAACTAAAGCGCAGCCTTGCTGTAAGTTGCCCATTTCAACTGCCAAAAGGGTGACTATAAATCGTGGTGATTGGAAAATGGTCTGGAAAAAGATATATAGAGAGCGTTGTATAATTTAAGACGCAGCCAAGTTTTATTCCCAGGGGGAAAGATCTATTTCTGTTTGGGTTTTTTGCACACTCCTGCTGGTTGCATCATCAGAAAACACCAAAAAGCAATTCTAACAGTTGTTTCACGGCCTCAGCCAGGCAGCAGCTTCAGCTTCAGCTTCAGCTCCACATCCCAGCACCACCGACCCCGCTGTGTCCGCTTGTCGTGTTATTAAGAATTTTTAATTTTCCGGTATAGATTTCTGACTTGTTCGGGGTCTCAGCTCTGCGGCTGCTCCACCTCTGCCAGAGCCAGAGCCAGAGCCACAGCCGAAGCCGAAGCCCCACTTGGAGTCCTGGGACTGTGCATCATCAAAATGCATCTAACAAGGTTGTTAGGTGTTAAATAAGTGTGCTTAAAAATTTATCTTGTACATTTTCCTTCATTTGATTTATGTTTGCTTCTCCGCTTCGTCTGGGGCACAGCCAGTGCTTTGGCCTGCCTCCTCCTGCTGCCAGTTGGAGCTATTTTTTTTTTGCAGCTGTCTTCTTAGCCAATGCCCATTACCTCCGCCTGCCAGCTGTCGCTGCCTCCCCTGGGTTACGGTTACGTTTACGTTTACGTTTACGGTTCAACTTTTGAGGCAATCGCTCGCTCGCACGCCTTTCCCTCAACTCGTGGCTCGTCGTCTTCGACTTTTGCTTTCGCCGCCGCCGCCGCCAACAACAACAACAACAACCACCGAGGGACTTGCTGCTATGGCCATCTATTGATAAATCAAGAAACAACAGCAACAAAAAAACATACCAATATATGCGTGAGGGGTGGCGGAGAGAGATTTACATTTGGCCGTTGGCCATGGACTTGACTTGGACTCTAGCCAAAAACATGCGAACAAACCACGAAAAAAAAATGCATAGAGCAAAGGAGGGGTGGAGAGGCACAGGGGACTCCTCGCTCTGGCCGAATGCGTTTCTTGTGTTTCTAGTTGCAGCTGCAACAGCCAGCCACCACCCGCCTGCCAACTGCAACAGCAACTCCCATGCCGCGGACTCCTGCTCCGATGATGGATCGTTGCATAAGACACAGAAAGTTGTTCAAAGTCTTTTTTTTCGCTGGTGGAATGTGCGTCCGTTTGCTGCAAAAGTTCACGAACTCGAACTGAATCTGCATCTGCATCTGAATCTTTGTTGCTGTTTCTGTGGCAGTTCCTGTTTGTGAGGCACAATCTGAGGCGCTAATCAATGGCCTGGCCCTCGCATCCTCATTAAACTGCAGTTCCCACTGCAGCATCTGCTGCCGCTCCTACTGCTAATTAAGCTGAATGCACGCTCCGCTGCTGCAGCGTCCTAACGAGTCCACGCCCACGCCTTGAACCTCGAGTGAAATCAAGAGCGACAGGAAGTCATGCACAGTCCAGAACTGTCCGCGGGTTGGGGCAATATAACATTCTAATTGGCGAAAGAGATGACGGGGCAGCCAGACAGTTGCCAGACTCCTTCATCAACCATTTGGTCACACTTTGTCGTGCCGAAGGAAGTGGAAGAGCAGGCATTTTGGTCACACTTTAGGCTACCCCAAAGCCTACCCAAAGCCAGCAAAAACTTGTCACAACTTCCGCTGCAAAAAGGCGAAGCGAAAGCTCTTTCGCGCCATAAGCAGCTGTCTGGGAAAACTCTGTCAAACGCTGTCTGCCTAATGGCGACTGACTTTCCCCCGAACTAGCGCCAAAAGTGGCTGAAATTGTCCATAGATTGAAGTGAAGTGGCTGACCATAAACCACCATCGCTGCAGCAGGCCACACACCAAGTGGATCAACAGAGAGAGATCCCATCTGGCAGAGCCTTTAGCCTAAAAGCCTGCTGATAAGAATCGTCGAGGCCCTAGACTCTACCCCAGACTTGACTGGGCTGCCCGTTGCCTCGATGCGACGATCTGCGAGTATCGAATTTGAATTTGAATTCGATTTCGTCCGCCCACACGGCAGCAGCAGCGGCATAAAAAATCATTGGATCTGTGGATCTGTTGGAATCGTTCTCTAGGCCAATAACAATCACCGTTTCGATGCATCCTTCGATTTTTTTTGCATAAATTCTGAACCAAAGTTGGCGGCTGAAAATGGAGTTGGAGTCTGGAGTCTGGAGTCCGGGCCGAAGCCGGCGGAGCCGGAGGTGCTGCCTGCCTGCCTTGCCACAAATTGAAAATGTGAAGAAGAGCGCATAAATTTATTGAAGATTGTGTAAATATTTGCACAGAAATTGAAATGTGTGCGAGGAGGAGTCCAGCCAGCGCTCCCGGAAATCGGCCTCACTCGATCGTGGGGCAAGTGCTGCCGCATGACAAAGTGCCACAAAACCCACATAAATAGCTAAAGTCCGTGCCCCTCGCCCTGCCATTTTGTAGCTCTAATAAATTAGGCGCAAAGTTTTATTTTATTTGATTTTTTTTGGTCACTTTCGTTGGTTTTTGGTTTCACTTTTTATGGTTTGGCTCTTGATAAATGCACACATGTGGCAAGTAAAGTGCAGCGACAACTCTCTGGACAAGTGGCAAGCAACGGTACTTGTTGTGGCACTGTCTCTGTCTCTGTGTGTGTGTGTGTGTGTGTGTGTCCAATAAGTTAATCAAAAGTTCAACAAACACACAGCCAGATTTGCCTTCGCTCTTTGCCTGAGTTTTGTCTTTGTTTTTGGGCTTTGCGTAATTTAAAGCAATGCCCAATTTCCAGTTACAGACCAACGACGCACCCACACACCCCAGGAGTCATGCCACACAGTCGGAGCCGAGTCTGAGCTGGCAACCGCCGCAACTCGGAGTCGGAGTCCAAGAGGCAGCATAAATCAAATTGCCAAAGTGGTTCCAAACCCAATATCGGACTCTGCGCTTTGTGGAACGCATGTGGATCGCAAGCGCTTTATTTTTCGTTGGGATTTATGCGATTTTAAATATCAATTTTGTTGATTTTTGCTGGCTTGAGAGAGCGCGAGAGAGACCGTGCAGCAGGTGGTGGGTCTCGGAAGCAGGCCAAGCGCGATAAGCACCGAAATTAATTATGATTGTGGTGCATGTTGCACTGTCCACTGTGTGTGCTGCCTGTTGCAAATTGAATTTCGCCCCAAAGTGTTTTTCAATGTTTGAATTTGAAATACTTTCCGCCATTAGGCAGAATTATGCAAACTCCTGCAATTAAGTTGCCACTCGAAACCGTGCAGTTTAGGGGCATATCTGCCATCTCCTGTGGCAGTGTAGTTTTTCCCACTGATTTATGTTTATGGCGGTGGGCGGTGTTTGGGCAGGAGGATTGTTTTCACTCTCTAGTTTGTTCCGCGGGGCGTGTGTTAATTACGCGCTAACAATGACAAATGTTGTCTGGCTAATCAGCCTCCCTCTCGAGGCCAAACAACTGACTTTGTGGGGTTCAATAACCACGGAACTCCACACTGGACGGCAGCATTCCACTGGCACACACTGACAGAAACCACAAGAACCGCAAATATCAATTTTATTGTCTCATCCCGAGTGCTGAAACCGCAGCACTCTCAGCGGAAACATAATCAAAATCCATCATCATTGCCTGGGGGTGGGGCTTCGACCACAGTAAAAACAAATGGAAAATTGTCTTGATAATGAAATTGTAAGCCTAGAACCACGCTCAGTGTGTCCAGTGACTGGATGGATCGAAACCGCAGGAGGATCACTTTCACTGGAATGGGAATGGATCCCTACCAACTCCCAGCTCCAACTCCATTCTCGTCTTTGGTTGCATCTCCTCTTTTGGCTTGGCTGCAATTGCAGCTGCTTCTTGCCGCTATGGGGCATAAATTGGTTTGGGCTTTATATTAATGCAAATATCTTTCTGCGTTGGCGACTGGACACGGACCCGGACCCGGACCCCCTGCTGCAAACTGCAGCCAGCAGTTTCGGGGCGATTCCTATGCCGATTGTCTAACTCTGACTGGGTCTTGTGGCAAAACAATATTTATTTTTTGGGTCTCTCCGTTAGGCCACAAACGAGTTACAAACACCTGTCATTACCACGGCGAGACCAGCAGACTGCGCACAGAGCGGAGACCAGCGAGAATTGCATAAGTTTTGGGCCTCGTCGGCGTGGTGGCTCCCATTTGGACCCAGACTTGTTTATGGAAAATGATAAGCAGACGCGAATTTATGGCCAACAAGCGCAGTGCACAGCTTTTATAATTGGTATCGCTCGCTCTCTGTCTCTCAGGGCGTCAATCCATTGTGTGGGAGTGGGCCCAATAGACAGAACCTCCTGCCACGTCCGACAAATTACGAATTACGGGAAACAAAAGATGCAGCCCCAGCGATTCCCGAGCGGGTCCAGCTTCTTATGCAACAGCGCCCCACTAAATTCAAACCCATTCCCCCCCCATCAGCCATCAGGTGACTTTATCGCATGCCATTTTAATAAACCATTTTTTCAATTAGGCCGCTCAGAGCTTAGGAAAAATAAATGCGCAACGACGCACTCATAAAAACCAAGCAAAAGTCACCCAGGAATCGCAGTCAGCCACAAACTGGGGCAAGTCTAATGGTGAGGCAAGCAGCGTTAGTAGACCGACCCCCCCCAATAACCAGTCTGGGGCAGTGGACCCCAGACTCCAGTCAGCTATGAAGATGCCAGCAGTCACCACAACGTTGACTGTGGAGGGTCTCACTCTCACTCTCCCTGTCTCTCGAACTCTGCCTTTAGGGTTGAATAAAGTTTGGTCGGGGTCACCATTTGGTTGATGAAATGGTAGGGACACGAGCTGCCAACCGTCGCGACCACTAATCAAAACTGGTCATAAAATTGCCTAATGGACTTTAATTGCAGTGATGGGAAAGTTGAAATAATCGGGAAATGGAAATGAAGGGGAAACACTTTACGTTTCCATTTGATTTGTGGTCACCCGAAGGGGGTGCAGTTTATATGTACTCAGACATGAGTTTTTGCGTGTGAAAGATTTGGCAGCTAGAGAAAATTGAGCTGTTGAAGCAATTTTGAGGGGTCACCAGTACTACGAGTTGGGTTTTAACTTGAATTGTGGCCAGAAAACGGATTTTTTGAGTGCGAACCCGAGCTTAAGATATGTGTTTAGCTTAGTTATGACTTAGAAATGGTTTAAGGATGCCATCTGGCAGAGAATCAAATGCTTAGTATAGAAGTATAGACTCAAATTTCAAGGAAAGATCCACTCGATGGATTAGTCGTCACCAAACTGTAGAATATGCGCCTAATTCGATTGTTTGCTCACCAAAACTGGTTCTAGAGCTCACAACAGATCTCTCAAGATACCTGCAATCCAATATTGACTCAACTTTTGTACGTAAGAGACTGCAAGTGTGCAAAATCGACTTTGTCGGGGTCACCACTCCTTCCCTGACTCCAAATGAAACATCAGGATAGACTTTAGCCATTAACGATTGCTTTTTGGCAAATTAATTGCATTCATGGGAAAGTTGAAATAATCGGGAAGTGCAATTGGAAATTGTAAATTGGAAATTGGGAATTGGAATTGGAAATGGAACTGGAATGAATGGAAAAACTTTGCGCTTCATTTGATTTGTGGACTCCTCGCTTTTTGTTTTGTGTTTTGTGTGTTTGTTACTGTTTCTGGTGTGTGTTTTTGTTGGTGTGGTGGCTGGTCTCTCGGTTGACTTTCAATTAACAAAATGTACTTTCTATTTGTTGGATTTTTGGAGTGCAATGCAAATGGCCTTTATTGCTCAACTTGCGGCCCAAAAAGAAAAGAGCGAACAAGAAACGAAAAGCAAAAACCACAAACCCAAACCGAGACTCCTTTGAATGCTGCTGCATCGGGAGAGTCTCGAGGAGGCGTCCAATTTTGGTCAGCGATGCGTGACTCTGGGTCCATGTCGTGGATGCAGTGGTGCAGGCAGAGTTGGGGGTGGTGCGCTGTCAGTAGATGCCAAAATGCCAAAAGAGCCACAAAGTCTATAAACAAATTTGGTCAAGCCAAAATGGTAGCCTTATTCGAAGTGATTTATGCTAATTACGCGCAGCTTCAGCCCCCAAAAGCGACATCCAGACAAACAGACAGACAGACAGCGCACAGGAAAGGGCGTTTAGCCAAACAATTTTCCAAAGCAGCGAACCACAAAAGCAGCAACAAGCCAAGGCAGCAAACTTGCAACAGATTGTTGTGTGGTGAGGCACATGTGTGGTGGGAAAAACCTCTAGAGCGACTCTAGAGACGCCAACGTTCACCTCCACTCATTTCGTATAGAAAAGTAATTTATTTAGTGACACGCCCACTTCGATATAAAGGTTTTTCCACTGGCCACAGAGAGTAGAGGAGGAGAGACGTTGAGCTGGTCACAATATATAATTAAAATCAAAAAGGCCAGATGTTCCAGCACAGAGAGCGAAAGGAATGCCAAAGCCAGAAAAAGATCGATAGAACACAAAAACAGAGAAGAACCTTTGGAGCAGTTTCGATTTGGTTTCATTTCCACAGGCAGAGAGAGACAGAGAGGAAGCGATGGAAACCCTTTTGGAAGCCAGGACTTTATGGCATATTTGTCGAACTAAAGTGCGTTCCACTCCTCCGTGAGGCAGCCATAAGCCCGAGTTACGTGGTAATGGCTGGAGATCCACTTGCGGGCCCAAATTACTGTACTTGCAATTGATTGAGGGAATGCATGGGGCATGCAACAGGCCCATAAAGATATCAATAAACGGAAAGAAAGTGTTTTGCAGGGGCAGGTGCTGCGCGTACACAGAAATTGAAAATTCCACAAAAGATGTACTACGATAATCTCTAGAAGAAACCCCCAACCCAATCCGAACTCATGTGTATGTATGGTTGGTTGGGGCACGGGTAATGGAGAATGGAGAACCATCGATCGACTGGGTAATTACCTCTTATGCTATCGATCGAGCAACAACAATTTCTAGATGATATTCCAAAAGGGAAACGCTCCAAAAAGGGGAACGCAACGCAGGGCAGGGCAGGGCAGGGCAGGGAGTGGTGCTGGGGTAGGTGGGTTCTCGCTCTCGTAGTCTCAAGTGTTTGATGGTACTTAAAAAACTACATTAAAAAATAATAACAGCAACCGATGCCGAAGTTTATTGAAGGCAGATAAGTGATCTTGTAATCATCGTTGGAGTTGGAGTTGGAGTTGAAGTTGGAGCAGCAGCAGCAGCGCCCAAAAACAATAAGAAATAAAAATCGATCGAAAAGGCAGCGAAAGAGCTGGCAGAAGTGTTTGTGTGTGTGTGTGTGTGTGTGTGTGTGGGGTGCGTGTGTGCCATTTGCCATTGTCTGCATGTTGGGGGCCATGGGTCTCTGCGTCTCTCTGCATCTGGGGGCAGAGTACGCGTATAAGGTGTGTATTTGCCATAATTTGCCATAGCGGACAGCGGGCAACAAATGGAGAAACAGAGACAGAGTGAGAGAGAGAGAGAGAGAGAGGGAGAGAATGAATGAAAGCAAAAAAAACAAGCAGAAGCCATACGAAAAACATTACATTACTTTTTTTCGGGGTTCTCTGAATAAATATACAGTCGAGCAGAGTACGGAGATAGCAATCACAACAGACAGACAGACAGAGGAGACGGAAGAGACAGACAGACGAATGACTGACAGACAGACGTCGCTTGGAATGTAGGAAGCTGTCGATGAGGTTGAGGCAGAGACAGGGTTCCGAGGTTCAGGCTGAGACTAAGATCTGTGGAGGAGGAGGAGAAGGAGAAGGCGGTGGTGGACTGAGCTCTGTCAGATGATGATGATGAGCCACTGCTTCGAATGGAGACGTACCACAGAGCGGCGCTCACATGTGCGCTAAAATTGAAGAAAATCATCAGGGGCCCAAGTGATCGACATGTGAGTCAAAGTTAATAACAAAGGCAGGGGCAAAGGCAGCAAAGAAAGAGGAGACGGGGAGACCTGAAGCTTCGCTTGGAAACTTGAAAAATACGAAGAGCGAAATGATTTTTAATAAGCGATAAAGCAAAACTGCTTATTGGCTTCGTCTGCCGTCGTCTTCGGCAAAAAGGGAAGGGGCCAGGTGGAGGAGCAGCAGCAGACAAAGGCAGGAAGGAAAGATATTTATGCAGCAGAAGGAGACGGCGACGGAAAGGGGTTCCAAATTATATTGAAAGCAAATCGAAAAGCCAACAGCAGCGGCTCCGACAGTGAAGGCACGCGGTTGGGTCTGGGACAGGACATGGGGCAGACAGCGGGCAGGCAGCGGACAGCGGGCAGAACTCTTCGATCATACTCATCATTTTTGAAATTGCTTTCAACACCAGTTGTGGCAAGGTGTGCTTGCTGGAAGGTGCAACAGCAGGCAACAATGGACGCTCGGACTTGCTTTTTCCTTTTCTTTTTTCTTTTTCGTTTTTTTTTTTTCGGTGTGTGGATGGATGGTGCGTAAAATCATCAACAGAAACGCGTTGCCAAGAGTAGGAGAAGAGAGGGGGAGGGGAAACCCTCTATATATGTGGGGTGTTACCCTCGCAGGGAGTACGCGCACTTCGTTAGGCCTATAAAAAGAAAAAGCCCAGGAAGGCTGGGCGAAGGAGGAGTCACCAGAACTGACTTCTGTGATAAGCATTTTGCGTTAATTTGCGCGAATGTTGCGCTTAATGTGTGGTGCAACCCTTCTACTCTTAGAGAGAATGCCCACAAAACCCAACCCACAGCTGTTGCTCTTTTTTGTATCGTTAATTGGGGAAAACGAAAAGCAAATAGCAATTAAGCAGCGATGGCAAAGAAATGCCAAATTTCGGTCTACTCTGTTTTGCTCCAAAAAACTGATTGACATTTGGTTTAAATCATTTGAGCATAATTTTTTTTGTTTTTTTTTATTGAAAGTCTAAAAGTTCACAGAGAATCTGTTGCCGCCGACACACACACACACAATGATAAGCAAATGTTATGCTAAAAATCTACGCCCAAGCCGAAATGCTCATTGAACTGCAAGCGAACAGGGGAGCGGGCCAAAGACAATGCGTACAAATCGTTGACAAAAATTTATAGTAGCAAAAAGACAGCAAAGAAAAGAGAGAAGAAAAGAGGGCAGAAGACCAAAGAACAGGGAACCACAGAGAACCGCAGTCCAAGAGCCCAGCGACTAGTCTTTTGGCGTCTCGAAGTCCGGCAGCAATTCCCCCCAATGCCACAGCCACATCCACACAACGCCAATTCTTGTCGGCGCATCCTTGCAGCTATTTTGCATACCAGACTGCCTGCCACATGTTCCCCTTATGCCGCTGCATGCTTGTTGGCCTGCCCTTAAGCCCGCTTTATCCATGTGCTGCTGCTGCTGCTGCTGCCCCGCCCCGCACGCCTCCGCAGCCACAAAAAATCAGTCAGCCATGCGGCTTCCGAGTCGACGACAACGGGAGGGAGAGAGTCGCCGTTGCAGAGCCTCGAAGACGATGCTATCCCTACGATAAGAAATTAAATTAACGAGATATGTCAACGATGAATTCATTGCCAAGGCTTAAGCGCAAATGCCGCCATTCTTGAGCGGAGATCTGAGAGTGGGGAGAGCCTCTGCTTGGGTTTCTTCTTTGTCTCCAGCAGTCGTCTTCGTCGTTGTCCCTTTGCTTTGCATTCGCGTTCCTTTGGGCAGCGATTAGCCTCGCTTTTTGGCATTCGCATTGAGCTTAGACCCACATGGACATTCAGTCAGTTGTTGGCTGCTACCTGTGGCAGGGTCAGGGACAGGGACAGGGACAGGGGACAGGCACTGCCAAGGGTTCGGCCTGCATCCCTTTTCTGTTTCTGTTTCTGCTCCTTTCAATGTCAATGTCTGCCAGCGACTGCTGCCGCTGCCTGCCATTCTTCAATATAATGACATCACAAAAGCTTCAACTTGAGGCAGCCCCAGTGGTTGGAGCCGCTGCTGGACGACGACAACTTCTGGGTATACTTTGGGGGCCTCAATGGTCTGGCCCTGGCCGTGACCGTGGCCGTCGCCGTGGCTGTGGCCACGATTTTAATCACATTTCTTTTGAATTAGATTCGAGTTTAGCTTCAACAGTTGTGTGGCTTTTGCACTGCCTTTTCATGAGTCAATCACTCCGGTAGCTGATGCTGCAACATGCCCCCCCGTTCTGAGTCTTTTGCATACGTCGAGAATGTGCCCCAAAGAGTTCTGAGAAGGCAACCGCTGTGGAGCTGCGATGCTTCCTCCCAAAAATGTACATTTTATTTTCAATTCAATTTAACAATTTCGCTGCAACGTCGGACCCTCGAGTCCCTGGCCTTTCGCTTTTCTTGGAGAGGATGTGACTGGACTGGGCGACTGTCAGCGCAGGTGAATTTATGTGCACGGCCACAGCTGGACACTAAATCATCTACTCGCCTTGCTCCTGTCGCCCAGTGTCCATGGATTCCCAATCCCACAAAAGCCCAAACCCAAAGCCCAAACCACAGCTTCGCTGATTGTCTGGCACTTTGTTCGATTCTTGGTTATTCCTAGCTGCGGGTAGGGGGCAGGCCCCACCTCTGCTCATATTTAAAATGCAATGTTCGGGCAAATCAACTCTAACCCCGGCCCCGTTTTCTGTGCCATTCTACAGCCTTCCTGCTGCCACATGAGGAGCCACTTGAGGAGCAGAAGTCTGGGGAGCAGCTTATGAAACGAGCGAAACGAAACGAAACGGAGCGAGCGGGCAACGAGGTTAACATCATTATTTCACCTTCTAATCAAAATCTGCAACATTGTTGCACATGCACATTATGTTTATAACATATAAGCCTGCATTTGTGTGTGTGTGTGTGGCTGTACAGTGGCTGCCATATAAGAGGAATGGGTAAGGGTAGGAATGCTAAAAAAAGTGTGCAAATTATATTTGAAATGAGTTTTTCTTGGGTTTTTTGAAGGGCATGGACTAGGGATAGAAGTAAACCTATGTTTTTTGCTCACATATTCATGCTCTTGTTGTGCATTTATAGCGCTCAAAGTGGGTATATTCAGGCATTATTCTATTATAGATCTAACTGCCAAAATTCATGCAAATCGATTAACATTTGGCGCCAGAAAGTGCTCAAGCCATGCTGAAGCTGCCAGAAATAACTAAAAAGTAAATTCTGAAAATCTTTCCAACTCTTTTGCTATCAGTCTATCGCTTTGGGAGTGTTGCCTTTTCGTTTTCTACAGCCAATCTTTTCTGCAAAATGTTTATCCATTAAATTTCATCACTAATTTTGCATCTCTAACCTGAATGTCTGCCTGGAAATGGTTCTCTCGATTACTGCAACTATTTTTAAAGTAATATCTTACACATTTCCCTCTCTACTTCAATCGCTTTTACACTCTAGCCTGTCTGCACTGTACTCGGCGGCGCCTTTTGCCCGCTTAAATGTCAGAAATTGTTGGCCCTCTCACGCCTTGCTGCCTGCCTCGCTGCTGCTGCCTCGTCTCTGGGGTGATAAGCTGTGATCACCTCGTGCCTGGTTATTGCCATTTAATACAAGGAGAGACAGAGGAGGGTTTGTGTGAGGAGCCTGTGGCAAAAGTTGACCCAAAGCGCGCAAAAACAGTTTGAATTTTGTTTGGCAATTTGTGTCATATTGTTGCAAGATGATGAAGACATTATGGCAGCAGCAGCAGCAGCAGGCAGCGGCCAGAGGTGGAGTGTGCCCTTACCGCTGCTTGGGTCTATCCCCCTCCCCTTACTTCATTAGCGAGCAACTCGACACGGCCAGGGACAGGGAGACAACCAGGGACTCGGGGCTGGGGACTCTCTCTCTCTCTCTATCTCTGCAGATACAGGAAGTTGTTGCCGCAGTCGCAGCCTCCAACTCCCCCACTGCAGCGCCCCTGCTGCTGCCACAAAGATTTATCAGCAGCGGTGGAGGATGGAGGATGGAGGATGGCGGATAGTGGATGCCACAGCTGGAAGCTGGAAGCTGCCAGCAGCAGCAGTTGCAGTCAGAGTTGGAGTCGTCTTCGTCTGCGGCTATTTAGGCATGAGCATGGTCAACAATTGTACAGGTTTCCGCTGCCTGCTGTCCCGCTCTGCCACTTGGCTGTGTTTGTCTGTTTGCTTTTGGTTATATTTACTAATTGAATCGACACCAAAAATGTAAATGCAACAATGGCAGAGCCAGCCACAGCCGCAGCCGCAGCCGCAGCCAGTTTTCGCGGGCAGGCAGATGCAAGTTGCAACCTCTTGGCAAACAATGAGAAAATTTATGTTAGTCAAGTGCGTTTCGGTTTTTCAGCAGAAAATGTAGCGAAGAAATAGTGCTGGCTGCAGACGAAGGCGACTGCCGAAGAGCCGCGTAACGAGGCCCACGAGAGGTGCCCGCCCAGTGGAGAGAACAAAAGAGGGGCACGGGACAGGCGGACAGATGTCGCAATGCTGCAAGGCAACGGAGCATGATAATGCCAACGCTTTGCGCATCGGTTTCGATTGGATCGACCGAAAAAGCAGGGAACGGAGAAGATCCACTTCTCTAACTGTACTTCAAGTGCAAGTCTTGGCCTTGCCACAGCGCCGAGAGGCAGGACACACACGCAAAACAGGCATCAATCATGCAGCAAAACTCTGCCGCTGATGTGGCACAGCCAGCGGAGGAGGAGGCAGGGGCTGGGGCTGCGGATGGGGCATGAAGCGACACCTCTGAAACTGTTTCTGTTTCGGTTTTGTGTGGAACTGGTCCTCTTGTCATAGGCAAATCATATCTGGAGCCACAGTTATGGACTTGCAACAGTGTTGCCTGCCGCCTGCCGCCTGCCGCCTCCCTCCCCCTCTCCCTCTCTGTTGCTCGTTCTTGATAAGGTTCCGGCACAGGCCTAATGAGGCGGCGGCTAATTTTGTGGCACTCTCTGACGCTGTTGATGGTGGGAAGGCAGGAGTCGCCGCTCTGGGCGCTGATTCTGATGCCCAACTGTCGCCGCTGCTGCCCACAGATCAGGGAAACTGGCAACCGGCAACCGGGTCCACGGGAAGACTTCAACTTGAATGTTGGGTTTGTTCGCTGCCTGCCTGGCTGACTGACTGTTTGCGGAGTCACGCGAAATGCAAATGCAGGTTGACAGTTTGCCAACGAAATTCCGTAGTTGGTTAGGCCCCCAGGAAGCCGCCGGGGGGAGAAAGAGTTGCAGGAGTCGGAGGATTCTGCTAAGAGGCGTGTAAAATACTCCTCGCCCGCTCTCCCGCACCTTAAAAGGGTAAATGCCAGCGGCAGTGAGGAAAATCTGCTAGAATTTGCCATTTTTGGGGCTGCCAAACAAAACATTTAACCATTTGGGCGCTTGTGTCTTGTACTTTGTGGCTCTACACGATGCAGTCTGGAGTCCACAGGAGGCTACAGACTCCACTCTACACTCTACACCAGTCGCCACTCTACTCCGACGATGCATGAGATTTATTTAGTGCAGATATTGAAGAGATTCTTTTTAATTTTTCTGTTATTTAATTACAGACATGGAAGAGAACAGCCTGGGAATATTACTGCTACTCAAATGTGATTGAAAAGTATAAGAAAAGCTGAAAGTTGCTACACAAATAAGTGATAAAAGGATGAACATAGATTTTGCCCTTAAACTGACTCTAAAAATTCTCCAATTAGCAGAATATTTGTTAAAAATTCTGGTAAATATATATGAAGGCCAGAGGACGCCCAAAAGTAGAAATTAGTCTCAGAGCAGCTTTCAAAAATAAGATTAACATGAGGTCGAGGCACGTGGGAGGCTACCAAAAAACGTTTAGAACATAAATTGAGATTGCAGGCGCTTCTGTCAGCATCACTTTGAAGTCCCAAAATGAGCATAATTAATGTAGAATTATTGCCAAATGCTATATCCATTTATTGCAGATATATATTGTAGGAAAAGTAGAACCATTTCTGCTGAAAAATATCTGCGCTTCCGTTTTATGAATGATTCTTTTGGCTACTCAAAAAACACAATAAATATATGTAAATACCCCTCCTGCATGTATGCCCACTTACTTATCTCTCAATACCAAAAATACTCCAAAAAGAAAGGAACAATAATTGAGCGAACAACAAGAAAACAATTCTCAACAAATTGCTGAACCTGAAACTTAAGTCGGGTAAAAAGAGATATTGAGGTCGAGTGGTTTGAGAGTGGCTGAGAGTGGCTCATGGCGTTTTGTTTTCTGTGTGTTTGTTTATCTTTTGGCTACTACTTGGACTGGTAATAATTTTTGAAGGCCTCACCCACCACAGAACGACAAATGTGGGTAATGGCATGACTGACTGACTGACCGATTGACTGAGGGACTGTTGGAACGATTGACTGACTGACTGAAGAACCGATTGACAGCAGACATTCAACTGTGGAGAGCCACTCCAGTCACGTCATCATCTGCCGTCCGTCCATCCAGTAAAAAATGACCAACCCGAGCGGCCGAGGGGCGTTGCAAGAGCGAGAATCAACGATGGCGTCTTCTTTGCCAAGAGGCAACACGGCATCAGTTGCAGGGCAATCAACAGGAAAGGCAATGAAAGTAACCCCCCCCCCGAGCCCGCCTCTACGTATTGTCTTTCCTGCATGACAGAATGTAAAGCAGCAGCAAGAAAAAAGATGAAATAGCCACCAGGGAGCTAAGGGAAAGAGAAAGGAACAGGGCGCAGGGCCACGGAAGGGCGAAAGAGAAGCCAAGAAAATGGCTTCCAATTTCAGTGAGGAAAAAAAGATACTCACAGCGTCAGAGAGCTCTCTTTTTGGGGTCGCCTTCTAGCTAACATCATCATTGGCCCATGTCTCAGCTCTCACCTCATAAAAACACGAAGATTTGGGCCAAATGCTCGGGTGCTGCGAGGGCGTGGCCTTGGTCCCTGAGCTTTGCCTTTGGCTTTGGAAGAATTGTTCCAAAAAGCAAACCGAAAGTGACTCACGCTGCAACTAACCGATTCCAGCATTAGTTTTTGTCTGCTGTTAAGTGAAACCGGCGGCGGTGGTCTCTCATTTAATTTATGTGAAAGTGGAAAATATTTTTATAGCCTGCGACTGAGGAAGAATGGAATGACAAATGCCGCGTATGCTGATCAAGCGTATAAAAGAGATGCTTTTAGAAATTAATTAAAGCCACGAAATTAACAGCCAAGAGATCGGAGCTGCTGGATGAGGCATGCTGGCTGCTACTGCCACAGCAGTCAGCGTTCACTCTTACCAATAAGCTTTTGGCTTTTTATGGCCTCCAAGCGTGAGATGACAGCGTGAGGCCAGAGATTGATGGAGAGAGCGAGAAACGCGTCATGCAGCAGCGCACCTCGGTTGATTCCTAAGAAGTTGCTTATCTGCACGCGGAATGCGATCTATCACAGAGGAATGTTTGCTCTACAGCTCTCGGGTCATGTCCAGCGAACACTTTGGACCTCCAGCTTCCAACCATCTCATGCCCTTTGGCTTTTTGTGTATCTATTTTAATAAAATTCACCCACGTTACGTGCCCCACCGAAGGGCCTATAATTAAGTCATTAATCTCTTAGCTTCCAGATTAGTCGCTTTGCTGAGCTCGTGAGTAGTCACGATGATATCATTTGTGGCTCGTAAATCAACAGTTTTCCCCGCTCCGATACACGCACTAGAACTGGATGTTCAGAGAGCCGTTTCTGAGACTTTGACAACGACAGCACTTCATCAAATGGCACGCCCACATGGCAGGGCGATGGAGAGAGATCGCTGCCATACTTGCCATAGATCGAGTCAACAATCTACGAAAGGCAAACCCAATCTCGTGGAGCAATTACAGACAACTCATTTCACTAAACGACAAATGGTTCACCCACCTGGAGTGGCCATGCAGCGGCAGTGGAGCGGAGAAGCTTCACTGGGATAACTGTCAAATTCGTTGACAGCAAAAGTTTGCCAAGAAAGCATTTCTCGCGACCCAAACCGAACCGTTCCAAAGGGAGAAAGAGAGCCATTAAAACCGTAAACAACAAATAAAACTGAGAGAGAGCAAAAGAATGAAATAAACGTTTGGCCGCAAGCTGAAAAAAGACAAAGAGACATAAACGTCCACCCACTTGTTGCTGTTAAAGTGTCAGTTACAGTCGGAGTAGCAGTTACAGTCGCAGTTACCTAAAAGTTACATTCCCAGCAGTAGCTCGAACCAAGACTTTTGTGCTTTGCTTTTGTGTGTGGCAAAGCCAAAGCCAAAGCCACTAAATATTTGGCATTTGGGAGCTGCTGGCAATAGAGTCGTTCGTTGGGCATTGAGCAGAGCTCTCTGCTAAAGGGAGAGGCAGCGCACATTTTGTGGAAAGTTCGGCAGCTCAATCTACGCCCCCCCACTAGGACTGGGACTGTGACTCAATTTTGGTAGTGATTTTTGGGCTTGGAAAAGGAATTTTAACTATGGAAGAAGAGCTCTATGGGAGTATAACATAATTGCTGCTACTAATTGCATTCCCAGTGACTGCTAGATAGAATATTTACCATCCACTTGGAAGTAAAACCTTTATCTGTGACTGTTAGCCATCGTAGCAGCTTCCCAGTGACTCTTGCCAGCCATTCTAGGGCTCCCCATTCGCATCTCTAATAACTAACTGTGCGCGCAGTTACATCCTCGTGGGCCTGCAGGCCTTTAACTGCCAGCTGTATTGTGGGGTTACACCAGACAGGCACAGAGACTGCTCGTTGCCTTTCTCTAACCCTCCCTGCAGCGATTGACCGTTTCTTTGTCTTACTCTTCCTGCTGCTTGCTCCTTCTTTTGACAGTTATTTTGTGCCTCCACCGCCTAACGGTGGTGGCTCTGGTGTGCCCTGCCTGTTCCCCGGCCTGACAGGCGACACTTTAATGTGTCACTGGGTTATATACGATCTCAGAGAGACACAGAGACAGAGACAGAGGCAGAGACCTCCCTGGCCATCTATTATTATTAGGTTTCGGCATTGCAATTAAAAGTTTAACCTTCCGCTCGATGGAGCATCAAATTCCTTTTTTCTAATTACTCTTTCGATGCGGGCAGGCAGGCAGTCCGGGCCGGGCAGCATTCTTCATTCACTCATTACACGCATATTAAAATTTATTGCAAAATTTCTATAGTCATTTCTCATTTCTCATAGAAGAGAGAGAAGACGAGTAGCCGCCGTCGCCGCCGCCAGAGAGCAGCAGCAGCTGCTGCTAAAGCCTGATGATGTGCCTCTCCTTGTGTTGCTCCTCCTGCTGCTGCTCCTCCTCCGTTGCTTGTGCAGTAATTAAAGCGATTCAATTTTCTGATTAGTTCGCAATGGCCATGAACACGTTGCTGCCTCTCCGCCTCTCCGCCTGCCTGACTGCCTGCTTGCCTGCCTGCCTGGGTTGCCAGGTGAGTTTTCAGGGAGTTGCCCGATGGCTGATGCCGATGCCGATGTCGATGCCGCAGTTTGTGGCAGTTTGGAGCCCGAACTGCACCATTAAATGCAAAGAGGCAGCCATGGGCCATGCCGATATGGCAGCCACTTGCTGTGAGAAAATTCTGCATGTTGCAGGGCTCTTCTAATTATGAAATTCTCTCTTGGAGCTCTCGCAGCTCGGACCTCGATGAATGACATTTTTGTGCGATCGCCTCGTTGAATTTCAATTCATCTAAAATCGAAAATTGTTTCGAATGTGTCACCCAATACGGTGTTTTCGGCCTCTTATGCAACCCTGTGCCGCAGCCAGAGTTGCCATTGCCTTTTGTGTTGAGCGGAGAGAGGGAGCGAGGTGGCAGGCCAGCAGTTTCATTCACGAAAAACTGTGAAAAACTCAATCAATGGACAGCATGCCGATGCGTTGCTAAATTGCCATTGCCTTGAAGGGAGCTGCAGCCCGAGACGTAGACGGAGAGACGGAGCCACCACAAAAATTGAAATTGAAATACCGATACGAAAATTTCCAATCGAATTTCCAGCGCGACACTTTTGTGTGTCCACAGAGAAACCCGTTCGTGGGACTCATTTCCAAATTTGTGTGCGCGAGACAAGCCAATAAATTACGCACTGCTTCGCTATGGTTTCTGTTTTGGTTTTGGTTCGGTTTTGGTTTCAGTTTTTGGGTTTCCATTCGACTCCAAGACTAATGAGCACTTTGGCATTTGGCCTGGCCTAACGCTGGGGTCTTTAATAAGCATTTGGCCTCCGACGCTGCCTCCCCTTTTCAGAGAGAGAATTTATATTTAGCAGCTTTTTGGGCGTCCCAGCAGCCGCCGATCGACAGGCAGGCAGGCCAGGCCGCACAGCCCGGCATTTGGCTTTTCATAATTAATTGAAAATAATAAATTTATGACAGATTTTCGACTGGCGCTCAGACCCTCATACGTGTCCCCCCCCCCTACTACCGATTTGTACGTTCATATGTGAGCTGCAACGGTAAATGGTGTAAGGGAGAGAGAGAGAGAGGGAGAGAGGTAGCTACAAAATAGGCGAACACATTTTTAATTAAAGCATTTGTTCGATTTGGCAAACCGCAACCGCCTCTTGCTGTACGGTTCCCTCTTTTGCCGCTATCTGGCAACCTGCTGCTCAGTTTTCAACCCCCTCTCAGTCCCCGCCCCCACCGTGTTGTGGGTGTTCCTGCAGAGTGGCCACAATTTATGTTTGGTGGGTTGTGCAAAACGGTTTTCTTTGTACAAAGCGGAAACATGGCAGCACTTTTTATAGACAATGGAGTGCCGGTTGCAGCCTCCTCGCTCTGCTAATAAAAAACGAGAATTTATTGGATTTTAGAAGCTATACGGCTATAAGGCTATACGGCTCTTATACGGCTATAAGATGATGGAAATTTGGATTTGCTCCAAGAAAGTTAGCAGAAAGTTTAGAAACCTCGAAAATTGGAGAGGATTTGTGTTTCTATCTTGCCTTGATTTTTACCACTTGAAGTAGCTCTAAATTATTCCAAAATTATGCTTAAGGTTACTAGAAATTACATGACCTTTAATGACCTTTTGCAGTTTCACAAACTTATTTAAAATCGCTACCAATAATTGTTCAAAGAATTTTCTAGTAATTTTTTTCTTTGCCTCTAAACTTACAAAATTTCTTTCCGTATTTCCATCTACTTTCTGTAACTGTTGCGCACTCGCACTTTCCAATTCTTTAGACCCTCTCTCTAATTATCTTAATTATCTACGCTCTCCCGAAGGGGCCAGAAGATCGTCCCCCCTAGAGCACTCACTCACTCACTTTCTTTGGAAATGAATAATTTTCGTGGCATAGTGGGAAACTCTCATTTGCTTATTTGAATACCACTTTTCGGCTTTGTTTCGCTTCTCTTTTTCTCTGTTGGGTTTCTCTGTTATTCTTTGATTTTCTGTGTCGTAATTTAAATTCGATTTTGTTTTATTAATCAATGAATGACAAACTCCATCGCATAACTCTAGATAATGACAGCGAGAGAGAAAGAGCCAATAAGTACAGCGCGCTTGCCCTGAAGTGCAAATGTTTCTGTTTGGTATTTAGGGCCAATCAATTTTCTCCTGATCTCCCTCTCTCTCTCTCTTGTAGCTTTATCTCAACGCAATTAATAGCAGATTATGCAAATCAGTTGAAGATGTATGATAATACGTTGAAGATGCGTACAAGTTGCCGTTTGTCTCTCGGCTTTCGGCTTTCGGCTCTCCCTCAACCTTCATTGATGACCCAAAAATTCCAGTTTCTCATTAATACCAAGCCATGTTACAGAGGTGTAGGGGTCAGCCAACTATCCCCTCCATCTACGCAACTATCTTAACATCTAGTGCAAAATTGAAAAGTGTCTTGGGCCTCTTGTGTCGATTAGGCGCGTAAATCGATAAGCGAAAAGCAATTTCCGATTGCCGCTGAGTTATGTGCCGCACGATTTATGTCTCAAAAGATGGGCGGCAGATCTGCTGCCTGCTGGTGGATATCGTTTCGATGTTGCAATTTGCAAAACAACAAAAAATTCAAGGTGCTAGGAGATGATCAACGTGCGAGTAGAGGCAGACTCGGAGAGCAGCAGCTGCTGTCGAAAACTCAGGGCAGGGCGAATAATATAGAATTAATTAAAGATTGTGAAGATAATTGATTAGTAACAAGCGATTAATGATTGCTTCGTTACGACTAGTACATGCAGTAATGCAGCGAGTAACGAGTAACGAGTGCTGAAGTAGCTACAATTCTTACAAGATATTTTAATGCCTTTCAATCCACGAATTAAATGCCATTTACTGTACTGTTCTACTGCTGTTATCATGATCATTTTACTTTAAATGCTTATTCGCTTCTTCGGCAAAGGTTTGCTCTTTGGGGGCATTTGGCCATTAAATTTCAATAACATCATTGAGCAGCATTTATGCCAAATATTTCCATCGTTTTCGTTAACTTTCTTATGGCTTTGTCGGCCATCTTGTTGCAGCGCACAGCAACCTGTGCAACTGTTTAGCTAAGCAGCTTCTGCATCTGCAGCATGCAACATGCCACAGCCTCCGATTCTGTAGCTCTCCCCTCTTGCGCGAGTGGCTCATAAAATTTTGCAAATTATTTGCCAAGTTTTTGTTCTGTTTTTAGCTATCGGCAAAAGTCTTTTGGGCCCGAATGGGGGGGACTCTGGGATGGTGGAAGTTATGGGACGAGGCCTGCGCGCAGCAACTTGTGTGGCTCCCGGGGTACCGCTTCGTATGGAGGGTTTCCATTTCCATTTCCATTGGCAATGTTGTTATCTTTTTTACTGCAAATTATTAGTTTTTTACCGCTGACGACAAAAAAATGCAGAGCTGAGGGGAGTCCTTGCCTGGCAGAAGCAACTACAAAAGGAATGAAGACCCAAAGACGATAATTAAAACTCTAATTGTATGCGCTACTGCCGCCGACGACTCGCGAAAGTCGTAAACTCTGCCAATGGGCCCCCAGAGCCAACAGGCAGGAACCCCTCAACGAAACCTTGGGGCAGCCATGCAGCCAGCGATGGGGCATGCTGTGAGGCAGGCAAACATTGTCAGCATGTCAGGTGCTCATCGTTTTGGCAACAAAGTATTTAAGGCAAAGTTCAGCGGGCGTATTTCATGCATTTTGGCAATGCTAAAACTGTCAGTCAGCCTATCGATAGCCAGCAGCCATTGTTATCGAACAACCGCCAGACACGACACCCAAGCTATTCACTGACTGCCAGACACCGCTTTGATCTGCGGCAACGAAGCGAAAAATCAATTGGTCTATTCTTGATGACATTCCAAGGGAAGTGCGGATTACAGAAGGGGTTTGGTAGGGTTACAGAAGTGGCTTAGACGGGGTACAGCACCTTCCACTTGTTGCACGTTTTGTTTTACATTAAAGCTCAGGTTGTGTATTTGATTTCCATCATTCATTCATTCATTCTGTGGTTAAATCGTTGCGTTTGTGCACTTTTGTTTTCGTCTCAGACTCTCTGAGTCTTTGTCTGGCCTCATTTCGGAATTAAGTTGGAAATTTGATGCCACCAACAAAACAGACAGACAATCGGATGCCAGACAAGTGAAACAGAAACAGAGCAGCGCAATCCACAGACAAAGGTCTCCTCTAATTACCGCACAGAAATTGTCTTTTTTTGGTCAGAGAGAAAGAGATTTGTACCCACACTTTGGTAGAAGAATGAATGTAGCGGCCGTACCCTATCATTTCTACAGCTGCCATTCCACAGAAAGATTAAATAATAATTATAATGCTTTTTCCCCCCCAGCTCCCCTTTCTACTTTTGCTGTTCTGTTCTGTTCGGAGCGATCTGTTGGCTCTGCTCTGTGGTCCCCTTTAAGATGTGGAAGGTAATTTCATTTTTATAGCCGATTCCCCTCCTGGAGCGCTCGCCTCCCGCCCGTCTCCATTTGTTTACAGCATGATTATTGCGTTGATGAAGCTAATTATATAGTGCAAAGAGAAGACGCCACACAGCAGTCGGGTTCCCCTCGAGTGGTTCGCTTCGGGTTCGCATTCGGCGACTGAGAATTGTGGCTGAGAGATGAAATGTGGCCGTCAAGCGTTTTGAAATATGAGGCAGACGATTGCATAACCTCACAGCGGGAGAACGGGATGTCTTCCCCCCACACGACCACTTTTTAATCCCCCCTCTCTCTAAGCTCTCTCTCATGTCCATTTCCATTTTCATATGCATCGATTGAATGGCGGCGATAAAAAGAATGAAATGAACGTGGCTGTGGCTGTGGCACAGCTCTATCGATAGCAATCGATGTCACATTTAATTCATTGTTATGGCCATCATAAATCTGTTTCGGGGAGAGTGTGTGCGGTGGGGAGAGGGGATAGCGTGGGTCCCACCTCCGTCTATCTCGCTCGCTCTTTGCAGCGTTAATAAAAATGTCAACGCGGCCATAAACTGAGAACGCGAAGCACACAGTCGCCATTAGGGAGGGCTCCCCCTTGCTTATCGCTGTGGATCTGATACCCCCCTCTCTCTCTCTCTCACTCTCCCTGTCCCGCTCTGTCGTTGATCATTTTCATTAGTAGAATTTAAGTTGCACATAAAAGCTCACGCAGGCAGATGCGGATGTGTTTCCACTCCATCGAAAGATTTTCTCTGTGCAACCAGCTGTGCACGGGCTCTGAGTGGGTTCTGATTGTAACCTCTGGGACCATGTCGCTGTCTACGTCGCATCCTCTGTGTTTGCTCTTGAAAATTTGCTGATTCTGAGGCAGCAGCGCTAATCGTGTGAGGGTGAGGCTGAGGCTGAGGCTAAGGTTGATGCCAGCTGCAAGTGGGGCCCATTGATTGGTTGGAGTTGGATGCTAAGTAAGTGGATGTTTGCCTAATCTCTCTCTTGTCAACTAATAGCAACGAGCAGTTAATGTTTTATGTTGGATTAAAGATGATTTTGCAATGAAGCGGAGACTGAGGGTAGAAGGAAGAAGCGAATTTATAGGAAGAATGCATTGAGGGAAATGAAGTGCTGCCTCAGACTTAAGATATTTTAATCTGGAGTGATTTATCACTGGAATATCGCTCAAGCTATCGCTTATCTATCGATAACTATTACCAAGAATTGAAGTATGAAGGCATGAAGACTGAAGTTATGGATGATTGAATTTTTGATGGATTGCCAGAAATCCCCCCTTGATCTACTCAAATCCCCAATCGTAGCCCCATTTTGAGTGACGTGCAACACAAGAGAGTGACAGAGTGAACATGGCACTAATATGGCTGCTGCATTTTGATGGGGAATCTGGGCTGCGGGAGGCGTGGTCCAGGGCCAGAGCCTTGTGTTCTGATTTTGTTGCAATTGCAGCTGCTTCTTCGCTTCTTTCGCTTCTCTTTTGTCGCCGGGTTCTGCTCTCGTTCTCTCCCGCGCGCGCTCTCTCTCTCTCTCCAGCGTTCTCTCTTGTTCTCTCCCTCTCTCTCTCTGTGTGTTTTGTTTCTTCTTATGTTTCTTCGTGTTGATGTGTCGGCGGCATCGTTAGCGCACATCATTTGTTTGACATGTTGCTTTTGTGTGTTGACAAACGTCTTGACAAGCGACAGGCAGCCCAGCCAGCCACAAAACATGAACAAAGCAAAAGTGCCAGAAGGAGAACCCCATAGTGCCGGTGGGTAATACGATAAAGCACAAGAGGCAGACGAGTAGCCAGAAGAATGGTCACCCAATACTCACGCCTAGTTAAGCAATTTATATGGATTCACTCCACCCAGCCAGTCAGCCAGCCAGCCATCGAGTGGTAGTTAGTGGTCGACTTACCTGTAAAGATAGAGAAGTGGATTGGAAGTTAAGTACAAAGTGCAATGTAGAGAAAAATATAATCAAATAGGCAATGAGGAAATTATTGATAGAGACGGAGAGGAGCGACAGCCTGAAGGAAATCGATTAAGTAACATCAAAAACATAATTCTAGACAGACAAAGAGAGGCAGAGAGAGAGAGAGAGCGTAAAAGAGGTTTGCTTTTGTGTGCGCTAAAAAGAGACATCAAATGCAGTAGAATCCAATCCAGTGTTGAATTTACTGTAGCAGGAATGTACCTACACACGGACATAGGCACACATTCGGGTTGCTCTGATCTAGCAACAATGTTGCCAGGGCGTGCGCACCACAAATCAAATGTTGTTCATGCAACGCCAATCGCGAGCGCGAGCGCGAGCGCGAGCGGCGGCAAACGACGAACAACACGAACAACAACAATGTACAACAACATTTATGAGCAGCGCCACAGAGCAACACTGAAAATTCACCTTTCTTCCATACCGCCCCGCCCCCCCCTTACACAAACCAAACCCATGACACGGCAGTATTTCCTACTCTTTTGCAACGGTACACACACACGCAGAGACAGACACATGTATACAAACGCAGAAGAACAGCAAAAGAAAGAGGGAGAGCGAGAGAGAGCGAGAGCGAGCGCGCAGCTGAAGGCCAGTTGGAGAGACGAAGATGAAGACGAAGAGCTGCAAGCAAATGCGAGAAATGCAACAAAATTAACATCATCAGACAGAAATAATCTATAATGAACATAAATCTCCTTTCAGCAGATGGTGCAGCAGCGCAGAGGCAGTGGCAATGGCAGAGGAGAGGGTGCAGAGGCTGCAGCTAGCTAGAATCATGCTATGCTGCTGCCTCCTTTGAGGAAGTACAAATTTACGTTTGGTGTTGAAATGAAATGCTAGGAGAACTGCAAAATACAGAGCTACACTGAGCGGAACACACAGCTGTAGGGAGTAGGAGTTGCAATAAATTGGGGAAAAGGAAGAATCATTGAAATTTATCGGTCGAAACATTATGAAACATTGGAAATTCTATTTTGGAAAGAATTTTAATGTGACATTTTGATGTATTTTCCATATTAATTGTTGGGAATTCAATGAATTTTCGGTAAATATATTTCTAGTTCAATAAATTCTTGATTATACAATTTATTATTAGTAATAGTATAAGAGATCATAAGCATGTAACTCATACATTTTCAAGGGTAATTCAGCAGAAATGAGTTTTTTCCCAACGATATTTAGGAATTTTGTAAAACATTACAGCCCTAAAAGTGATGAATAATAAATAAGTTTCATCTGTATGTCAGCACAGAATCATAACAAAATCATAGTGAATCTCTATGCAAACGTATAGCTAATATTTCTGTCTGAATAAAATATGTTCTAAAGAATATATTTGTACATAAATTGATTCATAATATATGGCCGCCCCAGACATTTCGGCAGACCCGCCAAAAACCGATTTTATTTCATAGATAAATTTTGGTATTATGATAATTATATGAGAAATATGGATGGTTTTTTTTTGGCAGTGGAATCAGACTAATTTAAGCAAAACTTATGATAATTTTGCAAGCAGATAAATCTATGGAGAAATATAACTATAAGCAGACATAATTTCTCTTTTATTTATTGTCTCTCAGTGTATTACTTGTTCGATCTCGATCCGCAACTTGTTGCTCTGCTCTGCTCTCTCCCTCTCTCTCCCTCCCTCTCCAGCTCTAACTCTAACTCTTTCCCACTGTGCACGTGTGTTGCTGTTTTGCTGTTTGCTGCCTCATCTGCAGCTTCATCTCTGCCCCCCCCCCCCCACCACCAACCATCAGCATCTTCATGGGGCTCCCATCGTGTTGTTGTTCGCGCTTGTTCGTTGTCCAAGAATCAGCAGCAGCTCCAAGTCTCTGCCTGCAGCCTCTGTCTCTGCCCCAAAGAAATATTTTAGAAATTTATGCGTTTCTGATAAATAGAGGAAATGTCTGTGGCACGGACAAGGCAGTACGGACAGCAGCAGATGGACGGATGGATGGACAGAGCAAATTATTAGAAATATGCGAGTTTAATAACCAACTGAAGAGAGAGAGAGAGAGACCCTCGCTCTTTCTCTCTCTTTGTATTGCTCTGTCAGCAGCCTGCTCAAAATTTATTAAGTTGTCAACTGGCAAAAATGTTGGCAATTCCTGCTGCCCCGCGAGTCGCCAGTCGCCAGCCGCCAGCCGCAATGATGGCCAATGAAGCGCCGCTGGTGGGCCTCGGAGTGTGATTACTCCTCCCATAGCCATTTCCCATAACCATTCCCCATCCTCACAACCCATTCTTCAGCTCTAGCTTTTGCTCATTCTTTCCGTCTCTTTGTGTTTGTTCTTCTGCATCTCTTTTCCATTTGGCTTCTACGCATTCGACAGATATGAATACAGCATGTGACTAGCATCGTGAATCGTGAATATCCATCTGCCGAGATGCCGATTTCTGTCGCGTTTAATGAACTTTAAACAAAATGTCAAAAAAAAAACTATGATTTCTGCCTAATTTACATATTTAATTTGCTTTTCTGTTGTGCAAAAACAGAAACTTTCCGAGGGAGAGTTCTGTGCTTTTCTTTGTGTTTTCGATTGCTTTCCCTTTGCAGGAATTGCTGGCCACCCACTAGACTCTGGCCCTGCCTTTGTGCAGCTTTAATATTTGCTCAATTTCATGCTGATTGAAAGCACAAGCAGCAAGCAAACACTCGGCTGTAAGGGCACTCCTTGCGCCAAAGAACCAAAACGAAGGACTTTCAATGCGGACAACGAACTCGAAATGCATTTGAGAATTAAATGTTTGCTAATTTGCCTGATTGCCAGAGGACGGGGCACCACAGAGGCCACTGACAGGGACACAATGCGGGGACGGTAGCCCAAGACTCTCTGCTGCCCTTCGACAGCTCTTGGCTTGGCACTGTGGTCAACCGCAAAGGGAATGCCAGGGAGAAGACAAAAAACAAAACGGAGCTAGAGATTGGGTACAGACTGTGGGATACCCAATGGGAAGAGCGAAATAACTCCTCAAAATTGCACCTATTTCGAGGCTAATTTGTGCTCAATTTATGTGCATTTTAGTAGCTAAAATTTGGCATTAAAAATCTATAAAATCTGAACACTAAATCCCTTGAAATGCACACCAGAAACACCCCCCATCAAAAGCAACGAAATATCGACAAGTCTTCGTCTCTTTGACTGTGAGCGCAGAGCTCTCCAGAGATTTCCCACTTTCGGTTTCAGGCCTCGTTGCAGCAACTGGGCCTAAAAATAGCCAGCCAGAGTCTCTGAGCCACTTAGGAGTTTGTATGCGGAGCACCTTGAAGGTTGCCCACAGTCCAGTCCCCCACTCCCAGTGGAGCTCATCCCCAGACGACAACGAACATCGGACATCGATTGCGTCTTGTGTTCGCGCTGCGTTGCGGCTTTTCGTTGCGAGCGTCTCTTTTTAATTGTCGACAATGTTTTGTGGCAAGTTTTTAATGAAATTCGTTTGCGGCTGCAACTGGGACTGAGGCTGCAACTGCCTCCGCTGCTGCTGATGTTGCATTGATGTCGTTGTCGTTGTCGTTGGTTGTGTCTGCGCTGTGGTTCTGTGCTGTGACATTGCAGCGTGTCCTCCAAATAATTCATTAACACTCTGTCTTGTTAAGTTTAATTTGGGAGATTGGTAGACGCCCCAAACCACACCGCTCCCTCCTCTCTGTTTGTTTCCCCGCTGAAATGAAAGTAAGGCTGAAAACACTTTTTTTTTTTTTTTTTTTTTGGGGGCCGTTCCGTCTTTAGTGGCAGAAAATCTCTTAATCCCCGCCAATCCCAAGTGTATAAAATTTCAAACATGCCAAGAACGATACACTTTCCTGTCCATCAACGAGCCCAAAGTTAAAGCCAAAACCCCTGCCACAGGACCAGGCCGCTTGCAACAACGTGCAGCATGCAGCGCCGTCTCGCTCTCCTCTGGCTGCTTCTTTGGAAGTAAGAGAGAATAAGAGAGGGAGCGAGAAAGGTGTATCCGAAAGGTAATTTGATATTTTTGTTCCCTTTTTCTGTTTTTCGTTCCTTTTTTTCATTCTTTTTCTTTTTTTATTCTTTTGGTTATGTTTTTTTTTCTTGTGCTGTTTAATGAGACGAATGCACAGAAATTTATGATCTGGTAAGCAGGCGCAGTTTTGTTCAGCATTCAAATTGGTTAGACACCAGTTGCCCCTCCTTGGGGGGCACATACAACACACATTTCTACGAGCATATTCTACAGTTAGATTGATTGATTGATGGCAATTGAGGGAACACCACAACGTGATCACAATTCGACTAACGAGGCACCAACAAAAAATACGTCATAAATTCCCTAATAAACGGGGGGAACTGAGAGAGCGAGAAAGAGAAATAAATTTGTCTGAGCACAGGAGCGGGGGGAAGGTGGGAGTTGAAGAAATTGCAGCTGTAAAGCAAACAGAGAGAGAGAGAGAGAAGAGAGAAGAGAGGTGAGCAGTGGACAGATCTCAGCAGAGAAATGTGCATAAATAAGAGTTTAAATAAGAGACTTACGGGTCGCATCGACACCCCAAGTTCGGACACTCGGACACGGAACACAGTTACAGCAAGCAGATACACGAGAGATATATAAACACACACAAAGTATACAGCAGATACAACTGGAGGGAGGCAGTCGGACTTGACTGCAATTTGCCAAAAGCGCGCAAGTCAAAGTCGAAAAGAATTTAACGCTCGACACGAGACTTTTGCAACTTCATGCCACATAAACCATAAGGAAAGCAGGCAGAAAAGGCAAGGCAACGGCAACCTCTCGTCTGTGGCTCTTTGCGGCCAAATTAAAATGTTCTTTCAACTACGAACTTTCGACAATAAATTGAATTCGAACAACAAAAGAGGCGCTGCAAGACGAGCGAACTGGCAAGGGGCAGCCCTCCGGCCTCGCTTTGCTGGTGGAACATTTGTCATGTCATTTGTTGCAGGAAACGACACGGTGCAGGCAGGGAGTGCAGAAAAAAGGATGAGTTTATCGATCGAGAAGAGCGGCTTGAAGCGGGTGTCACCCCGCCATGAACTGAGAAATGAGCGTGTTCCGCCGTGTGGTGTCCCCTTTTCTTATTGGGGTCGCAGTCCCCTTTGCCGGGGACGAAGCGTTATCGCGTTCACAAATTAACAATCGGCGGCAATAAAAAGTTGAGGCGTTTGTTTATGGAACGGGGAAACCTCAAGGTGTAGCAGCAGTAGGATCTCCACTCCTTCTCTTCTTTTCTTTTTGATTGTGTTTAACAAATTCAATTAAGCATTTTAATATCCAACGTTGGAGCGTCGAGTAGGTGTTGCAGCCACAGACACTGAAATATTAACTTGATTTAATTTATGAATTGTGCTGCCTGCTGCCTGCTGCCTGCCTGCCTGCAGGAAGTCACTTCGATGCGATAATTTATGAAAACACCACGAAGTGGGTCAAAGTTGGAGAAGCCCTTTAGCTCTCGGGTAGCTCTTCCCCCTAGAAATTGAAGACCAGTGCCAAGACCTGCCCTGGGGCTGCATTTTGAACTGTCTCTGACTTTCCTCAAGGGCATTCACCGGGGTCTTTTGGGGCGGGTTCTTTTCTGTTTTTTTTTTTTCTGTGGCTCTTTTTGCCTTTTTCCCTTTTTCCCTTTTAGCAAATTGCAACTGCAATTACCCGAAATTTTCAAAGTTATTTGCAGTTTTTGCTCTGTTCTGTTGAGTTCTGTGTATTTGGGTTTTGGTCTCTGGCTCGCCTTTCGACACGTTCTCTCTCTCCTGACTCTGACTCTTTCAATCATTAATTTTAGCTTTCGTTGCTTTGTTATGGCCCTTAATCAATAACTCTGTGCGGATATGGGGCATGCCCCCTAACCGTTGGGTTGCTTGCCTGCCGTGCATGTGTCGTGGCAGCTCATCAACATGCAACATTGTAGCTGCATTTATTGCGGCGGCTGCCACAAACGATCCAAAGAGCAAAAGGGAGACACACGAGATTACATAGCAGATGAGACAGGATCTCTTTGAGTAATGATGGGTTTTCCTTCCATTTATGAATGTTACTTTGTATTCCATTTGGCAAAAGGATTTTTTGGGAAATTGGGGTAAGAGATTTGGCAGAGATCTGTGGAGATCTCTGGGGTTTGATGATATTTTGGCACCTAAGAAGATGTTTTACATTCCAAAAACTGATGGAGAAATAAACGAAATAGTTATATATCCCTTCTCTGAAGCTCTTAAAAATGCATTCAATAAACCAATTTCAAGGCTAGGGCTGCAAATTCTTCAAAATCTCTGAACAATGATACATATTGCCCCACTTTAAAATATTTATAACTATGAAAACAGCTCCAAAATGTCTCAAAGTTCTGGTTGTTATCACATTTCCCCCTGAATATCGCCCACATTACATACATTTCCACCAGTAAACCCCCCAGAACCTCCCAAACTTTGCTTCAATCTCTGACTAATGGTGATGTCTCTTCACTTTGTAGCTAATCTGCCTTACATTTGCACAACAAAAGATCTATCCATCTAGCTGCTGTTGATTCATACCGGATTCAGTAGCACCCCCGAGATAAACACTTCCCCTGAGCAGCAAAAACATCTACTAATCGACGTAAGTTTTTAGCCAAGTCTCACACAAGTTTTGTCTGTCGTTTTCCATATTATTTGTTTGCATAAGTCGCCTAATAATCGGTCATAATTCATTATTTATGTGGCTGGCGCACCAAACATAGATATCTTGATAGATCTTTTAGATCTTTGTGCGCAACAAAAGTGCCAACATGACGAGGGACACTAGGCGGACACTAGACAAGCGGACAGCTGGACAAACGGACAGCGGGAGAAGAGACAATGACCAAGACGCAGACCAATGACTGTTTAAAAATTCAGCAACGAATTATCATTTATTTTTGCTGTATATTTTTTCTCTCTGATTTTGGATTCCGCTTTTCACATATCATTTTGGCATTAACTTCTCTTCACGCACAAACGTCGATCGGCAGTTTGTGGGGCAGGTTACAAAAATGATTGACAATTTAATTTGCAGCTCGAAAAAGCTTTTGAAGCCTCCTCTAGCTGGGGATTTAACAAATACTTGGCATTGTGTTGGAGCTTGTACAACAAAAAGAATATGCAAATCAATTTTGGTTTGTGCCAGCCCCCAACAATGGGAACAGATTCGATTATGAATATTGGGCAACCCACACGCTGCGGCGGCGTGGAATTTTGTGTGTGTGTGGAGGAGCTCGCGCTGGTCAAGAGAACGAACAGCAGGAGCAGCCATGCCACTGGTGACGACAAATGAGACAGCAAACGGTAGACAGGAGACAGGAGACAGGAGACAGTAGTAGATAGGAGACCGTGGACTGCTGCCATGGAGAATGGATTTTAGAGCCTGGAGAATGGCAGAAGGGAGCCCTGCTGCTGCCGATGCCAAACGCTGCTGGAAGACTCTCGAGAGATGCACGTATGCAGATTGCCGGCCATTCCAAAACCTCAGCAGCAGCAGCAGCAGCACCACCACCACAAAAAAAGACGCAGCAACAAAATGTTTTTGGCTTGGGATCAAGTTCTGGGTCGGAGTTTGGGGACTTCAGGAATTGAGGAGAAAAAGAGCTTTACTTTACTCTGCGCTCCGCTTTTCTTTCCTTTTTATTTGTCTCTGAAATCTTGTTTGCTTAAAAGTAAAAATAATTAACTAATTAAAATTGTGAACCCGCTTGTTGGTGGTTGTTTTGTGCCTCCTCACGGCACGGCGCTACCAGAGGATCCACACGGACAGGGGCGGAGGAGGAGATGGAAAGGCAGTCCCGGCCCAAGCACACATTAGGGCCAAATAAGCTGCCAGCTTTTAGCTGATTTCTGGACGGCCTCTACGCTGGCTTTGAGGCTCTCTCTTTTCGGTTGGGATACTCTTCGAAAGAGAGGGCAGATGAAAGAGGGTAGGTTGGCTTGGGGTAGAAGTTTGTGAGGGAGAAAGGCAGCAAATGGAGTTTGGGTTTAGGCAGGAAGGAGTTAAGCCTTTGGTAACTATTTTTGTATGCGAAATAATTTTATTTCTGTGGATATTTCAATGTAGATCGGCAGATACAGAAATTACCGAGGAAAGTTCCCAATTTATTGATTCTTTACGCTGACATTCCTTCGACTTTACATGTTGCGCGTCATGCAGCAGTGCCCCTCTGCCGTATGCTAGCGTTCCTTGAGCCTCTTGTTCCCAGAGAATCAAATGCTTCGGCAAACAAAATTAGTCGCTCTTCCTGGCTGTAGTTTTTTTTTGTTGTATTTGTGGTAAATACTTTTACAGCCCGCAGACTGCAGCAAGTTGGTGCCGAAGCCGAAGCTGAAGCTGTTGCTGAAACTCTCGGACTCTGCAGCCGACAACGATATGCAAAAGCTATCAAAGGTGCATCTCTCGAGAGGCCCAGAGACGACCCAAAGTTGACTGTTTGCTCCTCCTTTTGTGTGGTGTGTGCTGCGGTGCTGTGCTGCCGGGGCCCCGGCTGTGGCTCAGGTCTTGTAAGCTGTTGATATGCTCATTTAGAATCGCACGTTTTTTCACCAGAAGTTGTTAAGAGACCACAAGCAGAAGGGGGCATCCAGCAGCAGCAGCAGCAGCAGCACCAGCGATTGCATTGATTGCCATTCGCATGCAGATGAGAAGACTCCTCCAAAAACAAAACAAAACGTGGCCTGACCCCCAGACAACTGATTCTCATATTTTGGCTAAGACTTTGACTTGGACTTTGACTTCCACTTTGGGCCATCAATCAACACACTTTCAGTTTTTTTTTGTGCTGTCTTTCCCTTGGACTGCGGGCCGCCCCAAAATACAAAACAAAAACTAAACACAAAACTCGTAAAGTGCTAGGCGGGCTTTCGGCTGCTGCTGCTGCTGCTGCTGGCTAAGGCTATGGCTAAGAGGCAATGAAGCACAAGAAGCCTCTGCTGTATTGATTTTAGCCGACAAGTCATCATCGTCTTGGCCGCTTAATGGACAGCGAGACGAGTTAATTGTTTGAGCCGCGGCCACCACTTGACACCCGTCCACGTTCGCGTCCTCGGCTTCTCCTGCTCTGCTCCAATACGCAGGAGCTTTGGCTGGCATAACTGAAATTGACGGGCCAAGATGAGAATTTGTTAAAAGGTTATGGCTGGAGCAGGGAGAGAGTCGACTGGGGAATGGCCTGCAGTTAAGCGAAAGATTTTTGGTTCTGCTATCAACACTCTTTAGCTCCTTTGCTCTACAAATTTATAACATAAATCGGAGCAGCAAGTGAGTAAAATAATCAAAGATACAAGGGAAAATGGTTTAGTTGGAGAACGAATTCCTGTTCTAGAGATTTATTCGCTCTTTTAAGGTTCTTCCTCATGAGTTCATCCCCTCTTCATCATGGGTTTTCCCCCTGTTATCTGCATCATTTCACATGACAAAATTAGGATGAAAATGGTCGATTCTGAAGTAACATCTTTGAACATTAAGTACTCTTGTCCACCCATTTTTGTATTCCTCCCTCCATTCTGCCTTATAAATCCTGCAGATACCGAAATCCATTAAATCTTATAGCTTTTCCCGGAAAGATCTCCAGAGCGACAGACAGTATGCCAAGCTCGTTCTTATGCCGCTGCCAAACGGAATGGCAATGGGTGTAACCTCTTTGAGATGCTGCTGCAAACACTTTGACTTACTCCAGCCCCCTGTGTCTGCCCCCAAAAATATCAGCGTGACTGCAGATCTCTCGCTCTCTCTCTCTCTCTTTTGCGCTCTCTCTTTCTGCGCCTTGTAGCGTCTGTGGCGGCGGCTATGCAAATGCAGTAGCCAATGCCCTCGGGTTGTTGTGATGTGTGCGCGCGCGTTGAGCATTTCATATCCCTCCTTGCTCTCACTCTCTTTCTCCCTCTCTCTCTCTCTCACTTTTGCTCTCTCTTTCTTTTGGCTGTGCGTGTGTGTGTGTGTGCGCCGCTTTAATTGCACGTTTAAAGGCAGCCACAGAAGCGGTATTTACTAAATATGGCCACAGCGGAGCAGCAGCAACTTGAACTGAGCTGAACGCCACGGACTTGGGCATGGCATCCACAATGCTGCACGCGTGTCTGGCCTGTTGTCGCGTTGGGCCCGCAAATTGATGCGCATTTGATGCCTGCCCCAGCCCCAGCCCCAGCCACGATGGATCCTGCCACATGCTCAGTGCAGGTCGCGTCTTATGCAAAATGAAAGCGCCGCAACGGGTCTCTGAGCCTCCTGCGCCTTCTCGTATCAGTTAAGGTTTATTGATGTTTTGATTGGAATCAGTGCTCTAGGGTATTTCTGTTTGGGACTCTCCGTCTGGTGGCGGGCTGCTCGCTTAGCGGTTTTTCTTATGGCCACATTCCCCGCCTTGCTTCCTGCCTTTTGGTGTTTGTTATGGCGATTATCTCGTGGAGTCTCTGAGCGATCGATCGATTTCTGTGCGCGGAAATTGTGTCAAAAATTATGTTGTCCTGTGACGCGGCGGCAACTTATCTTTTGGCTGCAACTTAATTAAAATATTAAACAGAAAGGGAGAGGCAAAGCGAGACAGGGAGAGATACTAGAGAGAGGGAAAGAGAGAGAGAGAGCGCTTGACTGTAGTTATAGAAGCAGCAGAAGAAGCAGCAGAAGAAATGGAATCCAAAAACCGGCTACGCCATGATTTTCCAACCATTTTGTCTGCTACACGAAATTCGCCGCAGCAAAGTCTGCGAGAGAGCGTGAAGGCGAGCGAGAGCGAGAGCGCGAGCATGCGGCGAAACTATTTTCGCTGCGGCGGCGACTAAATTATTGAATGGCACCGAATTGGTGGTGAGTTTTGGTGCTGCGCGCTCTTCGCCGTCGGTCGCGCTCTCTCTCTCTCTCTCTCTGTCACTCTCTTTGGCTTTGGCTGGCATTTATGGAATGTGAGCGCACAAAAATGCGTTAAAGGTGTTTATAAAATTAAAATTGTGCAAAACAAGTTGCGTACGAGCAAAAGGGAGAGAGAGAGCAAGCAGAGAGAGAGCGCATGAGAGAAAGAGAGAATCAAAGAGAGCGACTAGTGTCCAGAAAAGGGCATCCCATCCATCCATTCCTCGGTGTGTTTAGAAAAAAGTGAATTTTATGGCAGCAGCAAACAAAAACAACAACAAAAAAACGAAACAAAGAAAAGAAAAATTGGTGCACACGCGCTATGTGCCGGTTGGGTACAGAGGGTGGTACAGAGGGGGGAACCTGCCACTTGCACCCTACAAACGGAAACCAGTTCAAGTCAGTGTGTGTGTGTGCGTACTGCGAGTGGCATTTGTGGCATTAGAGGAGCGGTGCGAGCACATAACTTTAGCAGCAGCCAAGCCAAATGGCCAGATCGTGTACCCTTGCACCACCGCTACCTCCCCCTCTGTGTTCGGGCTGTGTGTGTGTGGGGCAGCTCTCCATCATCATTGTAATTGTGGGAGCAATAGCAAAGCCGAAAAGTGGAGATTTACGTAGATTAAACCAAACAATGCGAAATTACAACAGCAGACAAGAGGCAGCAGAACAACTAATTCCAGCTACTCCCCTGCAAGCCGCACACCGCATGCAACTCTGGCCCCCAGTCCGTTCCAAAGTGGTGCTGCCAATCTGTTTGTCAGTCCAGTGGGTGGAGTGGCAGTGGGGTGGCAGGCGGCTGCTCCATCTGCAGTCTGTTTCCCACATTTCCTCGCACTCTCTAACGCTCTCTCTCTCTCCCTCGCTGGATGTGATCTCCCTCATGTAATTGCCTGTAATTTAGTGTGTAACTGCAACAACAACAGCCACAATTCGAGGCAGCAACAAATCTAAGATGACAACAACCACACGACGGGCAAATTATGTTGTCTGTTGCACCCAAACCGCCGCCCCACCCGAAAGGAAACTACGAAACGCGAAGAGGAAAACAAACGCGAGAGAACTAAGAGATGAAGAGAGGGAGGGCGGCGGTTTTTTTTCGGGGCTGCCCTCGAATACATTTTAGTTAAATTTGTTTTCCCATTTTGTTTGTGTCTTGTGTTGTAATTTGCATAATGAGATTTTAATTTTTACGCTCGCACAATAATTCCACAGAGAGAGAGAGAGAGAGGGAGAGCTAATCCTCCATGTCTCGCGCAAGTTCGTTGCCTAAGTCTTTTGTTTCGTGGCCCGAATTAAAGTGTAATTTGGTTAGCCATTAGATGTTGGCCATTCCATACCCATTCCTACCTCACCCATTCCTATGCCCATCCGCAGTTCGTAGTCCCTCGTCTGGCGGCATTTGATCGCCTCTAATTAAATAGCATTTCCGCTTTGGCCTCTAGAAAATGATACAGCGGCGAGAGAAGCGGCCGACAGAACCCCATAGAACTAGGTGCGGCCTCAGAGAGATCATTGTAACAGAATGTGGCCAAAAATGTTGCCCAACAATAAAGGGAGGATTAAAGTAGAAGAAGGCAAACTGACAGCTGGCTGCGGGGAAGAGGATTAGAAGTTCTTATGCTAAATATGTGGAGCCCTGCATGAATTTTATAGATCAACAAACTCTTGTAGCACAGTATTATGCAGATTGTTCATTGATTCTACGAGTTTTAATGATTTTTTAGTTATTATTTAAGGTTTAAAGCCCTTTTTTAGTGCGAAAATAATATTTATTTTGAGTTTTAGAGTTTTTTTTAATGTTTTTTCGCATGAAAGGTGACTGTAAAGTCATGAAATTTATGTAAATTTGGGCATAAAGTAGCATGAAGCATGGAAAAATATTTTACAACCACGAAAAATCTAGATTCGAGGAAGAATCTTTGGCAAATAAAAAGAACTTCGAACTAAGATTAGATCTACAATAGTTCAAAAGGCATTTACAATTTATTTAATACTTTCGTTTCCTTTCTATATTCCGCCTGCAGATAAAGAAAAGGAACTAAGCTGGTTTTTTTGCCAAATTTTAATACGAATCTCAAGACAATGTAGTACACAAGGAACCCTATGGACAGGTCTTTATTTGCTTCAAAAAAGAATCATTTTACAGTGCTTAGGTGTAAAAAAAACCTGTGCAAAAGTGTTTCCTTAGAATTTGTTATCCTTTTAGCAATCTTCAAATATTCTTAGACATATTCTGCAGCAGAAGATAAAACCTCAGCGACCATTTCCTATACCACAGAAACCTCTCTCAGTCCCTGTCCCTTCCTCTTGTTTCTCTCTCCCTCCCTTGTCTGTTGCAATTATGTTCGATAATTGCAAATTCCTTTTGGCAGACCAGAACTTGGCCAAAACAATGATGAGCAGCTGGGGAAGTATTCGTGGTTCTCACTCCAAGCGACTGGAAAATATTCGGCCAAAACGAAATGGAGTCCAGAGTCCCCTCTGCTGTTCCCGCCCGCTCCCTGCCCTTTGGGCTAACTTTTTCGATTCGATTTGGACTATTTCTGACTTTTGGTGTTTTAGAATTATTGGTTCTGGCTGTCCACACCCCTCTGAACGCTGCACTCATATATTCTCTCATTCGTGTGTGATTCTGCGATTCCCTTTCTGGCAATCATTTTTTTGGCTGCGTTTCCCCCCCTCGTCCACCCTTTTTGGCCGTTTTTAATTTGCTTTAGTTGCGAGACCATAAAAAATGTTCCATGGCCCTTTTGCCTTTGCCCAGAGAGCTTCTTGTTTCACTTTTTTCTTCGTGTCTTTCTTTTATTTTCTTTTCTTTTTTTTTTTATACGAAATTCCAATACGATTTGCGTGTTTTTTTTTTTTGGGTTGGGTTTTTTTTGGTCTTTTATTGTCTTCACGACCACAGATTGGCTTCAATATCGCAGAGGGGCGAATACGAATTTAGTTTTTTTTTGTTTTTAGGGTCGCGCAGTCCCAGTTTTATGATTATTGAGACCCCAAAAGAGACCCCATCGCAGGGAGGAGACTCCTACTATGGATGGTTATCCATCCATCCATCCATCCATCCATCTGTCTCTGCAGCTCTTTCTTCAACATTCTATCCATCTCTTTCTTAATACACAACTCTCTACAAGGGGGAAAAATTCAACGATTTTGGGTCTCTGTTTCTCTCCGTTTCTCTGTTATTTTCCGTGATTTTTGCGTGAGCCAATTATGCGTTTTGTTTCGTTTCGTTTCGTTTCGTTTGTGGTTTTATTCCGTTTCCAAAATCTGCCTTTTCCTCCATTGTAATTAAGGAAACGTGACTTTTTGTCAGATTTCATCAAAGCAAATCAAATCAAATCAAATCAAATCATCTCTTCGTTTTGCCCAGAATTAACGGCGTTGTTATTTCAGCTTATTGTTCGTTTGGTTTCTCTCTATCTCTTGGATCTCTGTCCCTTAATTTGTTGTCTCTCACGTTGTTGTGCTTTTGATGAGATTTGATTTGGCTTTGATTTGCGGAAATCAGCTACCAAGGCAGGCGGAGGCCCCTCAGGCTTAGTCAGGGCAAAGGCAAAGGCAAAGTCTGTGTGCAATTATCGTCTGAGAGTGCCATTAGTTTGGACATTATTACGAGCAGTAAAGAAGAAAGTACAGTTGATAAAGAATGAGTGATAGAATGGAATGTTGTGGGGGTACGCCTTGGCATTGCCTCCAAGGAAGGAAATTTAGACATTTCGAAGCGCTGAATTTGCAAGTAAATTAAATTTTTTGGAATTTTGTTGTTTCATTGAGATGTTCCTAGTAATAATTATTTCAGAGTCATTCCTTAGGGAGCAGCTGACCAGCGAAAAATACATTTTTGGCATTCCTTTCTTCGATATATAATTGAATCCCCTCCTCACCCTTCTCCTGCGTTAAGTTCTGTTATATTTTTGTTCTTGTTGTTGCTTTTATTGTAAACATTTCGTTGTTAAACTGCTGAGAAGTTTTTTCCACCAATTCAGTTTTTTTTCTGCCTGTGTTGTGTTTTTTTTTCTCCCGGCCGCTGTTTTTTTTTCTTGAGAGACAAGAGAGGTCACATTTGATAGTCTGAACAAAAATCTTGTCGACGTCTCGGTCGCTCTCTGTGTGTGCGTGTGTGTGTGTGTGATAGCAGCGACAGTGGAGGCCGAAGAAGCGAGCGGAGGTTGAGGTCCGACCGAAAGCCGAACAAAATGCCTTCGTTAAGCGCTAGAAACGCGGTTTTGGGCCTCGTCTCTGGGTCTCTGGATCTCCCCAACCAGCCATCCATCCATCCCTCCGCTGTGTGTTGTATTTCTTGCGCTGTATTTTGTATCTATGTTTTTTGTTTTTTGGGGTTTGGGGTTTGGGGGCTGCCCATTTTGCTTTTTTGTAAGCGAAGAAAAATGTTATAAAAATGTAATTACCCGATGATGAATGGATTACACTACAAAAGAGTAAAAGAGATGGAGTGAGCGGTGAGGGGGGAGTGTGTGCATTGCGCTCGGGGTGCGGATGAGGAACGAGTGGAGCGAGCGAAACGGGAACTGTTTGGAATTTCGTGTGGTGTTTCGTATGCCCCGTAAAGAAGTTAACAAGCAAAAGGAAGGGAACCCTGGAGGGAGCAACGGAATGCCGGAAACATCAACGATGGAGGGATGCTCTTAAAAAGAGGTTTCGGGAGGCATTTCTATGGCTGATACAAATTTTAGAAATTTATTCAAGAATTTTTCATGATTCAGAAAATTATGCAAAAATCAGACAAAATCCCTGAATAAAAGCTGTTTAAAGCCCATGAAGCTGAAGAGAATTCTTCTAAAGATGAGAACAAGCTCTCGATCAACGCTTGATAAGGAAAACTCTCCCAAATAATACATAAAATCCATCAATAAACCAGAAAATCTTCAACACTTCCTCTTCGACTTCCCACCTCTTAGCGCTTAGCTGCAAAGCTCTCCAGCAATTCCCACATACCCTCATTATAGAGCAACTCATAGAGACCCAAACTCGTGGCATGCACCGCCTGTATATGCCCCCCTCCCTGCACATCATTCCCTACGGATCTTAAAGCAAAGCTGAGGCTGCGGCCTGTCTGCCTGCCTGCCTGCCTGCCTGATGGTTGATGTCTGAGAGATGTCGATGTCTGACTGATCTGCGGACTGTGTGCTGCTGGAATCTGGGGAGCGGGTAATTGATGCATGAGATTAGTTTGTGGAGTTTTTTCGGCTTAGTCGGGAGCTGTTTTTTGTGTGTTGTTTTCCGAGTTTGAAGTACGTGGAAAATCCATAAGCGACGCTCGTTGCATGGATTCGAGGCAGTTGGCGAGACAAACGCTTTAATGACCCGCTGACGAAAGTGGGTCACAATTTCACAGAGGAAAGGAGATTGAGGAATAAACCCAAACGGATCTAAGCTAATGACTCACCTTGAGTATGCACCTGCCGACGGGCTCATTCTCGGCCACTGAGACATTGTAGAAGCTCTGATCGAAGATCGGCTCATTGTCGTTGACGTCGTGTATGGTGACGAGCACGGTGGCCGTGGAGGACAGTGGCGGCTGTCCGCCATCCCGGGCAATCACCGTCAGCTGGGGCACCGGCTCCGTTTCACAGTCAATGTGCGAGCGGGTGGTGATCAGCCCCGACTGTGCATCAATCTGGAACCACTGCGCATGCGTCTCGGGTGTCTCCGCCAAGGCATAACTGAGAGCAGAGTTCAAGCCCTCATCGCGATCGTGTGCCAGCACCTGCAGCACGGATGTGCCCGGATCGGCCACCTCCATGACATTCGCGTGATACAATTCCTGCTCGAACTCTGGCGGATTATCGTTGACATCGGTGATGCGCAGGAATATCGATTTGGAGGCATGCAACGGCGGTGTGCCCTTGTCCGTGGCCACCACACTGAGCGTGTAGTTGGAGGTAGACTCCCGATCCAGCGGCAGATTAACAATCACCAAATAAATGCTGCTGTCCCGCGTGGTCAAAGCAAAGTGTCCATCGCCACCATTCAGCGAGACATTCACATTCGAGTACTCCGTCTTGGAGTCGGGATCGTGCACCGAAATGCGTGCCACAAACTCCCCCGGCTGCGCAGACTCAGAGATCTTGGGCGAGGCATCATCGCTGAGAAAAATCACATTGATCGTCGGCTGATTGTCATTCACATCGGTGACACGAATGGACACAAAGGCCGTCGTCTCCAGCGGCTGTTCGCCGTGGTCCTTGGCCACGACGACGAGCTCGTGCAGCTCCTTGGTCTCAAAGTCCAACGCTTTGTTGATGTAGATGGCTCCCGTTTGTGGATCTATGCGAAACATTTGCTCCTTGTCGCTCTGCCTGCGGTTGATGGCATATTCCACGAGTCCATTCTCCTCGGCATCCGTGTCCGAGGCATACACCTGCAGCACACTCGTGCCCACGGTGGCATTCTCCGGCACGGTGGCAAAGTAACGACTCTGATTGAAGATCGGCTGATTGTCATTCACATCCTGTATGGTTATGTTCACAGTCATGAGGCCGCGCAGTGGCGGTGTGCCGCCATCCAACGCCTCGATGAGCAAACTGTAGCCGGGCGTCGTCTCCCGATCGAGGAAGCCGCTGATCTGCAGATCCAAATAGAGCACGCCATCACGCTCCCTGTGGGAGGAGAGCCTGAACGCATCGTTGACATTGCCGGACACAATGTTGTAGCGCTGCGTGTTGTACGGCTCCAGGTCGAGATCCCGCGCGGGCAGCAGCGTTCGCTTCACCTCCCGCGGCGTGTTCTCCGGGAACTCAATGTGCATCGCGGGCTGTGGGAACGTTGGGGCATTATCATTCTCATCCTTGACGGTGACCACCACACGGACATTGAGTCCGCTCAGTGGAATGGCCACCAGGCTGTAGGAGGCACGCGTCTCCCTGTCCAGCCGGACCTTCGTGCGTATCTCTCCGGTTGTGCGGTCTATGGCCAGATCCGTCTCCACGCCCGCCTCCGCCACAATAATGTACGGCGGGCCGCTGTCGATGCCATCAAAGTCGCCAATGTAACCGATTTGATGGTCCACGGGCACACCCTCGAACACCTCCAGCTTGCGTTCCCGCTCCTTGTCGCTGGATGCCGCCTGTGTGGCATGCAACAGCAGGCACAGCAGGAGCAGGAGGAGCGGAGGAGTGGCGCAGCGTCTCCGGCAGCGATGGAACATTGTGTAATCCTTTGAGGGTGCACCACTGTGCACTGTCATTGTGTTTTGGTGGTTTCTGGTCGCAGTTTTAAGCTGCGGCTGCTGCGGCTGCATCGCTGTGGATGCCAATGCTGCACTCATGGCGCTACTCGTTGGTTGCCGCTTGGCTCTGGTTGCATCGTTCCACCATTTTCATGAAGAAAGCTGCAAGAAAAGCACAGACAGAAAGAGCATTAGAATGGGCTTTAGGTTGACAAATCGAAGGCCGCCCACGCGTGGAAACAAAAGTCCCCAAAGATACAAGCTCGAAACTAATAGACTGATAACTGCCCTAAGACCCACCGAATGGAGCGGATTGGATGGATGGTTGCTGTTGACGCTGTAAGCTTACGCATTGTGCAGGCATTTCCATTTCCATTTCCATTTCCATTTGGCGATGACGCGCGATGGCCATTTGGATGCCATTTGAAATGCTAATAGACGGCAGAGCAAAGGCAAAAGCAAAGCCAAAGGCAGAGAGTCTCAAAGAGACAAAAGAGACGGGAAAGAACGAGGAACGCGGCGAGTGGCGAGACACGAGAGATTCTACCTGAGTGCGTGCGAAAGGTTCAAAGGCTAAAAGGGTCTGGCTCTGGGTTGGGGGGTTCTGGGTTTGTGGGATACACACACACAGTGAAATCGAACAAACAATTTCAAGTGGGAATGGCCATTGTTGACCAAAAACTTTGGAGCCTAATGCCCGAGCCAAGCCATGGACTGCCCCTGGCCCTGCCATGTGTTGGCAGTCCTCCTGCTGCCCAGACCAATTCGTGGCCAACAATTTAGTTAACAAGACCATGACTAACACTTTTCTGCCCGAAAACAACATTTGTTTCTACTGCAATTTTCGTTTTTAGATTTTTCTCGCGCGATAAGCCAAAAAAAAGAAAGAAAAGAAATACCTCAAAAAAAAGGTACACAAAATTGTGAATTATATTTGGAAAATGTTCAAACGTGATGCGAGATAAAGATCGCTGCCAGCAGGGCAATACATTTGGATGATCTTTTCCCCCTTTGAGCTACATTTCGATGATCTCTTCTTCCCCTTTAGATCCCCATTTGAATGATCTCTTCTTCCCTCTCAGAGCACACCTTGATCCTGTTTCTGCTGCATTTAAAATTGAATGAATGAGGCGGGACATTCACTCATTCAATGATTGACAGAAATGCACAGCCAAAGGGAGTGCCTCCTGCCAGAGAGAGAGAGAGAGAGAGAGAGAGAAATTAGCAGAAGAGAAAAGACAAAGAGCTGCCGCCTCTAATAACTTTATAATGATCATGGCAGAAAGTAGTCTAAGTCCCTTCCTGCATGGCAGATTGTAATTTAATAAACTGCAATGTGGAAATGCAACTTTGAACGGTACGCAAATTGCCACTGAGAGGGAGAGGGAGAGAGGAGATGGATCTGTGTGAGCTGCTGTTGCGGAAATGTCAGTTTGATTTGCAGTTGTCATAAGTTTAGATGAACTGCTAATACCCAAACACATTAGAAAGCCCACAGAGTGGTGCCCCCAAGTGGCGCCGCACCCCATCTCCCTCTCTCTCTCTCTCTCTCTCTCTCTCTCTCCCTCACTCAGGACAGGTGGCAGATTCTCATTCGGTTTCTGTTACTGATTTGAGTGCCAGCTGGCGGTCGCCTTGCGTGTGGCTGCACCTGAGATGTGAGATGGAAATGCCACTTAGAATGGGCCGAGCCACAGGGGGGGGGGGGGAGAACGCTCTCTGCCTCTGTGGATTATTTCTTTTTTTTGTGCACTCTGGCGGCATCTAATATCGAATGACAAAGTTGTAATTATATTTGTAGTTCCAGTTCGCTGGTGCTCGCAGCTCTCCAAGCACTCTCCACGATATTCTCCCATATCCCAGGCACATTAAAAATTATGCTTTTTCCCTCGAGAATTTTTCGTCGTTTGGTTGTTTCGTTTTGCGCTTTTACGAGCGCACAAAAGATCGTTAAACCGCAGCCACAAAAAAAAAAACACGCACACACACAAAAAATACAGAAAAAACACTGAAAAAAAGTCCGGGAAAAAAAAAACAGAGCGGCATCAATAAAATCTAGTTAATAGCAAATAAAGGCCACAACAAATGCCCCAAAACCCCTTTGGATACCCATTGGAGAGGCAGCAGAGAAGCACAGAGTGTGAGAGTGAAAGAGAGAGAGCGGGAGAGAGGGAGAGCGAGAGCGAGAGGGAGAGGGAGAGAGGGAGAATGCGGGAATGTTATAAAAACGTAGCACAATCATAACAATAACAGCGTAAAGTTTACAGCGCAACTAATTAGTATCTCTCCAGAGAATGTAACCAAGCGAGAGAGGGAGAGGGATAGAGAGAGAGAGAGAGAGAGAGAGAATGCTGGCAGTAAAATGCATGTAGAACGCGTGAGGGTAGCACTCTTGGGCGGATATTCGTGAATGGACAACGTGACACGAATGCAGAAAGATTTTTCTGTGAAGGAATCACTCACAGAGGAATCAGTAAAGATCTGGGCAACCTTCTTGTTCCCTCAAATTTGTCACAAAAATAAATGAATTGGAAGGAATTCGGATAAATGTGCATCAACTGACAGCTTGTTAAGATTAATCGGATTAGTAGATCAGCTCGACAAAGGCTCAAAAGGACACCCTGCACCGTTTGACACGTAAAGGAGAACAGGAGTTTCCTCTAAGCAGGCAACATGAATGGACTGGGATGAGTTTCTGGCTCAGTGAACTGCAGGACATGAAACTGTCACGATTGGCTTTTGTTTTAAAGTATTTGAGCAAAAAAGAGCAGCTAAAAATCATTCAAAAGAGAGCATCACTCCCTGTAGCTCCTCTCGTGTCACGCTCTCATCTTCTGCAAAAACATTTCTAATTTCTCCTGCTGCTGCCAGGCACAAATACTCGCAGTTTATAACCATTTTTGAGGTTTATGCGCAACATTTTGAGCGGTTTGCAAGGAGCAACAGTAGCGAACAGCAGCAGCAGCAGCAGCAGCAGCAGCAAACCCAAAGCCAGTCAGCCGAAGGCAGGAATAAGTGTTTTGCCAGTCGTTTAAGCTGACTGAACCACTCGAAGAACCTCAGAGCCAACCATCGAGACACTGGGGAGTCGGAGAGCTCTCATTAACAGGCACATTACACATGTACCCAACTGGAGGAGACTTATTCTAGTTGAACAATTAAAACAGCGACGAAATCAACTCGTTTGCCACTCGCGTCTCCCGCCTCGTGATTTAATTGCGAATTATGCTAAATTGTTGTCTAAAAACAAGAGGCGCAGAGGCGCAGAGGCTAAGTAGGTGGTAAATAGACGCTTTACAGACGCTTTAGAGCGTGTTGTAATTAAATGTTGAGTAATTTATGAAAGAGACCCAGGGGGGGGGGGGGGGGGGGGGGGGGGGGGGGCACAGAGTCCAGAGCTAGAGTCGGGTAATAAGTTACTTCTAATGACTTTCTAATTGTCCGACACATAAACAGTGAAACTTTAATTGTTTGCATATTAATCGGAATCCAATTTAGATGCAAATTAAGAGACACAGCACAGCGGCAGCCAACGATGCATGGCTGGCTGGCTGGCTGGCTGGCTGGCTGGCTGGCGGGTGTTTGTTCGGGAAAGCGTGAAGTCCGGCACGCTAGGAAAAGTGCGAAAATGCAAGTGAAATAAAAACACAAAACAACAGCAGCGATTTCGATTTCGATTTCGAAATCAGTTTCCATTTCAACTGCATTTTGGTTTATTCAATGCGAATATTTTCACTTTCAAAAAGGGTTGCCGGACAGGGGACTGGACGCTGCTTAATGGTGGGGCGTTTGGCTGCCATATTCTGGCATAATGAGCGCTAATTAGTGGCCTCTGACAAGTGTCAACTAAGGCAGAAAGAGCGACAGGCAAAAGGAGAGCTAAAGACAGGGAGACATCCACTGCGACAGCGACAGAGACGAGATGTTGTGTTGTGTTGCTTCATATCTTATCGCTTTGCCACGACAGCGGCAACAACATCCAGCATCCAGCATCCAGCGTCCAGCAAGCAACATCCTTCAGAATGGCTGGAGCGCAGAAATGGCAGAAATATGAAATACGCTCACGTTAGCGATTGCCCCAGAATAACCAGAAATGCCACCAAAAAAAAGGCTTGCAGAAAACGAAGCTGGAAATACCCTTTAGACTGGAGCTACCTATAATTATATTTATCTGCGCCATAATTGTTAGAGTAACTTCTTTCCCGTGGCACATTCACTTATGATTGCAACTTCATTAGCGACTAAAGACTTTTTGCTGACACCTCCTGCTGCACCTCTGTGGGCTGTGGCTGTGAATCTGCCACAATTATAATTATAATTTATTAATAGATTTTTTTCTGTACACTCCCAGACCGGAAGTCTCTGACTGACTCGTGTCTGGTCTGGTTTTTTGGGTAGCCAAAAGCATTTAGCAATAATTGTCATGGCCGGAGTGTATTTTTGGCGCGTTTTATGACTGCCATTAAGAACGCCTAATGCTAATCCACGAGAGAGTGAGAAAGGTTCATTAACCCAAAGGAAAAAGAGGGAACCCAAACCCCATTAAATGAAGATATTTCTTAATCAGAATTCGATTTCGTTGCCCCGAAAATGTAGAACTGAGACTGGAACCATTAAGACATTCAAATGATGTGTAGCCCGGCCAGCCTCTAAACCCTCTGCTTAGCCTAGTTTAGACACCGAGAGACTGGTGTAGATCTCTGCCAACTGATTGATGACATTCCACATTTAATCGCAATTTGATGTTCGATGATGCTGCTGAGCGTGGCACATGTGCCGCGGAGCACCATAAAACAAATCGGATTCTCAGATTTAGATCCGAGATACGGCCAGCAGCGAGAGCGAGAGATGCTCGAATTAAGTTTGTTTATTGTTTTCAGCGGAAATATTTATGCCCATTTGGCACGAGATTGGACTGGGCAACCTGCAACCTGTTCCATTTGCCTCAGCAATGAAGACACTTGTGTGTCGGGAGGATGAACATATTCCCGGGCTAATCACGGCGTGGCACACAGCACACACACGACACGACACGACTCTACTCGACTCGACTCGACTCGACTCGGTGCCACATTGCATGAGGCTCAACAAAGAAATTAGCGAGTGGATCGGCGGGGATTGTGGATCGGTTGGAGGTGTTTCTTTCCTACAGCCACAGGTGCGTGTGCGCCACGTCTAATGTAATTTTCTTGGCCATGTCCGCGTACTGAGTGTGTGTGTGGTCCGTTTCAATGCTCTAATGGCCCCCACTCCCGGTCCTGCTGCTCCCCGCTCTCTCTCTCTCTTGGGTTTGTGGCGAAAATAGATTAAAGCGTAATCTTTGTTTGTATAGCGCCAAGCATTGCTGTAATTAGTGCTGGTGTGTGTGTGTGTGGGGATTGTGGATCGCTAGACTGGAGCAATTTAAAGCGCATTAAACTGCGTTTTGCAAGTTTGTTCCCGCAGTCTTTCGTCTTGCCCCTACCCTCGATTTTCCATCAGCAGCACCCGCACCATTCGACCACCTGCAACACCTGCAACGCCGCATGAAAAGATAAAACGACTGCCGCACACACACAAGCGAACACACATTCTGCCGTTAGTTCAGGCCTGATAAAGCAAATAGACAGAGAAGAGAGAGGGAGAGGGAGAAATGGTGATGGAGCAAAAGAGAACCAGCAAAATGGGAAATGAAAATTATATTTTGTTCGCCTTTGCCTTTTGCCTTTGCCAACGGATCAGATCAGGTCGGATCGGATGCTCTCTTTCTCTCTCTCTCTCTCTCTCTCAGCCTTTGGTGGAAGGCCGCCGCTGCCACCTTCAACTTTAAACCCAGCCAGAGCGATCTTTTGTTTTGTTAGCCCATTAGAGAGGGGAACGAAATACACTGCGAGAATAGGAATGAACCAAATACTGTGTTGGAAAAATTCTGCTTATGAAATTCTTATTGCTTTTGATCGAAAATTGTTCTCAGAATATAGTAAAATATTTTAAGCCATGAAATTTGTGCATTTAATTGCAAGAAAATTCGTGAAATATTTCGTAAAAATAACAAAACATTTCTGGATCTTTTTCAATATTTTATGGCTAATTTTTTAATTTTCTTATAAAATGTGAGGATTTTTTTTATAAGTAAATCAAAGATGGGATTTTAAAGCTCCCCAAAATGTCTAGAAATAGTGTTTCAAAAGTCTACAAATTAATGAGTTAATTTCGAATGTTTTTATCAATATTTTATCGCTTAAACACAAAATGGACTTCAAGTATTTCCTATTAAAACCCCTTCACAATGTCTAGAATTTTGTATACATGTCTTCACATGCTTTATAGGCTTTTCCCTCAGTGTACTCCCCAGAAGGAAGTGTAAATTAAGGGCCATAAAACCACAGTCATTCCAACGCTGGTGCTCGACTACTCGTATTTTGGCTTTAAGCAGCACGAGAATTGAATAAGCCCACTCCGCGTGCCCAAACCTCAAAGAACACCCAAAATACTCGTACGCGTACGCGTACAACATTTGGGCCAGTTGCAGAGTTTTGTAATAATTGTATGGCCACGAAGAGGGAAATGGAAGGGGTTCGAGGCGTTGTGCACTTAATTGGAATGGCATTAGAAATCCCGAGCACGCCCAGCACTTCCTCTCCACGTAGAATGTCAATTATGAAATAGTTTTGTGTGTCTTTAGTTTTTATTTGAGCATTTTCTCGGGTCTAACTGCCGCAGCAGCAGCGTAGGGAGTTTTTCCAGGAATCACAGTTGGGCGAAACATTTTTCCTATGCGCTGCACGTTTCGCTCCCTATCGAAAGGGAGAGACATAGGCAGAGAGAGAGAGAGAGAGATTACAGATCGATTGGATCGGTGTAAAACAGGTAGAATCGAACAACTGACCGAACACCAAACTCTATTTGTTTTTCCACACACATTTTTCCTGGCGACACACAAAAGCCAGAACGTAGCAGAGGGAGTGGGAAAACTCAAAGAGCGGCAAACACACAAATAACAAAACAAAAAAAAAAATGGAATACAAAGTGGAAGAAGTTCAAGGAGAAGAAGTTAAAGTCAAAGTCGAAGAATCTGAATTGGTAGCAGGCACAAGTGGAGGAGTTGGCCGTGGCTCCGTTGACCGTAGAGTGTTTTTCTTTGCTTCTCTTTTGGACTGCAACTCCACTCCACTCTACAGTTTTTCCCCAGCACTTTTCTCACTCACTCTTTGTAGTCTTTCTACAAACTCTATCCGAAATTTTAACAGACTTTGGTTCTTCCCGAAATAATTGTAAACATCGAAAGAAACTTCTAATTCTACCTAGTCCCTAGGCGGGACTCCAAGCTCTTTCCTTGGTCTTTCTTTCTTCATTTCTTCCCAGTTCCACTCTTTCTCTATGCGGCATTCTACTCCTCTTTCATTTTCAAGTGTATTTCGCTCCTGTTTCTGCCCCTTCTGCCCCTTCGTTCTGCTTCTAATTGGCTTTCTGCTGTGGGTGGCGTAGGCGGCTCTAACAAAACTGTTTTTCGCCTCACTTTTCCCGCTAACTGTTCTTTATATTTTTTCCCGTTTGCTGCTGCTGTTGTGGGACTTTTCATCTCTGTTTTCTCTTACATTTTGCGGTGGCCTCTGTTTCGGTTCCGTGTTTTCCCTCCCAAGAGGTGGGCTTAGAGGGGGCCGCGGCTGCTGCCAATATTTTTCACCAAAGGCGCAAATACACCAACAATTGCAGAGCTGCTGCCTCTGCCACCACACCACACAATGTTGGAGTCGCGTTGTTGTTGTTGTTGTCGTTGTTGTTTGTGCCACACGGCCAAAGCGAGCCAAAAAGAACTCGTTTGACTTGTTGAACAATATTTCTTTTTCTTTTTTTTTGTTTTAGCTTTTTTATTCGCCTTTTACTCTTTTTGGACTTCTTACTTTTTGTTGTTTTCTTTTTATAAATATTATTATTTTTCTCGTGTGTGTTTGCTTGTTGTTTTCTGGCAACAATTTTCAGGCTCCAAAATGTAATTGCAATTTTGTAGTTTGGTCTTCGATTTTTCAGCGAGTTTTCGCGTTGATTTCCATCGTACGCAACCGATTTTACATTTTTGCGGCGAAAAACACACAACCAAAAGAAGAGGAAGAACCGCGGCGACGGCGACGACAACAAACGAAGAAAAAAACGCGGCGACAAATGGAGCAAAGGGTGCGCTCGAAATATTAAAGAGGGGGAAAGAGAACACCTTTTGCAGGGGGGACAAAACACACACTTTATATTTATATTTATTCTCAATTTGATTTGTCTGCACTGCACTTGATTCTGGTATAGATATATCTTTTTTGATTGGATTGCCACCGATTCCGTTTCCGTTTCCAATTCGATATTCGATATTCGATTCGATCCGTATTTGTCCGACGGCGGCGACACGAGAATCGTTGCTTCGAGCGTTACGAATTCTCCAATGTTTCAACGATGAAAACACACGACAGACTGAAGAGAGTCAAAGCTGGCTTAAAGGAGACACCAGCACAGCTCTTGGAATTCACCTCACCTGTGGCTCACCTGTGCCGCGAACGCTGCGTGGTGGCTAGAGGCTCGCTCTCCCTCTTGCTCTCTTTCTGCCTGCTGTAATGTGGTGTGCTGCTGCTGCTGCTGCTGCTGCTGCTGCTGTGGTGTGTCTTCAGTCTGTAATCCACCAGAGTGGTTTGGTCGGTTTCCTTCAGCAGAGAGCCAGAGCCCACAGCATGGTCTTGTGGTCCATGGGTTATGGTTAACATGGTTAACTCTACCACATTCATTCCCCTCCCTGGCAGCAGCGACAGCGACAGCAGCCAATGCTGCAACGAGAACAAGACAAGAATTTTAAAAGGTGCACACACAATACACAAAAAAGAATCGACGACAGGTCCACAATTAGCCAGAGAGCGGGAATATCTACGAATATCTTTTACTCTCTCTCTCTGTCTCTCTGTGCTTCCAGGTTTTTGTTGCTTTAGCCATAAAAGCATTAAAGCCAAGATCCAGCAATGCACCCAACGCCTCGGCACGGCTCGGGTCCAGTTCTGGCATGTAAATTAGCTGCGAAAGAGAGCGAGAGAGCGGTAGATTTGCTGCTCTCCAAACATGCGGCGATTGACTCTCTCTCTCTCTCGAGTGAGAGCAGAAACCGGTTCTCCTGCGATGCTCACCTGTGTGCCAAGTTGTTGTTGTTGCTGCCTGCCTGCCACTATGCTTCCCTCCCTCTCTCCCTGCCTCGTGTGAGTGCATTGAAGTGGCCTGTGG